>NC_143509.1:7528750-7895000 GCF_031878675.1 Megascapheus bottae | reverse complement strand
GAAATTCCTCCCCCTACTCAGCCCACTTTCTACCTGACCAGAAGCAACCTTCTGCAGGTAGGCTCAACTCACCCAAAGGCAGCACTTACCTATCCTGATTCAGTTCTGGTCCAGTTTACAGTACATTCAGGTTCAATGTGGGTTCATTTTGTACACAGAACATAAAATACTCACTAGTGGTGCCAACATGTTTCAGTTAACACGACAGACACTTCACCAGTCTCTTTCAACCAGTGCCAACTAGGTTCAGTAGGTCCAGCAATGGGGAAACGTCTCACCACCACCTCAGCTCAGATGTACAGCCATGTCCAGCTCACCCACAGGCCTAGACAAGGCCCATACACACCGGCAGAGTTCAACCTTCATAACAGCCAAAAAATATTCCTGACCTTCAAAGTTAAAATTATTCATATTCTCTTGCCAATGGTTTTCTTCTTGATGAAAAATGACCTTGAGTGCACATGACTTCATCTACTCATCCAGATCATGACAAGGAAATATTGAATCAAAACTTCCCCAACATCTGAGGGTGGATGAAAGCTCCACGCTCAACTCTAGGGTTCCTGTGAAGGCAGCCAGTGTCTAGGTTCCAGGGTCAAACACCACAGGCACTAGATACTCAGCTGTGAGCCCATCAAAACTGCAGTCGTTCAAAATGAAGGTGGGTGCAGACCAGGCCTATTAGCTACTGTAAGGAGCCTTGAAGATACAACACAAACCACAAAAGTACCCAGTCTCTCAGAATATATGCTTGCGCTTGAAGAAGAACAAAGTAGACAAGTTTCACAGAAGTACTTGTTTAGACTCTTCATATATTCCAGGAGAAAGTCAAAGGTCAAATGAATTTCATTCAACTCTTCCCTTCTCTATCATTGCCTATTCCAGGAAAATTATTTTTTTCATATATTTTTATTGTAATTAATAGAAGGGTTGCATCACATGCACCAGAAAGAAGGTGCATTACTTTACAAACATTGATAACCTTTCTCATGTCTTGGTCCTCATTTCCCTCCCACCACCCCACCCCTCATCTTGTTTTCCTCCCTTCCCTATCCGACCTCAAATAACCAAATATGCATATATACAATATATCAGATAACCAGGTGAAATCCTGTAAGGATATGAGATAATGAAGGACAGCAAAAAGATGAGAGATAACATAGCACATGAAGGACAACAATCACTCATTATATGGCTTTTGTCTCTATACCCTGGAGGTCTTTCATTTAGTGTCATTCTATATGGCCTTACGTATCTCGGTTTTGTTCTATTGTAGATCTCTGCTGGGAGAGCCCAAGGTTTCTACTGATTATGAAAAATGAGGGAAACTATTGAGCCTATGTTCTTTTGAGTCTGGCTTACTTCACTTAGTATGATTTTTTTCTAAGTCTTTCCATTTCTTCCAGGAAATTCTTAGAGTCTAAAATACCATTGTAATTTTGTTCTGTGCACATTCTATTTACACCAATTGCATTGAGAGCCTCACAGGCACTACTCCTCTGCAGAAAAACCATTTATTCTCCTCAACTGAATCTTTGAATCTCTCTATAAATACTCAGTCTCCAGAATCCTAAGGCTCTTAACTACTGTGCAACGAGGGAACAAGATGAGGAATTAATTAGCCAATTACTCTTCACATTTTCCACATGGAAGAAGAAGCAGAGAGCTGCCTAATTGTTCCATTTAGTTAAGTGTCCTACCCAAGTCCTGAGTTCCGAGGATCCTGCTGCCCAGCCTCCTCAGAATCCTGCTAATGTCCCTGTTCCTCAGGCTGTAGATGAAGGGGTTCAGCATGGGGGAGACCACTGTGTACATCACCGAGGCCACCACAAGCTTCTTGGAGCCGTGGAACACAGTGGAACCACAATAGGAACCAAGCAAGGTGCCATAGAAAAAGCAAACCACCGACAAGTGAGCCCCACACGTGGAGAAGGCTTTGTGCCTCCCACTTTCTGTGGGGATCCTGAGGATGGAAGAGATAATTTTGTAGTAAGAGTAAAGGATTCCTGAAAGAGGAAATAACCCCAAGACTACAGTAATTAAATATATGAACAAGTTATTTGTAAGGGAACCAGAACAGGACAGTTTAAATATTTGAGAAGCATCACAGAAGTAATTTGGGATTTCCACACTTTTAAAGCAAGTAAATTGTAAGATCAATATATTGTGTGACTGGGAATTCAAAACACTAAAGAAAGCAGACACCAATACTAAGATCCGACAGCAGCGAGGGTTCAAGAGGACCGAGTAGTGTAGGGGGTGACATATGGCCACAAAGCGGTCATAGGCCATGACAGTCAGAAGCATGTCATCCATGCAGCCAAAAAAGAGGAAGAGAGACATCTGGGTGAGGCAGCCCCCATAGGAGATGGCTTTACTGTGATTCTGGATGTTCACCAGCATCTTGGGGACCGTGGTAGATGTGAAGCAGATGTCAGCCAAGGAGAGATTGCAGAGGAAGAAGTACATAGGGGTGTGGAGGTGAGGGTCAGAGCTGACGGCCAGGATGATGAGCAGATTTCCCAGTATGGTGGTTAGATACATGAAAAGGAAGAGCCCAAAGAGGACTGGCTGTATTTCAGGATCATCTGAGAGTTCCAGGAGATGGAATTCTGAGACTGTGGTTAGATTTTCTGCTCTGAGATGACTTGGACAACTGCTAAAGGAAGAAATCTCATTAGAAAAGCATAATGTTTGTCTAGGAATGTTCAACTCTATATACCTGATATTCAAATATGTATATGTTTAAATGTGTAACATACTTGAGGGGCAGTGTACTTAGAAATATTTCTCTGCTGTGGCAATCCCACACTTGTAGCCTCTTCTAACTCAGGTAGGCCTTTTTTTCCCAGCCCTGTGCCTACACTTCTGATCCACTGGGAGAACATCATATTAGAAATCCAAGATCATAAAAATAGCTAGAGCATGTCAGTACAACAATACAGCCTACTCTTATCTTCTTTTTAGAACCGCTTTTTTGGGAGATCATTCATATAAGAATCATAGAAAGGATACAGTTCCATCATTTGCAATAGATTCACAGTAAGACAGCTATTAGCCTACTTGAATTTGACTATACTGAGAAGAAATTAGACCCATCAACAATCACTTACTGTTCCACTGCAACCCAGGAAGACCAATCTGCTTATGGTCCCCATTGACTTTCCTATTCTGGTACTATGGCATTTGCAGAGAAATGAGTAGACCTAGAAATGTGCGAGTGAGTTCAGTAAGTCAGGCTCAGAGACAAAGGACACTTGTGTTCTCTCAGACATGGCTGTTAGATGCCATTTATATCCATATAAAAATCCATATACAGGTTCATGTGCATCTATACACAAAGTAATGTGTGATGAGTAGAAGAGGATTCTGAGGTTGTTAACTCCTTGATCGCCTAAGCTGCAGTTTAATGAAATGAATATCCCTTCTTGAATACTTCTTTGTTAGACATGACATTTGAAATATGATGTAAAAATCAATGTTAATGAACTCTTTTTAAAGAAGGGGGAGTTCCCCCATGCCCTCTTTCTGGTCTCTGATGTGGCTAACAGGTCTGTAGAAGTTCATACAAATGATTTACATGTCATTTTCCTCTTTATTCTTTTTTTTGCCAGTCATGGGCTTGAGCTCAGGGCCTGAGCACTGTCCTTGGACTTTCTCAAGGTTAGAGCTCTACCACTTGAGCCACAGCACCATTTCTGGCTTTTTTTCTATGTATGTGGTACCGAGGAATCGAACCCGGGTCTTCGTGCATGCTAGGCAAGCACTCTACCACTAGGCCAAACTCCCGGCCCTCCTCTTTATTCTTTTAACTCTTTTTAAAAGTCCTTGCTGTCTTTTGGGCCAGCAGTTTGTCCTAGTGGTAGTGTGCTTGCCTAGCATTCATGAAGGCTGGGGTCTGATTTCTTGGTGGTGCTATGGCTCAAGTGGTAGAGCTGTATCCTTGAGAAAGCCCAAGGACAGTGCTCAGGCCATGCTATCAAGCCCTGGACTGGCAAAAAATATTTTCTAAGTCTTTGCTATTTATTTCAACTAGTCTGGAGGAAATAGTAAGTCTAATCTTCCACTTTTGTAATACGCTTGTTCGTGTATGAGTTAAAAAAATGAAATGAATATCAGAAAGCTCAACCTACTTTAATTGTATTTATTTATTTATTTTGGGGGTGTCTTGGGGCTTGAACTCATCCTGGGCACTCTCCCTGAGCACTTCAGCTCAAGGCTACCACCCTACCCTTGAGCCAAGCCCCACTTCCCATTTACTTGAGGTTAATTGGAGAGAAGAGTCTCAGGTCCTTTTATGCCCAGGATTCTCAGACCTCAGCTCTTTAGTAGCTAGGATTACAGGCAGGAGCCACCTCATTCAGCTCCTAGTTTTATAAAAATACACAACATTTTAGTTTCCAGTGACTCATGCTTGTAATCCTGAGATCTGAGGATAGCAGCTCTCAGTCAGCCTGAGCAAGAATGTCCTTGAAACTCTTAACTCCAGGGAACCATCAAAAGAGCAGGAAGTGGAGATGTGGCTCGAGTGGTAAAGTGCCAACCTTGAGCTAAACATCTCAGGGATAGGTTACATCCCTGAATTCAAGACCTGACATTACTATATTCTCCCTTTCCCTCTCCCTCTCCTCTCCTCTCTCTCTCTCTGTCTCTCTGTCTCTCTCTGTCTCTCTGTCTTCTCTCTGTCTCTCTCTGTCTCTCTCTCTGTCTCTGTCTCTGTCTCTGTCTCTCTCTCTCTCTCTCTCTCTCACACACACACACACACACACACACACACACACACACACTCACAAAAGTATGGAGGAAAAGTGATGCATATGAAATGAGAATGAATGATTTATAAAACTGAGCCCTGAAGCCAGGCTCCAGTGACCTACTTCTGTAATCCTAGTTACTTAGGAGGCTGAGATCTGAAGATCATGGATCAAAGCCACCCTTGGTATGAAGTCTGTGAGATGCTTATCTCCAATTAGACACCAGAAAACTAGAAGTGGCACTGTAGTTCAAGGAGTATTGCAGTAGCCTTGAGCTGAAGGGTCAGGAACAGCCCTCAGACTCTGAGTTCAAAAAGAAAAATCCAAACTGATCTCAGAGATAATCACATGGCATTCTGTCAACCATGGCTCATTGTTGTGTGGTGTTCCTGTCACAAACAGCGGCAGCAGCCTCCACCACCTCCTCCATCTCGTCGTCATCATCATTATCATCATCACCATCACTATCATCATCATCATCATCATTATATCAACATCCTCTCAGTAAAGCTGTCCTCATGATCCACAAAACACACCTCCAAATCCCTTCTCTATCCACCCTCAGCACTCACTCGCTTAAGCTGCCTCTCGCTTCAGCCATGATCCAGGTGGACAGGTCTGAGGACCCCAGACCTGCCGTGTAGCACCAGTTCAGCCTCTGTCCTCAGAGTGATGTGAAGACACCATGGAAGCAGAGCTGCGGGACGCTGACAAGGAGGAGGCAGGTCCCTCAGGCAGGAGAGTGAAAGGCAGGGAGCACAGGCTCTCGCTCCAATTCTAGGTGGCCTTGGGAGGACTGAGGCCCACAGCTCCCAATTAGCCAAGTTGAACACATCAATGACCAAGTCTCTGTGGACATTTCAAACAAAGAGCTGAGAGGACCTAAAGGAAATCCATGCTGGTTCAAGACTCTCTGTCTATGCAGATGATCAGTACACTAAAACTTCTATCACTTATGCTTATCTGATGGAGAGATGGCATGGACTTTTCACACTCGCTATAATTGATCTCCAAACTGGGGTGACTTTTAATGACTTTTCATTGTTCTATATCCATACCATATATCTTCAGAAGTATTATATCCCAACTTCAAAGTTTACATCTTTTCTAATTTTATGTTCTTTTTTATTATTCATATAAACATTTAATCAAACATTTTCTTTTCTTCCCACCCCCAAATGCCTACAGAAAACATTCCATGATTTAAGGATATATAAATCCTGAAGCAGTATAAACCCTGAAATTACAAATACAATAAAGACAACGAGTTGAGAAGTTGGGTATTAATTTTCCAGGTCTGTCTATTCCCTTACAAACAGTACAATGTATTTTTTTCTGATGGGTGTATACAATTTCATTGTGTTTATACACACATTTTCTTGATCCATTCATCCATCGAGGGGTATCTCGGTTGAATGCATATCTTGGATAAGTAAACAATGCTTCCATGAAAATGGTGGTACTGGCAGTTGCAGTGGGGAAATGTTTGTACTGGATTTTTATGAAATGACCCAGAGTGGGAATGCTGGGTCACAGGGACTCTCTGTTCAGTCTTTTGAGGAATCTCCATAGCTTTCCAGAAATTTTACCAACAACATAGGAATGTCCCCTTCGGGCCACATCCCTACCAGCATCTGTGATTATCAGTTTTCTTCATAATGGTCATCTAACTGAGGTTTGGTGGAATCTCAAAGTTTTTTGATTTGCATTTTTTTTCTGGGGCTTGAACTTGGGGCCTGGGCACTTTCCTTAGACACTTTTTAGTACTCTGCCATTTGAGGCACAGTGCCACTTCCAGCTTTTTCTGTGTGTATGGTGCTAAGGAATTAAATCCAGGGCTTTCTGCATGGGAGGTGAGCACTCTAGCACTAGACTATGCTCCCAGCCACTCCGTGCATGTGGCACTGAGCAGTTGAACCCAGGGCTCTATGCATGCTACCTAAGAACTCTAATATCAGATTAACATTTGTACATTTAATACCATCTTCACCTTTACCATACCTCTGCTGTGGTGACTAGTGCAGGAATTCCCTCGGATATAAGAGATGTTGTGGCAGACCCTAAGCAGATGGCAGGGAAATGAGGTAGAGGCTAAAAATTTATGCTTCTCACATGAGGAAGGAAAGAAGTTGTTTTCTGATACACAACAAATCTACATAGTGATCTAGAAATGGACATCCTTATGTGTTGGAGAAAGACAACACGACTCTGACCTTCAATTAAACACCAAAAAAGTTGAAAGTGTTATGTCTCAATGAAAGGAGGGCCAGCCTAGACAAAAAGAGAAAAAAATCAGGAACAGGGTAAGGTCCAGAGTTCAAGACCCAGAAAAAAGGATTGCAGTGATAAATTTCAGAAATCTTAACAGCTTTAGTTTTGAAGTCTCACTGCTTGAGATCTCATAATCTCGGTGACTTCTTTCTTTTCCCTTTTTTCAAAATTTTACTATGGTTAAAAGTTGTACCAGACGATTCAACTTGTCATGTTTATTTATGAACTCTATGATCAAAGTCATTCATTCCACAGTTCTTATAGACTCTCTCATGCCCTACCCATCCCCTCACTTTGTCTGCATCCCTTTCCACATATGTACATGAACAAATGCAGTCATGATATTCTTTTGAACTCAGTGTCTGGGTGCGGTCCCTGGTGCTGGTTTTGAACCATGACCTCAGATCTCAGCCTCCTCAATAGCTAGGATGACAGGCATAAGCCAGCATCACACAGCTTTATTTGCCTTTAGTGTTTCCTGATGTTTTTTTGCCAGTCCTGGGCTTGAGCTCAGGGCCTGAGCACTGTCCTTGGACTTTCTCAAGGCTAGAGCTCTACCACTTGAGCCTCAGCACCACTTCCGACTTTTTTCTATGTATGTGGTACCGAGGAATCGAACCCGGGATTTCATGCATGCTAGGCAAGCACTTTAACCACTAGGCAAAACTCCCGGCCCCTTTCCTGATGTTTTTAACCCTTCTGAGCACATTTTATTTTGTTTATTCCAATTTCTTTTTTTTATTGTAATTAGTAAAAGGGTTACATGATATTTGCCAGATAGAAGGTGCATTAATTCACATACATTGATACCCTTTCACATGTCTTGGTACCCATTTCCCTCCCCCCCACACCCCCACCAGTCTTGGTTTTCCCCCATTCCCTATCAAATTTCAAATATCCAAATACAAATAAATTCAATATATCAGATAACAAAGTGAGATACTATACCAATATGAGATAACCAAGGGACAGCAAAGGAGATGAGAGACAACATAGTACATTAAGGACAACAATCATTCATTATATGGCTTTTGTTTCACTATCCTGGAGGTTCTTTCAATTAGCTTCACATTATATGTCCTTATGTATCAAGATATTGCTGTATTGCAAATCTCTGCTAGTAGACCCCAAGGTTTCTACTGATTATGATGAATGAGGGAAACCATTGAGCCTAAGTTTCTTTGAGTCTGGCTTACTTCACTTAATATTATTTTTTTCTAAGTCTTTCCATTTCCTAACAAATGGGGCGATGTCATTCTTTCTGACAGCAGCATAGAATTCCATTGTGTACAAATACCACAACTTGTTGATCCACTCATCAACTCAGGGACATCTAGGTTGATTCCATATCTTTGCTATGGTGAATAGTGCTGCAATGAACATTGTTGTGCTAGTGGGTTTAGTATGACCTTGTTTCTGGATGGTTGGGTAAATACCAAGTAGTGGAATTGCTGGGTCATAGGGGAGTTCTATGTTTAGCCTTTTGAGGCACTGCCACACTGCTTTCCATAGTGGTTGAACGAGTTTGCACTCCCACCAACAGTGTAGTAGTGATCCCTCCTGGCCACATCCCCTCCAGCATCTGTTGTCATTCGTTTTCCTGATCCTGGCCATTCTAGCTGGAGTGAGGTGGAATCTTAGAGTTGTTTTGATTTGCATTTCTTTTATGACCAGAGATGTTGAGCATTTCTTCATGTGTCTATAGGTCATTTTTGTTTCTTCTTCAGAGAAGACTCTCTTTAAGTCTTTGGCCCATTTTTAATGGGATGGTTGTTACTTTGGAGGTTAGTTTTGGAGTGATTCAATTTTTTGAGTTGTTGATATATTTTAGATATGAGGCCTTTGTCCATTGTTTGGTTGGTGAAGATCTTCTCCCACTCTGTAGGCTTCCTGATTAGTTTACTAGCTATGTCCTTTGCCATGCAAACGCTCTGCAGTTTAATGCAGTCCCACTTATCCAGCCTTTCTCTGATTTGTTGTAATTCTTGGTCCTTATTAAGAAAGTTTCGGCCTGTGCCAAGGGGGCCTAGTGTATCTCCTATTCCTTCCTGTAGAGTTTTCAGTGTGTCAGCTTTTACCTCCAGGTCTTTGATCCATTTGGAGTTAATTCTAGTGCAAGGTGACAAAGAAGGATCCAGCTTTAGTTTTCTGCAGGTGCTTAACCAGTTCTGCTAGCACAATTTGTTGAAGAGGCTGTCTTACGTCCATTCTATTTTTTTGGCTCCCTTGTCAAAAATTAGGTGGCCATAGGTCTGTGGTTTAATATCTGGGTCCTCAGTTCTATTCCATTGGTCTTCAGGCCTGTTCCTGTACCAGCACCAAGATGTTTTGAGAATTATAGCTCTGTAATAGAGTCTAAAGTTTGGAATTGAAATTCCTCCAGCACTGTTCTTTCTGCTAAGAAGTGTTTTTGCTATACGGGGTCTTTTATTATTCCATATGAAATTTTGGATTTCCTCTTCTATTTCTTTAAAGAATGACATTGGGATGTTGATGGGTATTGCATTGAATTTGTAGATAGCTCTTGGCAAGATTGTCATTTTCACAATGTTGATTCTTCCAATCCAGGAGCATGGGAGGTTTTTCCATTTCCTTAGTTCTGCTTTAATTTCGTTTTTTAGGGTTTTAAAGTTTTTGTCAAAAAGGTTTATGAAATTAAACAGTAAGGACCACACAAAATACCAACTCCTTTGGGACACAGCAAAGGCAGTACTGAGAGGAAAATTTATAGCGCTGAATGCCTACAACAACAATTTGGAAAAATTGCAAACCAACAAGTTAATGTCTTACCTTAAGCTCCTGGAAAAAGAGCAACAAACCAACGCTAATCCCAGTAGAAGAAAGCAAATAATTAAAATCAAAGCAGAAGTAAATGATTTGGAATCCAAAAAAACTATAGAAAGAATCAACAAAACAAGGAGTTGGTTCTTTGAAAGAATTAACAAAATTGACAAGACCTTAGCAAATCTTACCAAAAAAAAGAAGGGAGCATATCGAAATAAACAAAATCGCAGATGAAAATGGTAATATCACCACAGAAATTCCTAGCCAATATTAACATACCCACACTGAACCAAGAAGAACTAAGCCAACTCAACAGGCCTATTTCAAGCCCTGAAATAGAAATGGCAATTAGAGAACTTCCACCTAAGAAAAGCCCAGGGCCAGATGGATTCATAGCTGAATTCTATAAGGTCTTCAAAGCAGAGCTCACACCAATACTCCTCAAGCTCTTCAACAAAATTGAAAATGAAGGTTCCTTACCAAACTCATTCTATGAAGCCAGTATAACCCTCATCCCCAAACCAGACAGAGATTCATCAAAGAAAGAGAACTATAGACCTATATCTTTGATGAACATCGATGCAAAACTTCTCAACAAAATACTGGCCAACCGTCTACAACAACTCATCAAAAAAATTATACACTATGATCAAACTGGATTCATCACGGGGAGGCAAACCTGGTTCAACATACGCAAATCAATTAATATAATTCAACACATCAACAGGAGCAAGGACAAAAATCACATGATTGTCTCAATAGATGCACAAAAGGCATTTGACAAGATCCAACACCCCTTTATGTTAAAAGCTCTGGAGAAACTAGGAATCCATGGAACATTCCTCAATGTAATAAAGGCTGTGTATGAGAAACCTACTGCTAGCATTACACTTAATGGTGAAAATCTAAAGCCATTCCCTCTAAAATCAGGAACGAGGCAAGGATGCCCACTCTCTCCACTCCTCTTTAACATAGTACTAGAATTCCTAGCCAGTGCAATAAGGCAAGAAGCAAGCATAAAGGGGATCCAAGTAGGGAAAGAGGAAATAAAACTAGCCCTCTTTGCAGATGACATGATTCTGTATTTAAAGAATCCTATAGACTCTACTCCCAAGCTCCTTGAGCTGATTCAAAGCTTTGGAAGAGTAGCAGGCTATAAAATCAACCCTCAAAAATCAACTGCCTTCCTTTATGCCAACAGTGAGAGAAATGAGGCAATAATCAGGAAAGCAACTCCTTTCACAATAGCCTCAAAGAAAATAAAGTACCTAGGTATTAGTTTAACTAAGAATGTAAAGGACCTTTTTGTTTATTCCAATTTCAATAAATAATGAAAATCCCAACTATGTGTCAAATATACCTGTAGCACCACTATACATTACAACAAAAAATAAAAAGATAAATTTTTAAAAAGCGGACACAAACAGATCATTTTTGTTTTGGTAGCACTGGTGTTTGAACTCAGGGCTTTCTGATTTCTTGGCAAATGATATATAACGTGCTTTCTTTGTTTTTAGTAATTTACCGATGGGATCTAGGACTTTTTAGGGTTTTTTTTAAAAGAATTTATTAATGTTGATTTTTTACAGCATATTTTAAATGACAAGTTTAACAAAAAAGTGTTCAAGGAGGGAATCTCTATTTACAATCATTGGGACTTAGTATGTAGAACTTAATCAAAATTAGGCTAAGGTTTTGTATGTCATAGAAACATATTAATTTAAGAAATAAGACATTATGTCTATAGAGTCATAGGTTTTTATGTCTATATAGTTATGTTTATATTTCCATTACCATGTCCATAGCATTGGGTATGCAAATATTGTGTCCTTGCTCTTGTACTCTTTGTATTTAATAGCCACATATTAGGGATACCATGCGCCTTTTGTTCCTTAGGTCTTGACTTGTCTCACTCAACATGATTCGCTCTAGGTTCATCCATATCCCTGCGAATGCCATTGTTTTATCTTGTCTGTTGGCTTTGTAGAATTCCATTGTGTATATATACCATATTTTCCATATCCATTTATCTGCAGTAGGGCATCTGCATTGTTTCCATCACGTGGCAATTGCGAGTAGTGCAGAGATGAACATAGCTGAGCAGGTGTCCTTGTAATATCTTGGGTCATGATGTTTAGGATAGATGCCCAGAAGTGGTATGGCAGGATCATAGGGAAGGTCTTTTTCCAGTTCTTTAAGAAACCTCCATACTGCTTTCCAGAGTGGCTGAAATAGTCTGCATTCCCACCAGCAGTGTGGTAGGGTTCCTTTTTCTCCACAACCTCACCAGCAAATGTAAAAATATGGAGAGCTTCACGAATTTGCTAATCATCCTTGCACAGTGGCCATGCTAATCTTCTCTGTATAGTTCCAATTTTAGTATATGTGCTGCCGAAGCAAGTATGATCTAGGACTTTTTAATGCACAGGTCTGCCCGGGTGCTTATATCTCAGGGATGGGCCTCTAACTGCTGGCTCATAAAAGTAAGGTGGGTGATTTTTGTTGTTCCTTGCTTCTTTGCATCTTGGTTTGTACCATTCCTGGGGTTTGAACTCAGGATGTGGACACTTTCCCTGATTTTTTTCCTCAGGGCTATTTTTCTACTTCTTGAGCCATAGCTTGACTTTTTGCTCTATGTGTGTGTTGTAATTGAATTTAAAACTCATAGGTGATGATGGGAGGGAAGAACTGGGACAGTGGGAAGGTAGGAATTACCTTATCCAGAAAGAAATGCAGTCTTTGCCTGACTTATGCAATGGTAGCCCATTTATATAACACCTTCAAAATAGCAGAAGTCATCAGGAGAAAAAATTAAGGCACTAGTTTATAATTTTTAAATTAACTCAAGTTAAAGGGCAGGACGGGATAGCTGGCTACAAAATAACATGTTCTGCCTTCAAAGTCTGTCCAATAGTATTGAGGTAAAATGTACATATTACAAAATTTGCCACTCAATCCTTGCAATATTCTTTGTTGGGACTAACATCTGTAAACATTCATCATTCTTTACAAACTAACAATTTAAACATTACAAAGATATATTCCTCCTTAAGGAATCCATCCTGACATAGCCAGAATGGTTTTCCACTGCTAATGGATTGTACTAATTAAACTAGATGCATACAGTATTCAGACAGGTAGAATTTATAGGACTATATGCTGAAGATTCTTGCTTCTGTCAAAACCACATAACAAATGAACTTCCTACCTGCTGGTGTCAGCTCCTGGTTTATACAACCTCCTCAGGGCATTTTTGAGGTCCCTGTTCCTCAGGCTGTAGATGAAAAGGTTCAGGAGAGGAGTGACCACTGTGTACATTGCTGAGAACACAGCGCTGCCCTTGGGAGAATGTGACACAGCTGACTCGAAGTAGACACCAAATGCTGTCCCAAAGAATAAGCCGACCACGGACAGGTGAGAACCACGTGTCGAGAAGGCTTTGTACTTCCCGCTTGAAGACGACACTGTCAGTACAGAACAAATAATCTTGTAGTAAGAGAAAAGGATCCCTAAGACAGGAAGGAAATGGTATATGGTACCAATAATGTATTTAAATAAATTACTTGTGAATGTATGCTCACAGGAAAGATCCAGCACTTGAGAAGGGTCACAGAAGAAACTTGGGATTTCCAATTGCTTGAAATCGGTCATCTGTAACACCATCCACACATGCAGTTGTCCTTCCAAGGTGCTGGCGACAAATGACAGCAGATGCAAGGAGACACAGAGAAGACGGTTCATGATGAGTGGGTAATTCAGGGGGTGACAGATGGCCACAAAGCGGTCATAGGCCATCAGACTAAGAAGCAAAACATCCATACAACAAAAAATGAGAAAAATAGACATCTGTGTGAGGCAGCCCACATAGGAGATGGCTCTGCTGTGAGTGTGGATGTCCACCAAAATCTTGGGGACTGTGGTGGAGGTGAAGCCAATGTCAGCTAAGGACAGGTTGGAGAGGAAGAAGTACATGGGCGTGTGGAGGAGGGGGTCAGAGGTGACAGCCAGGATGATGAGCAGATTTCCAAGCACAGTGATCAGGTACATGGACAGGAAGAGCCCAAAGACCATGAGTTGTATCTCAGGGTCGTCTGAGAGTCCCAGGAGGTAAAATTCTGAGATGTGTGCTAGATTACACATCTCTGCATTAGTTGGAGATCTTCAATATAAAGAGAGAGCAATACTTAATGAAGAAGTCAGAATTCAACAATCATTCTGAACTCAAATATGCACAGTTCATAACAACATTCTCTCCGATACTTTTCAGTTATCACAAACCCAATCATCCTAGATTGTTTTCTTTCTCATTGATTCCCTTTCAGGTATTCATTTTAAATACTCAACTGTGTTAGGACATTATAGGCAGTGTTTTCTTATCACAGGAAATACAGCTTATTCTTTATTACAGTCTACTTCACAGGTATGATTTTTTAATCTGTAAAATTCATTTTCATCCAATCTGTAAAGAAGCATGCCTACATGCTTCATATTATGATATGGAAATAGAGAATAGGGCCATGGTGAAAACTTCGAATTGTCCTATTCATGAAAACTCTGTAAAATATACAGAGCTGCATGATCCTTAGCAATTTCACATCAGGAGTCCAGGACTAGAAAATCCTCTACCATGTCTGCAATACCCCAGGAGATTTCTTCATCCTTCCTTTTTTTCTAAGTTTCAACTTTGTTTCCCTCCATCCCCCCCTTTTCTCTCTGTCTTTCTCTGTCTCTGTTTGTCTTTCTCTGTCTCTGTCTGTCTTTCTCTGTCTCTGTCTCTCTGTCTCTGTCTTGGTCTCTCTGTGTCTCTCTCTGTGTCTCTGTGTCTTTGTGTCTCTGTGTGTGTGTCTCTCTCTCTTTCTCTCTCTCTCTTTCTCTCTCTCTGTCTCTGTCTCTCTCTGTCTCTCTGTCTCTCTCTCTGTCTCTCTGCCTCTCTCTCTCTCTCTCTCTCTGTCTCTCTCTCTGTCTCTCTCTCTGTCTGACTTTGTGTCCATGTGTGTACGAGGATTCTGACTCTGGGCTTGGGTACTGACCTTGAGGCTTTCCTGCCCAAAGAAAAGCTCAAACCCTTGAGTAAGAAACTCCACTTTTGGCTTCCTGGTAGCTAATTGGAGATGAGAGCTCACAAGTTTTGCTGCCCACGCTGGCTCTGAACCTCTATCCACAGAACTCAGCCTGTTGAGTAGCTAGGATTCCAGGTATGAGGCACCAGGGCTTGGACAGTAGCACAATTAAAAAAACATGAACATTTCCATCTCCTACATATAAATAAATCAAGATCTCCAATATGACATCTACTTCTTCCTGAAGTAATTTCAAGAATTGAGGAATTTTCTGACAGTGGAGCAAGGGATTCCTGGGATGTAGGCAATGTTGGTTGATATTTAGTTACTGGGTTTCTTGTTTTCAATCATCTATCTGATTATTGCACTTCCTATACTGGTTGCTAGCTGTGACCCCGGTGGCTGTTTTATGATCAGTCAATAATCCCCTAGATAAGAAATTAGTGTTCTCTTTCTGGAAGTCAGAGAGAAATGAGACAGATGTCCAGATTCTCACTGGGCGACTAACAAAGCCTATCACACCACTTTCCAGTATTTAATATTCAGTGACAATAGACAAATAGAAAGTTAGATTCACACTGTTTTTTTATCTAACCATCTACCACCACTTCCATATGAATTGAGTGTTCAGTCATATCCTGTTAGATAACTAGACCGACTGCAGTAAACAATAAGAGATTTAAAGTAAGAATCCTGTGACATTCTATAGAACAGATTAATAATTTTTACATTCTTCACTGCTGCTATTCCTGAGACTCCTCTAACAGGATACCAAATTACTGGCTTGTCTTCATTATATTCAAGCAGTCCTTGCAGTTGTTAGCTCTTCAGTTAGGAAACAAGGCATTTGACTGTATTTCTTGACAAGAAGGAAAACTCTAAATCACCAGGAATCTTGCAGAAAGCATGCTTGTGTGAATTGTATGGTACACTCACTCCACACTTGGTTGTGTTCCTTCCCTGTTGTGTCATGTCCATGAAGTACAGATGAAAAGATTGTTCCATGCCTGAAGTGTATGAAAACCTAAGGCTCAATCCTCACAGTGGACCATGAGTAGGGCAACACAGGAGAATTTCCAACTGGGGCTAATATTGCATTGGAGATATTTAGGGAGATGTCAGGGGACTGGCTGGTAATAGGCTTTTCTATGATTGTGGATGCACAATTCACAGAGCTCACAATTTGCCAAACTGATGCCAAACAAATCATCTCTAGGCAACCCATAACATGGAGGGGGTGAGGGAGAACAAATGCCTTAAAGTATAGTTTTGAAGCATGTCCTTTGGTAAATGAAACTGGTCTGTCTATGCAAAGATGACAAGATGAAAAGTATGGGTAATTATAGACTATACAGGAAGGGTATTCTGCATTGCAAACCCTTTGGACAGTTCCTAGACAGTTCATAAAGGAAATATCTAGAATATCAGTGTCTTGAATAGGGGACTAGCAGGAAGTAATAAATCACATGGAATCATTGAACCGAGAGTGAGAGAATTTTGTCACCATACTCAATGTGCATGCATAAAAGGAAGTGTGGATATTAATGTGGCAGGTGGGGGAGGGGGAGAGGGAGTAATTTGGAAGGTGTGATTGGGTTTAAGATGCGTTGTACATGTACATGAATGTCTTAAATGGAAAGTTCTGTCTACAATCAAGTGAAGAATTAATATCTCCATAACGAGGCTGCACTGCTGGCTCACATCTGTGATCCTAGGTACTCAGGGTGCTGTGAGTGAAAGATCAGGATTTTTTTTGATCAAAGATTTTATTAACATTGATTTTAAGATCATATTTCAAATAACAAGTTTAACAAACAATTGTTTAAGAAGGGAATCTCTATATACAATCACTGGGACTTAGTTTTTAGAATTTAATCAAAATTAGGCTAAGGGTTTGTATGTCATTGAAACATATTAATTTATGAAATAAAACATTATGTCTATAAAGTCATAGGTTTTTATGTCTATATAGTTATGTTTATAATTCCATTACCATGTCCATAGCATTGGGTATGCAAATATTTTGTCCTTGTTCTTCTTTGGATCTAATAGCCACATATTAAGATCACCATGCGCCTTTCATTCTTTTGGTCTTCACTTGTCTCACTCAACATGATTCTCTCTAGATTCATCCACGTCCCTGTGAATGCCATTATTTTATACTGTCTCTTAGCTATGTAGAATTCCATTGTATACATATATATATATATATATATCTCACATTTTCTGTATCCATTCATCTGCAGTAGGGCATCTGGATTGTTTCCATCACCTGGCTATTGTGAATAGTGCAGAGTAAACATAGCTGAGCAGGTGTCCTTATCATATCTTGGGTTATGATGTTCAGTGTAGATGCCTAGAAGTGGTATGTCAGGATCATAGGGAAGGTCTATTTTCATTTCTTTAAGTAACTTCCACACTACTTTCGAGAGTGGCTCAATTAGTTTACAATCCCACCAGCAATGTAGTAGGGTTCCTTTTTCTCCACAACTCCACCAGCAACTGTCATTGTCTGAGTTCAAAATCCTGGCCATTCTTGTTGGGAAAAGGTGGTATCTTAGGGTTGTTTTTATTTGCATTTCCTTTATGACCATAGATGATGAGACACTTTTTCATACGTTTTTCTACCATTTTAATCTCAAGCACTGAAATAAAAATGGCAATAAGAGAACTTCCACCTAAGAAAAGCCCAGGGCCAGATGGATTCACAGCTGAATTCTATAAAGTTTTCAAAACACAGCTCACACCAATACTCCTCAAGCTCTTCAACGAAATTGAAAATGAAGGCGCTTTGCCAAACTCATTCTTTGAAGCTTGTATAACTCTCATCCCCAAACCAGACAGAGATCCATCAAAGAAAGAGAACTATAGACCCATTTCCTTGATGAATATTGATGCAAAACTTCTCAACAAAATACTGGCCAACCGTCTACAACAACTCATCAAAAAATTATACACTATAATCAAACAGGATTCATCACAGGGAGGCAAAGCTGGTTCAACATATGAAAATCAATTAATATAATTGAACACATCAACAGGAGCAAGGACAAAAATCACATGAATGTCTCAATAGATGCGGAAAAGGCATTTGACAAGATCCAACACCCTTTTCTGCTAAAAGCTCTGGAGAAACTAGGAATCCATGGAACATTCCTCAGTATAATAAAGGCAGTCTATGACAAACCCAAAGCTAGTATTATACTTAATGGCGAAAAGCTAAAGCCATTCCCTCCAAAATCAGGAACGAGACAAGGATGCCCACTCTCTCCACTCCTCTTTAACATAGTATTAGAATTCCTAGCCAGTGCAATAAGGCAAGAAGCAAGCATAAAGGGGATCCAAATAGGGAATGAGAAAGTGAAACTCTCCCTCTTTGCAGATGACATGATTCTGTATTTAAAGAACCCTACAGACTCCACGCCCATGCTACTTGAGCTGATTCAAAACTTTGGAAGTGTAGCAGGCTATAAAACTAACCCTCAATAATAACTGCCTTCCTCTATGCCAACAGTGAGAGGAATGAGGCAACAATCAGGAAAGCAACTCCTTTTGCAATAGCCTCAAAGAAAATGAAGTACCTAGGAATTAACTAAGAATGTAAAGGACCTTTTTGATGAAAACTTTAAAGCCCTGAAAAAGGAAATTAAAGCAAAACTGAGGAAATGGAAAAACCTCCCATGCACATGGATTGGAAGAATCAATGTGAAAATGACAATATTTTTAGGTAGTCCCATTTATCGTGTCTCCCTCCAATCTGTTGAGACCCTGGGATTCTGTTCAGGGATCTTTTCCCTTTGCCTGTGAGTTCCAGTGTCTCTCCTACTTTATCATGTAGCAGTTTCAGTTTCCACTCTGACACTGAGATCTCTAATCCACTTTAAGTTAATGCTTGTGCATGGCGAAAGGGTAGGGTGAATTTTTAGTTTTCTGCATGTAACTGCCCAGTTTTCCCAACACCAATAATTGAATAGACTGTGTTTGTTCCACTGTATATCTTCAGCTCCTTTGTCAAATACAAGTTGACTATAGGTATGTGGTTCTATTTCTGGGTCTTCTATTCTGTTCCACTGATCTTCTGGTCAAGCGGTTTTTGTTATTATGGATCTATAGTAGAGTTTAAGTCTGGTTGTAATACCACCTAGAATAGTTTGGGCTATTCTAGGTCTTTTCTTGTTCCATATGAATCCTTGGATTATATCTTTCTTTTCAGTAAAGAATGTCTTTGGCATTTTGATGGGGATTGCATTGAATTTTATATCAATTTTGGCAGTATAGCCATTTTCATTCTGTTGGTTCTCCCTATCCATGATCATGGGATGTCTTTCCCTTTCCTAGTGTCCTCTTTAATTTCTTTCGTTATGCTTTTATAGTTGCAAGATCAGGCTTGTAAGCCAGCATGGGCAGGAAAGTCTGTGAGACTCTGATCTCCAATAAACAACTCAGCAATGGCTGGAAATGGCACTGTGGCTCAAGGTGTAGAACACTGGACTTGAGCCAAAAAGCTCATGGGCAGTGTCTAATCCCTGAGTTCAACCACAAGGACCAGCACAAAAAAAGGTTAAATACAGAATGTAACATATTTAACTCTCATCAATAACTCGTGTGAAATGCAAAATTTTATTTAGAATTGTCAGTTAAATGCACGTGGTAGTATGCTATAGCAGATTCCAGAAGTGACATCAGGACACACCCATATCTCTCAACCCTACAAATCCCCTGATTGACCTACTTTCATTTTCACATATAGTGGATAATATTGAATATGCTTACTGAATATCATGAGTGTTTTCTCCCTTACTATTGCATCTTCACCCTTCTACACCCTTCCACTTGATTTGATCCCCATCCCCAACAATTCAAGTACAAGCTACTCCATATTTTTTAGGTTACCTAATAAGTTCATGGCTCAAAGAATCACACCATTGCAATCGTCCCCTGTATAGTCCATTGTTTGTCAATACATTTGTTCATAGTCACCTGTGATCCAGCAGGTCTTTATATGTATATTTGTAAAATGGTACTCTATTCCACATTCCTCATTTCAATCAACTTCTAGGTACTCATGTTAGACATTCAACTATATCAGAATAGAAGGGGCTGAGCATGTGGCTTAGGGGTAGAACGCTTGCCTAGCAAGTAAGAAGCACTAGGTTGACCGACTCTGTATCACATACACAGAAGACTCTGCAAGTGATTCTGTGGCTGCAAGTGGTAGAGTGCTAGCTTTGAGAACAGAGAGGCTCAGGATAGAGCCCAGTCCCTGAGTTCAATCCCCAGGACTATCAAAAATGAACAAAGCATCATGAAAGAAAAAGAAAGAGAGACAGAAAGAAATAGAGAAAGAAAGAAAAAAGAACAAAAGAAAGAAAGAAAGAAAGAAAGAAAGAAAGAAAGAAAGAAAGAAAGAAAGAAAGAAAGAAAATAAACATTATATGGAATGTTTTTGGATCAAAGAACAATAGAGGCTCCTCTTCCAAGATCACTGGAGAAAAATCCACAGAAGTAATCCTGGTTGGTGAAACTCAATCTCATCCAATCTATAAAGAAACAGCCATGTATACTTTCTTTATTAATAAAGAAATAGTGACATTTTCTCAAGATATGATCCTTGTAAATGTTCTGGAAAACATAGACAATTGGTTTCTCACCCTTAATTAATACAGATAATTCAGCACTAGAAAATACTATGCTGAGCCGTCTATCTCTAAGGAGATTTCATTTCTTCATCCTGGTTCTTCTTCCTGGTTTTCTAATTCCCATCCTGGTTCCTTCCTTTTCTTCCTTTCTTCCTTCTTTCCTTCCTTCCTTCCTTTCCTCTTTCTTTCTTTCTTTCTTTCTTTCTTTCTTTCTTTCTTTCTTTCTTTCTTTCTTTCTTTCTTTCTTTCTGTGTGTATGATAGCTGAAGGACTTGTATTCAGATTCTGGGAACTTCACTGAGATTTTTCTTCTCTTTCTACCCCTTGAGTCACACCTCTACTTTTGGCTCCTTGATGGTTAATTGGAGATAAGTTTCTCATGGCCTTTGTTGCCTCTGTTGGCTTCGAACTGGGATCCTAAGATCTCAGTGCCTTGAATAACTAGGAACACAGGTGTGAACCATAGGTACACAAAATAAACTATACTTTAAGAAAACAATCACTCATTATATGGCTTTTTTTCGTATAATCTGGAGTTCCTTTCATTTAGTGTCATAATATATGGCCTTATGTATCTAGGTTTTGCTCTATTGTAAATCTCTGCCAGGAGATCCCAAGGTTTCTACTGAGTATTTCTCATCTCTTTTGCTATCCCTTGGTTATCTCATATTGTTACAGTATTTTACCTTATTATCTAATATATTGTATATATGCTTAGTTAGTTATTTGACATCAGATAGGGAATAGGGCAAAAAAGATGAGGGGTGGAAGTGGGGGGAGTGAAATGGGGACCCAGACATGAAAAAGGGTATAAAGGTTTGTGAAGTAATGTACCTTCTATCTGGAGAATATAATGTAACCCTTCTTTTATTTACAATAAAAATAGATGAAAAAGTAAACAAAACTTTTTTCCAGTACTCAACCTAAATGCCTCAAGTGGGAGAGCACTGTTCTTGAGAATAAGAGGCCCAGGGACAGTGCACAGGCCCCAAGTTTAAGCTCCACAGCTGAACAAAAAACACAGCTTTCTCTCTTCAGAATGGATTATGCAGGGCTGAGAGCATGCTTAGGTGGTACAGTGCTTGCCTAGCATGCACAAAGCTATGGGTTTGATTCTTTGATACCACATTGAGAGAAAAAGGAAGAAGTGGCTATGTCTCAAGTCGTAGAGCACTAGCCTTGAGAAAGCCCAAGGACAGTGCCCCAGCGTTCAGTTCAGGCTCCAGGATTGATAAAGAAGAAAAGAGAAAAAAAGAAAAGGAAAAAAATCTCACAGAATGTATTCTGTATAGGTGGACATGGAGGATTTCCAGCTGCAGGATCATATGGTGTTGGAGATTTAATGAGATGCCAGAGGACAGGCTGATGACAGGTGCTCCTACAATCGTGGATCCTGATTTGCAGAACTCACAATTAGAAAAATTAATCCAAAGCTTACAAATCCCAATCAAGTCACTAACATCGATGAGAGGTAAAAAAAATTTCCCAAACAATAGATTTTATATTTGTCCTCTGGAAAGCAAAGCTCCCAAGTTCTATGCCTAGATGACAGCATCAAAAATATGGCTAATTGGGGCCAGGAATTTGCCCTGGTGATGGACTGTATGCCTAGCATACATGAAAATCTGGATTTGATTCCTCAGTAGAAAAAAAAGTTGGAAGTGGTGCTGTGGCTCAAGTGGCCTTGAGCTCTAGCCTTGACAAAGCCCAAGAACAGTGTCCAGACCATGTGTTTAAGACCCAGGACTGGCAAAATGTGGCAAATTATAGCATATAGAGGAATGCAATTCCAAGGTGTAAGACTTTTGAGTACTCCCCAGACAATTTAACAACAGAAATATTCTGAATATCACTGTCTTGAGTGGGGTTCAATTAGGAGGTACGAGAATGAATGGAAACAAGGAGCCATAGGAGAAGGAAGTCATGATAATCCATGTTCATGTGTGTAAAAAATGAAATTTGGATCTCAATGTGCACATTGGTGAAAGGGTAGGTGGAAGAGAAGAATGATGGAAGAGATGAATCTGATGAGGATACTTTGTACAAGTGTATGGACTTGCTAATGTGAAATGTGTTTCTACAAGGAAGTTAAGAGAAAAGTGTTAAAGAGAAAAAGTAGCTTAGTCAAATTATTAAATGATATAGTCTTTAACTATCTATCATCAGTGACTTCTTTGAAATACAAACTATTGTAAAACTGTTTCAGTCAAGTATGTGTGGAGAGGCAAGCACACAAATGATATCAGCACACATTCTTCTCCCGATAATTAAAGAAAATACATTTTACATTATTGATCTTACATCATGTTATTTGTCTCAAACATATTGTCTAAATCAATAAACCTTCTGTAACATAAGATAGCTTATGTACTCACTTTCCTACCCCGATACAAATAATAATCATTTAATGGTTTCTATGAAGAAAAACAGGTTTAGCTGTGTGCCTGTGGTTCACACAGAATAGCCAAGAGACTCAGGATCAGAGACCTGAGAATTTCAGTTTCAAAGCCATCTAGGGCTGGAAAGTCCATTAGAATTTGAGCTACAATTAAAGATACACACACAGACACACAGACACACAGACACACAGACACACACACACACACACACACACACACACACACACACACACAGAAGTGCAGTTATGCATGAAGTAGTAGAAGAATAGACCTGAGCAAAAAAGCTCAGGGACAGTGTCCAGACTCTGAGTTCCAGCACCAGCACTGCTTCAAACAAATTAACAAAAAAATAAGGAAACCTCAAAAACAACACCCACCTTACTTTTGATAGTCAGGAACTAGAGGCTCACCCCTGAAATCTGGGCATCTGGCTCGTCCTGTTCTTTAACAAGCACTAGATCCTAGCCAGTGGGGTGGCTCACGCCAATAATCCCAGCTATTCGAGTGGCTTAGATCTGTGGATTAAGGTCCAAAACCAGCCGGGCACAAAAGGACTTGAGACTTTATCTCAAAATTACCTCTAGAAAATGTGGGGCTTTGGTCAAAGGTGGGCTTGGACTTGATCTAAAGAGCTCAGGGAACAAACTCACGCTGAGTTCATCGCCTTGAACCACAAAAAAATCCCTGGAACCTATGTATAAAATAACTAAAAACAACGTGTTGGTCGTAAATCATTTGCCAAGAAATGAGAAAGCCCCAAGTTCAAACACCAGTGCTACCAAAACCAAAATAATCTGTTTTTCTCCAATTTTATTCAGGTAAAATATCAATGACAGAAACGTCATATCTCAAGCACTGTAAAATTTAGTTGGAATATCATCTCCAGGCATGTATCATCTTTACAAATTAAAATTTTATGCATTTAAAACAGTTGAATCCCTACTCATGAACATCGTTGACATAGCCAGGAATTTTCTCAGGTACTCCTGTCATCAATTATACTGATGAAACCAGACAAATACAAAGAATGTGCAGAGACAGGTAGGGATTTACAGGAATTTGGGTTAAACTTTTTCCAATGCAAAACCATATTACAGATGGATTTCCTACATCCTGATATCAGCTCCTGGTTTGAACAGGCTGATCAGGACATTTTTGAGGTCCCTGTCCTCAGGCTGTAGATGAAGGGGTTCAGGAAAGGAGTGATCACAGTGTACATCACTGAGGACACAGCACTGCCCCTGAAAGAATGTGACACAGCTGAATCAACATAAACACCCAATGATGTCCCAAAGAATAAACACCCCACTGACAGGTGAGAGCCACAGGTGGAGAAGGCTTTGTACTTCCCTCCTGATGATGGAATTTGCAGCACTGAAGAAATAATTTTATAGTGAGAGAAGGATTCTAAAGATTGTAGGAAATCCATAAATGATAGCAACAACATATTTGAAGACATCATTTGAGATTGGGTCTCTACAGGAAAGATCCAGAATTTGAGAAGGGTCACAGAAGAAATTTGGGATTTCCAGTTCCTTGAAATCGGTCATCCTCAGTGCCATCCACACATGCAGCTGTCCTTCCAAGAAGCTGACAACAAGTGACAGCAGAACCAAGGAGACACAGAGACGAGGGTTCATGAGGAGAGGGTAATTCAGGGGGTGACAGATGGCCACAAAGCAGTCATAGGCCATCACAGTAAGAAACATAACATCCATAAAGCAAAAAAAGATGTAGACACATCTGTGTGAGGCAGCCTGCATAGGAGATGGCTCTGCTGTGACTCTGCAGGTTCACTAGCATCTTGTGCACAGTGGAGGAGATGAAGCAGATGTCATCGAAGGAGAGGATGGAGAGGAAGAAGCACATGGGGGTGTGAATGTGGGGGTCAGAGCTGACATCCAGGATGATGAGCAGATTTCCGAGCACAGAGATCAGGTACATGGACAGGAAGAGCCCAAAGAGCATGGATTGTAATTTTGGATCCTCTGAGATTCTCAGGAGAAGGAAATCTGTAACGTGGGTTAGATTTTGTGCTTCTTTATCACCTGGACATCTGCTCAAAAACAAAAATGTCTTGATACAAAGGAAAACAATTACCCAGGTATTTTCAGCTCTAAATATTTGAAACTCAAGTATTCACAAGTCTGAACCATGTACCACATATGAAGTACAGTATACTAGGGTTTGTGAATTGTGGCAATGATTTACTTCTAGAATTTTTTCACTCTGTGATGCCTATTCCTGTCTTTTGGGTACATGTCTGCCCAGTGACACACAGCTGTATTAGAAAGCCAAGAATGTAAAGGCTGGCTAGAGGAAGATCACCTGACAGTACAGCCCACCCTTTTGTAGTGTGTGGGAGCAGGGTCCAGGGCAGCAGAAGGGATCTAAGAGTTTTACATGTTTATGATGCATGTCTCTGACTAGGGGCCTATTTTTTGGAGACAGAGCCCTGCCCTAGGTTCTTGGATGGCCATGCACTGACAGGGTGGGAGAGTGGGATTTTATATGTAGATTGAGATTCTGGTTTGTAATCTGGGCTGGAGGATTTAAGGAAGATTGCCCTGAGGGAAGAGCCAGCAGTAGTTCAAGCCTCTAGAGCAATATTGAGTTAGTTTCCCATCCATTAGTGCAGTGAATATTTTTATCCCACTGAAAAGAGAATCCAATCCCATGGACAGTCACTCCTTATTCATCACTATTCTTTCATCAGGTAGGCAGGAATCTACTTCTGATTCCTCTGGACTTGTCTCTTCTGATATTATGGCATTTGTAGGGAAATGGGCAGGCCTGGAAATGTGATATTGAGTGAAATAAGTCAGGCTCACAGAAACAAAAGGTATTTGTCCTTCTCTAAACCATAGAAATTAAATCTCAATTTTCAGGATATATGAATACACATTGGGTCATGTGGATCAATGCACACACAAATTGAGTAAAGTGTGTCAGGAAAAGATTCTGACGGAACAACTCCTCTCTATAATTTAACCACATGAATAGGAGGAAGCTGAAACAGCCTGCTCCTAAAAAATATACAGGGTTCCAGGGGCAGGTGGCTCACACCTCTATTCCTAACTATTACAGAGGCTGAGGTCTGAGATTCACAGGTGGAAGCCAGTCCGTGGCAGGGAATTCTGAGAAACTCTTGTTTTCAATTAACTAGCAAAAAGCAGGAAGTTAGGAGGAGGCAAAATGAAAGGACCTCCAGGAACTTAGGAAAGTGGTTTGAACCATTTATATGTTGCGACATTTGGTGACCCACAAATGACAATGAAAAGCACAGGAGGTATAGAATTCTCCATTACATATACTGCTACCCATAACTTTCAACCCCTACCTGCAAATTCACTGAAATACACTTTCCAGACTCCTTCTGTGTAAGGTTTTATAAGAACATCCTCACCACTTGTGAAGCCCAAACCATCCTACCTGTCTTCATGCTGCAGAGAAGACATTCCTTCACCACCCATCCCACCTCACTCTATTGTTTAAGCTGCTTCCCTCTTCAGCTATGGCCCAGGTAGACAGATCTGAGCACCCCAGATCTGGTGCCCAGCATAAGTCCAGCCTCTGTCCTCAGGAAAGAGATGAAGACACAGAAGGAACAAAGATGGTGTTGATAAGGGGACAGATATAGGACCAGTGTCCTGGAGACAGGAAAGGGACGATTCATCCTTGGCTTCTACATGGCCATGAAGGATTAATACCCAGAGGTCACAATTAACCAAACTGTGTGTATTACTAGGCCAAGTCTCTGGACATTTCCAACACAGGGATGGCAGAATCATGAAAACAATACATGACATGTGGCCAGGAGTGTGGCCTAGAGTAGTGTCCTCGCCTATTATGCACAGAGCCCTACATTCGATTCCCTTGAAACTCATAAACAGAAAAAAAAAAACAGAAGTTGTGCTGTGACTCAAGTCGAAGAATAGTGTCATTGAGAAAAATGTGTTCAAGGACAATGCCCTGGCCCTGAGCTCAAGCCTCTGGACTGGCAAAAAAAAGAATAGAATTTTAAGTAGTTGTGCACTGGTTTCTTCATTACCATATTAATATTAATTTATTATACCTAGAGGTTACAGTTCGACATATCATTGTGAGTAAAATGTATTTTAGTTGTTGACACCCTTTCTGTCTCCCCAACTGTCCCAACTTCAACAATATCTTCAATATTCTATTTTTCAAAAAAAGATAAACATTTGAATTACATTGAAGTAATTGTCCAATGAGTTTCCACTCAATAAATCAGTTGATGAACACAATGCATGTCGATCCTTATCAACACTTTCATTCTCCTTCATTCTACTCAAACTCCCCACCCTTAAATTGTCTTCAGTTTGAAGGGTATCTATAAAATCTTTAATAACATTTTCCCCCTTCTGTCTTCATTCTTCTACCATCTTCTGTCCTACCCTCTAGATTTCCATTATCCCATTTTCTGATACTCAAATATAATCATAAATTCTTCATTTTGTAGAAATAAATAGGGGGTTTTATTAAGACATATGTCACTGTCCTTCTACTATAATACGAATATGTGCTCTCAAGTTTGACCTTAATATGGGGGAGAAGTCAAAGCTTTGTGTTGTATGATTTCTCACAGGAAATGGAAAGACGCAGATGGGTCATTAAAAAGTTAGGAGTGAGGAAAGAGTGAAGGCACGAGTAGGGGAAGGTGACATTTTTGGAGAAGTGACATTGATGGAGATATATTACATTCAAAAACTGCTTTGGTAACTGTCAAATCCTTAGTACAACTACTTAAAATAATAATAATAATAATAATAATAATAATAATAATAATAATAATAATGAAAAGAAAACTTGTCAGTGGTGGAAGATGGCGGCGGTTCAGTGTGAGTCTTTCTGTGCTCTCTCCAAGATACCAGGTCTAGAATCATAGGGGAAAGTTCATACCCAAAGATCAACATTAAGTAAGCTTTAGTACCACAGTGATCTCAGGCAGAGAGGAAAAAGGCAGAAAACTGAAGCAAGAAGACAGTGGGGAGCGCTGCCAGCTGCTCAGAGCCAACATGGAGACAAAGCCTTTCTCCTTAACCTGAGCACACAGCTCTACTTGGCAGCATAGACCAGTGCCAGACAGAGCCAGACAGAGCCTGCGCAAGCCCTGAGACATCACCCAGCCGTGTCATGGAACTGTGAGCTTCACGGAACCAGTGAGGAGCATACAGAATATCTATATATTTTCTATAAACCTATGTTAGCCATTTATATTTTTATACTTGTATTCATTTGTATGTTTATACTTGTATTTCCTTAACTTGCCTTTCTGCTTCTGTATATCTGCTTGCTAAAACCCTGAGAAATGCAACTGCTGTCCTTGTGGCTAATCTACAACCACCCATTTGTCCTTGGTTCCCAGACTGAGCTACACTGTAGTAAGGAGTATACACATTCCAAGCCGGGAGCTAGAGATAGTAGCCATCTGGTACCGACAAGGTCGGACTGTCGAGGGCCAGCAAACTAGTGCAAATGTCAACCAATCACAAGTCCGTTACCATGGAAATCCCCCTCGACTCATATCTGGCAGAAAACCATCCTCTTAAAATGACAGCCAGCTAGACTGACCAATGATTGGTCATGACCCCTTTCCTGCTTTGTATTGCACCAATCATTTAATGGAATTATAGTATAAATTTCCCGCGTGGCGTATTTATTTGTTGCTATTACTTGCTGGGGCCTTCCCCCTACCAAAAAAATGTATAAAAGGGGCTGTAGTCTTGTGCTCGGGGGCTCTGGTCTGCACTCGACTATCAGTGCACAGAGACCTGTGCTCGAGCTCATCAATAAATGACTCATTGCAATTTGCTTTGACCTTTGGTTTCTGGCTATCGGGGGGTGGAGGAGGCTTCAAGTTTCTGGGCACAATACCAGGAAACCCATCAATTTTTGAGTACTTCCATAGAAAGACATTGGGAAGGAATCCTCTTCTCCACCAGCCTAGACCAGCGCCATCGTGACTGCTGGCAAAGACAGCCAAAACAACTGTAGACTGAGAAGTGGTGCTGGCAGCGCCATCATTCAAAAGGGCAAATGTATTCCCAGAGGCAGCTTGGCTGGATGTCTGTTCCTGGCGCTATGGGAAGTCCTGGGTGTGGCCCCTGTCCTGGTAAACAAAGCCCCTCATGAAGCCACTGTTTTGTTTTTTGTTTCCTGCCCAATCAACAAACTGATCAGAAAAACCACAAAGCCAAATTGCAAGAGAAAAGACTTTTCCATCCTGTACCCCACAAAAAGACAAACTAAAGATTAACATTTTTTTGTTTACCAGGAGTGCGGCCCCACCCAGGGGGAGGAACTTGCACTAGCATTGGGGGCTGGTATCCGGCTAAGCTGCCTCTGGGAAAACCTTTGCCCTTTTGAATGATGGCACTGCTAGCACCACTTCTCAGGCTCCAGTTGTTTGGTCGGGTCTTTACCACCAGTCAAGATGGTGCTGCTTTCAGCTGGTGGGGGATGGGATTCCTTCCCAATGCTGTTCCATGGAGGTATTCACAACTTGATGGGTTTTCTGGTTTTGTGAAGCTGACAGGTCCGCGACATGCTGGGTGACCACTCTGGCCTTGCACAGGCTTGGTCTGGCTCTTTCTGGAGCTGGCAAGTCTGAGCTGCCAAGAAGCGCTGTCTGCTCAGGTTCAGGAGAAAGGTTTTGTCTTCACAGTGGCTCCAAGTAGCTGGCTCTGCTCCATGCTGTCTTCTTGTGCCGGTTTTCTGCCTTTTTCTCTCTGACTTAGATCTCCATGGCAATAAAGCGAACTTAGGATTGATCTTGCAGTATGAACTTTCCCCTGTGATGCCAGAACTGGTATCTTGGAGAGAGGACAGAAAGACTCAACACTGAACCGCCGCCATATTCTGACAACGACAAGTTCTTTTATCCCTATTATTATTATTATTATTTTTAAGTAGTTGTACTAAGGATTTGAAAGTTACCAAAGCAGATTTGAATATAATATATCTTTCTCAAAGTCACTTCTCCCATATTATCACCTTCCCCTACTCACCCCTTCACTCACTCTTCATGATTTTGTGGGATATACATTGGATGCGTGTCTGTATTCTCCCCATCTTCTTCTCCTCATCTATCCCTAGACACCACCCAAACCCTGTCACTACCAATTGCCTGATGTTAATTTCTCTGAACCTAGATTTTGCCTTTCTATCGATTTACACCATTTGAGATCTTCTTGAATCTTCCATATATCAGTGAATACATTTGTATACAAGATCATACCACCTGATGTATTTACTAAGGAGTTTGTGAGCTAAATGTACCTTCCACATACAAGGGAAAACATGGATCCTGTATCTCTCTGAGTCTAACTTACTTCCTTTAACATAATTTTTTCCAGGACTTTCTAGTTCTTTCCCAGTGATAAAATACTATCCTCTCCAATGGATGACTAGAATTTTACTATGTCTAGATACGACATTTCTTGGCTCCATTGACCCAATGAGGATGCTCTGGGCTGATTCCATCCATGTCTGATAAACTACCAACAGCAGAATCCTCACATCCTTCATATATTTTGTTTTTCTCTTTTCCATGGTGCTGTCCTCCCATATGGCTGCCCAGTTTCTCACTGTAATGGGGAATCTGTTCCCCTAAGAATCCTCACATCTGTAGGGCCTCTGTGCACTTGTTGCTTTATGTTTCTGATCCTCAGGATCATTCCACGGGGTGCAAGTTCAATGCATTCCCCATACATGTGCTATCGTGAACCCTGGGACTCTTCTACATCATATGGGACCATCCTAATCCATTGAAGAAATGTCGCATGGGGACCCAGCTGGGCTGGGGCTATAGCCCTGCAGTGATGAAGGGCTTGAACTTTGAATGTTAGGTAGAATTGGAGACACAAGCTCAGAGCTGGTGATTAGTTAGATTTTTGGTGTGTTTGGTCCAAGTCTCTGAGGACGTACTGTTGTTAACAGATGAAGAGGAGAAAGGAGAACGCAAACCTGCTTCTTAGTGAAGAAAGAATATTTACAGAAGGGAATTGTCCTCCTCCTTTAGGAAGAATGAGCTTCCATCATTTGTGAAGAAATAAATTTGAGGACAAAATTCAAATGAAGTCAAGCCAGACCCAGAGATGCTAAGGATGCATATTTTCTCTCATATGTGGTAGTTAAATCTAATTTGTAATTATACAATTATGTTCACGCGGGGTAATTTGCAAAGGTACCCAATTTATATCCCAAACCGCGCTATGTTCATGGAGAGAGTTTAAATGGTGTCATTCCTTAGAAAACTCACTCTCAGTCCACAAGAATAAATGCCAGGAAGCTGGAAAGTTTGGAAGGCTTAGAGCAATGAAATTTATAAAACTAATGTGAGGAAAATAGAGAAATTGATGTCTAGAGATGAACATGTCAAACACATTTCATAGCTATGTTCTCAAGACAAGGGAAAACCAATGTATCAATTGAAATATGATATATTTAGGATAGAGTTTAAATGGTGTAATTCATTAGAACTCCCAAAATACCGGCCAACAAAATGATTATCAGAAAATAGTGTACTGGATATAGTATGACGCTAAATTAAAGGGCCTCTAGGATGTAGAAACAAAAGGCATATAATGAGTGATTGTTGTCCTTAATGTACTATGTCATCTCTCATCTCTTGCTGTCCCTTGGTTATCTCATATTGTTACCGTATCTCACTTTGTTATCTGATATATTGAATATATTTGTATTTGGTCATTTGAAATTGTATATGGAAGGGAGGAAAACAAGATGAGGATTGGGGGTAGGGGGAGGGAAATGGGCACCAAGACATAAGAAAGGGTATCAATGTGTGTGAATTAATGCACCTTCTATCTGGTGAATATAATGTAACCCTTCCATGAATTACAATAAAAATATGAAGAAAAAAGAAAATAACGTACTGGAAATGTAGAGGATAAGACAGAGGATTGTATACTTTAGTGAGAAGGGGGGAAATGTTATTAAAAATTCCATACATATCCTACAAAATTAAGACAGTTGAAGGGAGGGGAGTTTGGGTAGAATGAAGTAGAATAAAACTGGTGATATGGAGCAAGATACACTATGTTCACCATCTGCCCTATTGAGTGTCAACTCCTTGGTACAAATACATTAATGTAATTCAAATATTTATTTAAAAAATAGCATATTGAAGATATTATTGAGGTTGGGGGAGTTGGTGAAACAGAAAGGGTGTAAATAACCAAAATTCATTTTTCTCACAAACTGATATGTTGAACTGTAACATCTTAGTACAACAAATTAATAATACTCATGCTAATAAAGAAACCAGTGCACAACTAATTAAAAATATTTTCTTTTTTGTCAGTCTGTGTGCTTGAACTCAGGGCCTGGGCATTGTCCTTGGACACATTTTGCTCAAGGCTGGTGCTCTGCCACTTGAGTCACAGCACCACTTCTGGATTTTTCTGTGTACATGACACCAGGGAATCAAAGATAGAGCTCTGTGCATGCTACGTGAGCACGCTACCCTAGGCCACACTCCCGGCCATGAGTCATAGAAATTTTTTTATGATTCTGTCATGCCTGTGTTTGAAATGTCCAGACACTTGGCCTGTTAATACACACAGGTTGGTTAATTGTGGCCTGTGGGTATTAATCCTCCAAGGCCATATACAAGGCAAGGATGAGCCTTCCCTCTCCTGTCTCCTCATCACCACCATCTCTGCTCCTTCTGTGTCTTCATCTCTTTCCTGAGGACAGAGGCTGGATTTGTGCTGGGCACCAGATCTGAGGTCCTCAGATCTGTCTACCTGGGCCATAGCTGAAGAGAGAAGCAGCTTAAGCAACTGAGTGGGGCAGGATGGGTGGTGAAGGACTTGGAGACAAAGTGTATGTCCTCATTGAATTTGCAGGTAGGGGTTGAAGGTTAGGGATACCAGTGTATGTAATGGAGAATTCTTTACCTACTGTGCTTTTCATTTTCATTTGTGGCTCACCAAATGTAGCAGGATATAAATGGTTCAAACCAGTTTCCAAAGTTCTCCTAAAGGCTGTCTGAAAGGAGGAGAGGGAGGAGGAAGAAGAAGAGGAGAAAAAGGAGAAATAGGAGGAGGAGGAAAAAAAGGAGGAAAATGAGTAGGAAGACTGTGATGATGGTGAAAATGACAAGAGGACATTCCATCAATGAAAGTTTTGGCAGAATGCCCTGTGTCCTTTTCAGAGCTTTGGATTTTAGGTCATTCATTCTCATTTCATACCGTACAACTTCTGTAGTGTGTGCATGTGTGGGCGTTCACACACACACACACACACACACACACACACACACACACACACACACGTAGGTTCTGTGGCTTGAACAGAGGTCATGTGTGCAGTCCCTGAGGTTTTTGCTCAAAGCTACAGCTCCACTTCCTGCTTTTATTCCTTCCTTTTTAATTGTAATTAATAGAAAAGTTACCATTATATTTGCCAGATAGAAAGTGCATTATTTCCCAAACACTGATACCTTTTCTCATGTTTTTGTGCCCTTTTGCCTCTCCCTACCCACTCCCTTCATCTTGTTTTCCCCCTTCCTATCCAATTTCAAATAAACAAATGAATGAATATAGAATAAAACAGATAACAAGCTAAGATAGTGTAACAATATGAGAATAACCAAGGGACAATAAAAGAGATGAGAAATAACCTAGGACACTAAAAACAACAATTACACATCATATGGCTCTTATTTCCATATCCTGGAGGACTTCTCATTTAGCCTCCAGCTCCTAACTTCCTGATTTTTCCTAGTTAATTCAAAACAAGATATTCTGAGAATTCCCTGCCCCAGACTGGTTTCTTCTACCTGTGAATCTCAGACCTCAGCCTCTGGAATAGTTAGGATTAGAAATTTATTGACACCTACTCCTGGAACACTGTATATTTTTAACAAGCAGGCTGTTTCAGCTTCCTCCTATTCATGTGGTTAAACCATAGCATACTTGATGAGAGTTGTTCCATCAGAATCCTTTCCTGCCACACTTTACTCAATTTGTGTGTGCATTTATACACATGACCCTATGTGCATTCATATATTGTAATAATTGAGATTTAATTTTTATGTCCTTTGTTTCTCTGAACCTGACTTATTTCACTCAATATCACATTTCCAGGCTTACTCATTTCCCTACAAACGCCATAATACAAGAAGAGGGAGGTCGAGAGGAACCAGAAGTAGATTTGTGCCTGCATGCTGTCACAATGGAGATAATAAGGAGTGACTGTTCATGGGATTGGATTTTCTTTTCAGTGCGATAAAAATATTCACTGCACTAATGGATGGGAAACTGCTTTGTTCTCCTAACTCAGTATTGCTCTAGTGGCTTGACCTACTGCTGGCCCTTCCCACAGGGGAATCTTCCTGAAATCCTCCAGCCCAGTTTACAACCCAGAATCTCAATTTACATATGAAAGCCCACTCTCCACCCCTCTCAGTGGATGGGCTTCCTAGAGCCTAGGGCAGGGCACTGGCTCCAAAAGTAGGCTCCTAGACAGAGACATGCATCATAAATGTGTAAATTCTTGGATCTCCCCTGCTGCCCTGGAACCTGTTCCCCCACACTACATTACAAGGATGGGCTGTACTGTCAGGTGACCTTGCTCTAGCCAGCCTTTATCTTCTTGGCTTTCCAACACAACTGCTTGTCACTGGGGCACATATGGAGACAAAAGCCTGAGGAACAAGGCATCCGAGATTAAGAAGATTCTAGAAGTAGAGAATTGCCACAATTCACAAACACTAATATACTGTACGGCATAGGTGGTGCAAAATTCAAGCTTGTAAATACTTGACTTTCAAGTAATTAGAGCTGGCAATTCCTGGATATGTGTTTTATTTTCTATCAAGATGCTTTTGTTTTTGTGCAGTTGTCCAGGTGATAAAGAAGCACAAAATCTAACCTTCATTACAGATTTTCGTCTACTGAGAATCTCAGAGGATCCAAAATTACAACCCATGCTCTTTGGACTCTTCCTGTCCATGTATTTGACCACTTTACTGGGAAATCTGCTCATCATCCTGGCCATCAGCTCAGACCCCCACCTCCACACCACCATGTACTGCTTCCTCTCCATCCTCTCCTTGGATGACATCTGCTTCATCTCCACCACCGTACCCAAAATGCTGGTGAAACTCCTGAGTCACAGCAGAGCCATCTCCTGTGCATGCTGCCTCACACAGATGTGTCCCTTCACATTTTTGGCTGCATGGATATTATGCTTCTTACCGTGATGTCCTAAGACCGCTTTGTGCCATCTGTCACCCCCTGAATTACCCTCTCCTCATGAACCCTCGTCTCTGTGTCTCCTTGGTTCTGCTGCCATTTGTCACCAGCTTCTTTGAAGGGCAGCTGCACGTGTGGATGGCATTGCAGATGAGCGATTTCAAGGAATTGGAAATCCCAAGTTTCTTCTGTGACCCTTCTCAAGTCCTGGATCTTTCCTGTAAGCACACCCTCACAAATGGTATCTTCAAATATGTTGTTGCTACCATATATGGATTTCTTCCAATCTTTGGAATCCTTTTCTCTTACTATAAAATTATTTCTTCAGTTCTGCGAATTCCTTCATCAGGTGGGAAGTAAAAAGCCTTCTCCACCTGTGGCTCTCACCTGTCAGTGGTGTGTTTATTCTTTGGGACAGGATTGGGAGTATATTTTGCATCAGCTGTGTCACATTCTCGCAGGGGCAGTGCTGTGTCCTCAGTGATGTACACAGTGGTCACTCCTTTCCTGAACCCCTTCATCTACAGCCTGAGGAACAGGGAACTCAAAAGAGTCCTGAGCAGGTTGTACAAACCAGGAGCCGACATCAGGAGGTAGGAAATACATCTGTAATATGGTTTTGCAGAAGGAAGAATAGTTGACCCTCAGTCCTGTAAATCCTACCTCTCTGAACACATTATTTGTATTGTCTGGTTTCATTAGTATCATTAATGACACACGAATACTGGAGAAAGTTGCTGGCTAGGTCAAGGTGTTTCTTGAAGTAGGGGTTCAGTTTTTTGTTTTTTTTCATATATTTTTTATTGTAATTAATAAAAGGGTTACATTATATTCACCGATAGAAGGTACATTACTTCACAAATATTGATACCCTTTCTCATGACATGGTCCCCATTTTCCTTCCCCCCTCTCCCCGCTCATCTTGATTTCCCCCTTCCCTCTCTTATTTCAAATAACCAATTAAGCATATATAAGATATATCAGATAACAAGGTGAAATATTGTAACAATATGAAATAACAAAGGGACAGCAAAAGAAATGAGAGATAATAATATATTAAGGACAATAATAACTCATTATATGGCTTTTGTTTCCTTATCCTGGAGGTCCTTACATTTAGTGTCATACTATCTGGCCTAATGTCTCCAGATTTTGTTCTATTGTAAATCTCTACTAGGAGAGCCCAAGTTTTCTACTGATTATGACAAATGAGGGAAACCATTGAGCCTATGTTCCTTTGAGTGTGGCTTACTTCACTTAATATAGTTTTGTATTGCAAAAATTTTAAATTTGTATAAGCAGCATATGTCTGGAGATGGTTGCCCAACAAACTGAATTTTACAGTGGTTGAGATGTGAATTTTCTATCATGGATAACTTACCTCAATCAAAGTGTGTAAATGAAGATCTTTTTTTTATTTTGGTAGCACTGGTACTTGAACTCAGGGCTTTCTTCTTTCTTGGCAAATGATGTACAACCAGATTTTTTGTTTGTTTGTAGTCATTGTAATGCACACGTGTGTTCAGATGATCATATCTCATGGTCAGCCTCTAGCTGCTGACTAATGAAAGCAAGGTGGGTACTTTTTGCTCTTGTTTGCTTGCTTGTTTGCTTGTTCATTTGTACCTGTCCTCGGGCTTGAACTCAGGGCCTGGACACTTTCCCTGAGCTTTTTTGCTCCAGGCTATTATTCTCCTACTTCAGACATACCTCTACCTCTTGTAGTCTCAGTGTGTATGAGTGTGTGTGGTGTGTGTGTGTGTTTAATTGGATATAAAATTCTAATGGACTTCCCAGCCACGGGTGGCTTTGAAATGAAATTCCCAGGTCTATGCTTCCTGAGTGTCTAGGATTCTTGGTGTGAAGCACAGGCACACAGGGAAAGCAATAAATGAACATTACTTGTGACTTGGTAGGAAAATTAATACATAAGCTATTTTACATTGATGAAGGTTTATTGATTTAGAGAACATGGTTGAGACAAATCAAATGATGTAAGATAAATAATGTAAAAGGCCAGGCTCATCATGTATTTTTAATTATGGAGAGATGAATGTGTTTTGGTGTCACTTGTGTGCTTGGCTCTCCACATATACTTTATTGAAACAGTTTAACAAAAGTTTGTATTTCACAGAAAACTCTGATCATATATCATTCAAAAACTCGACTAAGCTACTTTCTCTCTTTAACACTTTTTATCTTGACTTACTTGCAGCAACAGATTTCAGATTAACATGTCCCTGTACATGTATAATGTATGTTCATCTGAGTCATCTGTTCCATCATTCTCCTCTTCCACCTGCCTTATCACCAATAGACACATTATTGTCCAGATTTCATTTTTAAACAAATAAACAGTGAGTATTATCACGGCATTCACCTTTGGCTCCTTGTTTCCATTCATTCCACTACTTCCTAATGGAACTCCACTCAAGATACTGATATTCAGGATATTTCTGTTGTTAAATTGTCTGGGGACTGTTTGATAGACTTAAAACTTGGAATTGAATGCCTGCATATGCTGTAATTAGCCATACTTTTTGCCAGTCCTGGGGTTTGAACACAGCTCAAGGCCACATGAGTCACAGCACCACTTCCAGCTTTTTCTGTGTATGTGGTACCGAGGAATACAATCAGATCTTTGTGAATGCTAGACAAACAGTCCACGAACAGGCCAAACTCCTGGACCTTATTAGCCATATTTTAGAGGCTGTCATCTGGGCATGGAACTTGGAAGCTTTGCTGTCCAGAGGTCACCGCTAAAATCTATTGTATTGGATATTCTTTCCCCCCATCCATGTTAGTGAGATTGTAAGCTTTAGATCAATTTTCTAATTGGGCATCTGTCTCATTTCTCTCAGAGTTCCAGGAAGAGAATATCTTATTTAGGGGATTATAGACTGATCACAAAACAGAGCCACAGGGGTCACAGTTAGAAACCAGTATAGGAAGTGCAATAATCAGATAGATGATTGAAAAGGAAGAAACCCAGTAACTAAATGTCAATCACCATTGCCTACATGCCAGGAATCCTTTGCTACACTGTCAGCAAATTCCTCAATTCCTGAAATTACTTCAGAAGAAGCACATATCATATCGGGGATCTTGATTTATTTCTATGTAGGAGACTGAAGAGTTATGTTGTTTTAAGTATAATTCAGTCCCAGCCCTGGTATCTCATACCTGGAATCCTAGCTACTTAACTGGCTGAGTTCTATAGATAGAGGTTCAAAGACAGTATGGGCAGCAAAGACCTGTGAGCTCTCATCTCCAGTTAGCTACCAGGAAGCCCAAAGTGGAATTTCTTACTGAAGTGTTCGAGCTTTCCTTTGGGCCGGAAAGCCTCAAGACCTGTACCCAGGCCCAGAGTCAAAATCCTAGGATGCACATGGACACACACACACACACACACACACACACACACACACACACACACGGCAGGGGGAGAGAGACAGGCAGACAGACAGACAGACAGACAGACAGACAGACAGACAGAATTAGAAAACAAAGCAATGATGCAGAATCTCCTGGGAGACTGCAGGCACATTGGATCAAAATGAAGTTCACAGATTTAAAACAAATCACTGCTGTGAACTACCCTGTAATGCAGAATAATCTGTATTTCCTCTGATCAGAAAACACTGCCTATAATGTTCTAACATAGTTGAGTATGTACAATGAATACAAAAATGGTAATAAATGAGACAAAAAATCTAGGATGATTGTGTTTGTCACAACTGAAAAGTGTAGGACAGAATGTCAATATCAACTATGCGTACTTGAGTTCAAAATGATTGTGGAATTCTGACTTCTTCATTATGTATTGCTCTCTCTTTGTATCAAAGGTCTCCAGTTAATGCAGAATTGTGCAATCTAACACACATCTCTGAATTTTATCTCCTGGGACTCTCAGATGGCCCTGAGCTACAACCCATGCACTTTGGGCTCTTCCTGTCCATGTAACTGATCACTGTGCTGGGATATCTGCTCATCATCCTGGCCGTCACATCTGACCCTCACTTCTACACCCCCATGTACTTCTTCCTCTCCATCCTCTCCTTCGATGACATTGTCTTCACCTCCACCACCATCCCCAAGAAACTGGTGAAACTCCTGAGTCACAGCAGAGCCATCTCCTATGGGGGCTGCCTCACCCAGATATCTATTTTTGTCACTTTTGGTTTTATGGATGTTTTTGCTTCTTAGTGTGATGGCCTATGACTGCTTTGTGGCCATCTGTCACCCCCTGAATTACCCTCTCATCATGAACCCTCGTCAATGTGTCTCCTTGGTTCTGCTGTCATTTGTCACCAGCAACTTGGATGGACAGATGCACGTGTGGATGGCCTTACATGTGACTGATTTCGAGGAAGTGGAAATCCCAAGTTTCTTCTGTGACACTTCTCAAGTCCTGGATCTTTCCTGTAAGCACACATTCACAAATGTTATCTTCAAATATGTTGTTGCTACAATATGTGGATTCCTACAATCTTTGGAATCTTTTTTCTTATTATAAAATTATTTGTTCAGTGCTGAGAATTCCATCAACAGGAGGGAAGTACAAAGCCTTCTCGACCTGTGGTTCTCACCTGTCAGTGCTGTGTTTATTCTTTGGGATAGGATTGGGGGTCTACTTTGCATCGGCCATGTCACATTCTCCCAGGAACATCATTGTATCCTCAGCAATGTACACACTGGTCACTCCTCTCCTGAATCCCTTCATCTACAGCCTGAGGAACAAGAACCTCAAAAGTGCCCTGAGAAGGTTGTTCAAACCAAGAGCTGTTTTGCAAAAGCAACAAAGTTGACGTAGAATCAGATAAATTCTACCTGTTTGAATACCTAATTGCTCTAGTTTCATTAGTACAATCCATTACTAGAAAAGAATCTAGAAGGATAGATTCTAAATGGAAGAATGTATCTTTTTAATGTTTAAATTGTTAGTTTGTAGAGACTGATGAATGTCTACAGATGTGGGCCCAACAAAGAATGTTGCAAGGATTGAGTGGCAAGTTTATAATATGTAAAATTTACCTCAATAAAATTGGACAGAAACATACATTTTGTTTTTCTTTTTTAAGCAGTCTTTGAAGTAATAACTTTTTAATTGGTAGTCAGATATCCTGCCTCCTGCCCTTTGGTTTTGAGTTATTTCCTACTCATAAGTTAGTCCCCTAATTGTTTCCTGTAATGCATTTTGTTATTTTAAAGGTGATATGTAGATGGGCTACCATAATTTAATTCAAGTAAAGAGTGCATTTCATTCTGGACAGTGTAATTCCTCCCTTCCCTTTCTTCCATAATATCTTTCAAAGAAAATTGAAAATCTTGTTTCCTAGTGAAATTATGTGAGGATAGACAAACCTAATCCACTGGCATCTACATTTGGTTCTAGCCTGCTTGATTTTCTGGGTACATGAACTCTATGATATGGGGGTCTCGTAATGCTTGAGTGAGCTGGAGGAAGCAATGAAAGAGCAACCCATTACCTAATCTACAGGGATGTGAGTGGTGCCTTGGAAAGACATTGGAGTGTTCATCTCAAATTCACTTGTAGAAAAACCAAGAGTAAGGGACATTGGCTTGGACTTGGCCTTCCAAGACTCAACCAGCCATCGGTAGTCCACACTTTATCCCATCTTTCATCTGTCAGCTGCATTCTTACCGTGCACTTATCACTGTCAATACAGGGACACTCAGGGACATCAACTGGTGGATCTGAAATGCAGTGAACAGTCCCCATCTTTGAAAGGAAGGTTCTCTCATGGCTATACCTAACATCCAGTGTTGGTTAATGCACAAACGTAAAGCACTAGCTGGCCTTGCTGTGTCAGTCCAGGCCAAGCTGAGCAGTCACCCAAAGTGTGGAGCATCTGATGGGCCTGGCTGAGACCACTGCATCCCATGTCAACTACTTTTTACGTACTTGCTTTACTTTTCAACTCAAGAGGTTCCTGCAAGAAACATTTCTGTATGCAATTTTCACTGCAAAGTCTTTCCATGGATTTCAATGGCAGTTTCCTATGAAGTAGTCTTTACATACTTGTATATGTATGGTACATTGTGGTACAAATACTTTGGAACATTTTGGAGAAAACTTATATCCCCTTAACTCCATTAATGTCCCAAGAGTACCACGAAATATAGATAAGCAAGTCCATAACATACTCAACATTTCCCTATGTCAAAACATGCTGTACTTGGACAATTCAACTAGCAGATCCAATGTCTACCATCAGAATTACCAGTGATGGTGTTTAAGACAAGTGACAATTGTAGTGCTTTGCCTACATTGTCTTAGTTTTTATTCTTAATTTCTGATAATAATTTGTATATATGTGTGAAATAATATTGTTCTTAGGACATCATTATCTCATTGTGACATCACAGAACTAGTGCAAAATCATAATTTGTGACATCACATTGATGGAATGACATCACTGACCTACCATAACATCCTAACCATTGTGACATCACATGGCTATTTTTACATCAGAGAAGCTTTGACCTCATGTCCTGATTTTAGCCTAAGAAAGTTTCAGACATGACAGGCATTGTGACAGTAAAAAAGATAATCATGACCTCACATCAGAATTTTGCCATCATTGTGCCATTGTGATGTCACTGTCACATTGTGACATCATAAACCTACTGTGACACCACAGTGCTTGTGGCAATCCATTAATTAAAACTGAATTAAAAGCATCAGCACCTCACACGTGGAGATTAAAGAAACCCCTGCATTATTCATAAGCTCATGCTCACAATTCACACATTTGCCCAGATACTATTTGTATAGGTTTCTAGTTATGAATATGGAGAGGTAGTACTTTTCTGATTATAATATATGAGCTATTCTAAGTATAAATATATGCACAATTACAATTTCATGTATTGACATAAAAAATAATGGTAACACCAGTGGGTTTTTCTCTCCAATAGCAGGGCTTAAATTCAGGATCTCCTATTTGTATCCTATTTGCTTCGTTTGTTTGCTCATTTGAACTACATCTCCAGCCTGCCTTTTTGCTGAATAATTAAAATGGGTTTCAAAATTTTTTTTCTAGCCAGAGTAAATGACATTTACAGGACAGATAAAAAATCCTGAAAATAGAAGAGGAAAATGCAAGTGACACAAGAAGCAAGTAAAAGTACACCTATATCATTGACATATATTCAAAAGAACTGGTTTGGCTTGGCTCTGATATTAAGCTTCCCCAAATCCTGGACTTGTGATTAGCCATGCACAAGGAAGCAAGTTATGGTTTTATGAGGCCCAAACCACTGCTTTGTATGCATTGGGCTGATACGTTCGAGACACTGTCCATCATCCCACTCAGCTCATCACATCACCAGATCTGCAGTCAGCAGCATAGATCCCGCTGAGCCAGCTTCTCCTTCCTGTCCCCTACAGTGCTGGATAGTGGTTGTGTCAGCCATTCCCATTTCTCCTACTTCATTCTGCAGAACATCCAACACAGACCCAGAAAAAGATCCAGATACGCAGTGTAAACCGGCTCAGAAGAAAATTCCTCCCCCTACTCAGCCCACTTTCTACCTGACCAGAAGCAACCTTCTGCAGGTAGTCTCAAATCACTCAAAGGCAGCATTTACCTATCCTGATTCAGTTCTGGTCCAGTTTACAGTGGATTCAGGTTCAATGTGGGTTCATTTTGTACACAGAACATAAAATACTCACTAGTGGTGCCAACATGTTTCAGTTAACACGAGAGACACTTCACAAGTCTCTTTCAACCAGTGCCAACTAGGTTCAGTAGGTCCAGCAGTGGGGCAACATCTCACCACCACCTCAGCTCAGATGTACAGCCATGTCCAGCTCACCCACAGGCCTAGACAAGGCCCATACACACCGGCAGAGTTCAACCTCCATAACAGACAAAAGATAATCCCGACCTTCAGAGTTAAAGTTATTCATATTCTCTTGCCAATGGTTTTCTTCTTGATGAAAAATGACCTTGAGTGCACATGACTTCATCTACTCATCCAGATCATGACAAGGAAATATTGACTCAAAACTTCCTCAACGACTGAGGGTGGATGAAAGCTCCACGCTCATCTCTAGGGTTCCTGTGAAGGCAGCCAGTGTCCAGGTTCCAGGGTCAAACACCACAGGCACGAGATACTCAGCTGTGAGCCCATCAAAACTGCAGTCGTTCAAAATGAAGGTGGGTGCAGACCAGGCCTATTAGCTACTTTAAGGAGCCTTGAAGATACAACACAAACCACAAAAGTACCCAGTCTCTCAGAATATATGCTTGCGCTTGAAGAAGAACAAAGTAGACAAGTTTCACAGAAGTATTTGTTTAGACTCTTCATATATTCCAGGAGAAAGTCAAAGGTCAAATGAATTTCATTCAACTCTTCCCTTCTCTATCATTGCCTATTCCAGGAAAATTATTTTTTTCATATATTTTTATTGTTATTAATAGAAGGGTTGCATCACATGCACCAGAAAGAAGGTGCATTACTTTACAAACATTGATAACCTTTCTCATGTCTTGGTCCTCATTTCCCTCCCACCACCCCACCCCTCATCTTGTTTTCTTCCCCTCCCTATACGACTTCAAATAACCAAATACGCATATGTACAATACATCAGATAACCAGGTGAAATCCTATAAGAATATGAGATAACCAAGGACAGCAAAAAGATGAGAGATAACATAGTACATGAAGGACAACAATCACTCATTATATGGCTTTTGTTTCTATATCCTGGAGGTCTTTCATTTAGTGTCATTCTATATGGCCTTATGTATCTAGGTTTTGTTCTATTGTAGATCTCTGCTGGGAGAGCCCAAGGTTTCTACTGATTATGACAAATGAGGGAAACCATTGAGCCTATGTTCCTTTCTGTCTGGCTTACTTCACTTAATATGATTTTTTCTAAGTCTTTCCATTTCTTCCAGGAAATTCTTAGAGTCTAAAATACCATTGTAATTTTGTTCTGTGCACATTCTATTTACATCAATTGCATTGAGAACCTCACAGGTACTACTCCTCTGCAGAAAAACCTTTTGTTCTCCAGAACTGAAACTTTGCGTCTCTCTATAACTACTCAGTCTCCAGAATCTTAAGGCTCTTAACTACTGTGCAAAGAGGGAACAAGATGGGGAATTAATTAGCCAATTACTCTTCACATTTTCCACATGGAAGAAGAAGCAGAGAGCTGCCTAATTCTTCCATTTAGTTAAGTGTCCTACCCAAGTCCTGAGTTCCGAGGATCCTGCTGCCCAGCCTCCTCAGAATCCTGCTAATGTCCCTGTTCCTCGGGCTATAGATGAATGGATTCAGCATGGGGGAGACCACTGTGTACATCACCGAGGCCACCACAAGCTTCTTGGAGCCGTGGAACACAGTGGAACCACAGTACACACCAAGCAAGGTGCCATAGAAAAAGCAAACCACCGAAAAGTGAGCCCCACACGTGGAGAAGGCTTTGTGCCTCCCACTTTCTGTGGGGATCCTGAGGATGGAAGAGATAATTTTGTAGTAAGAGTAAAGGATCCCTGAAAGAGGAAATAGCCCAAAGATGACAGTACTTACATATATGAACAAGTTATTTGTAAGGGAACCAGAACAGGACAGTTTAAATATTTGAGAAGCATCACAGAAGTAATTTGGGATTTCCACACTTTTAAAGCAAGTGAATTGTAAGATCAATATATTGTGTGACTGGGAATCCAGAAAACTAAACAAAGCAGACACCAGTACTAAGATGAGACAGCAAAGAGGGTTCAAGAGGACCGGGTACTGCAGTGGGCGACATATGGCCACAAAGCGGTCATAGGCCATGACAGTCAGAAGCATGTCATCCATGCAGTCAAAAAAGAGGAAGAAAGACATCTGGGTGAGGCAGCCCCCATAGGAGATGGCTCTGCTGTGATTCTGGATGTTCACCAGCATCTTGGGTACCGTGGTAGATGTGAAGCAGATGTCAGCCAAGGAGAGGTTACAGAGGAAGAAGTACATGGGGGTCTGGAGATGAGGGTCAGAGCTGACGGCCAGGATGATGAACATATTTTCCAGCACGGTGGTCAAATACATGAACAGGAAGATCCCAAAGAGGACTGGATGTAGTTCAGGGTCATCTGAGAGGTCCAGGAGATAGACCTCAGAGACTGTGTTTAGATTTTCTGTTTCTAGATCACTCGAACAGCTGCTTAAAGAAGAAATGTCATTAGAAAAACAAAATATGTGTCCAGTAATTCTCAACTGTACATTCCTGATATCCAAATATTTATAAGTTTAAATGTATAACATACTTGAGGTGCAGTGTACTTAGAAATCTTTCTCTGTTATGGCAATCCCCCACTTCTAGCCTCTTCTCACCCAGAAGTTTGCCTATCCTCCTGTCCTAATGGTGAACAGCATTGTTAGAAATCACAGAACAATTTTTAAATGGGGTCGTTGTTTCTTGGACGGTTTACTTTGGGGAGGTTTAATTTGTTGAGCTCTACAGAGACTTATCTGAAGAAGAAATAAGAATAGCCAGTAAACACATGAAGAGATGCTCTCCATCTGTGGCTATAAAAGAAATGCAAATCAAAACAACTTTGAGATACCACCTCATTCCAGTTAGAATGGCCATGATCAAGACATGTAATAACAACAGATGCTGGCAGGTATGGGTCCAGAAGGGAACACTACTACACTGTTGGTTGGAGTGTAAATGTGTTGAGCCACTGTAGAGAGCAGTATGGAGAGTCCTCAAAGGGCTAAACATACAGCTTCCCTGTGACCCAGCAATCCCACTTGTGGGCATCTACCCAAATGTCCATAAACAAGGCCCCAGGAAATCTACACCACAGCCACGGTCACTCAGCATTATTTACCATAGCTAAGATATGGAACCAACTGAGAAGCCCCTCAATCAATGAACAGATCAAGAAAATGTGCTTCATATACATAACCGAATTCTGTGAACCATGAGAAAGAATGGCATCAACCCATTCATAAGGAAATGGAAAGGCCTGGAATAATCATATTAAGTGAAGCGAGACAGACCCAAAGAACCGTAGGCTGCATGGTTTCCCTCATTTGTGATAATTAGTACATGTCTAGGATTTTCCAAGCAGAGGATCACAATAGCTCAAATCTATGTGCATATGACCATATAGGATGATGCTATGGTCAATGAACTCCAGGATATGGAAACAAGAGGGTTTTCTTCATGATTTTAATAGAGCATGTGAAGGTATTTCTTATTTCTAATGCCTCCCCCATTATGATTTTTCCCTTCTTGTCACTGAATCTGATTTTGGTACCTGGTGAATTGTATAAATATATATATATATATATATATATATGTACTTGAATTAGGAAAGGGAAGCGAAACAACAAAATGGTGAGACAAAGGACAAAGGATAACCCCATGTAACAGTAACACACACAAGACCATGTGTTGAAAATGCACTCTACAACTGGGGATGTGGAGAGAAGGAAAGTGGGCGAAAAACATGGGTGGGCTTAACAATGTCCAACACGAAATGTACTCACTAGATTACATATGTAACTGTAACTCCTCTGTACATTACCCTGGCAACAAAATGAAATTGAAAAGGGGGAAGGGCTATTAATGTACTTATCTAATTAATTTTTTTAAGAAATCCAAAAACAGAACAGAAATGTGAGTTAGAGCATGTTGATATGATACTACAGCTTACTCATGTCTTGAGTCAAGAACAGATTTATTGAAGATCATTCTCACAAGAATCATCTAAAGGATACAGTTCCATCACTTATAATGCATTCACAATGAGGCAGCTATGAACATAGTCAAATTTTACCATTCTGAGAAGAAATCCAGACCCCTGAACAGTCACTCCTTATTTCACTGCAACCCCAGGCAGACACAAATCTACTTCTGGTCCCCCTGGACTTGCCTATTCTGGTATTATGGCATTTGCAGGGAAATGGGTGGACCTGGAAATGTGCTATTGAGGAGAGTAAGTCCGGCTCAGAGACAAAGAGCACTTGTGTTCTCTCAGACATGGCTGTTAGATGTCACTTATCAACATGCAATGATCAACATGTCAGTGCATCTATACAAAAAGCAAGCAAAGTATGAGGGGTAGGAGAGGATTCTGAGGGTGTCAACTCCTGGATCACCTAAACTACAGCTATTTAAAATATATATGTATGTGTGTGTGTGTGTGTGGATATATATATATATATATATATATATATATATATATATATATATATATATCCCTTCCGGTTTCCAGTGGCTCCTGCCTGCAATTGTGAGATCTGAGGACGGCAGTTCCCAGTCACCTGGGCAAGACTGTCCATAAGACTTTTACCTCCAGGGAACCACAGAAACAGCTGGAAATGGTATGAGCTATGGCTTGGGTGGTAAAGGGCCCACTTCGATCAAAACACCTTAAGGACATCTTCCAGGCCATGGGTAAAAGATCTGAAACCAGCGCAGGCATGTACACACACACACACACACACACACACACACACACACACACACACACACACACGGAGCAAGTTTTAGCATATGAAATGAGAAAAATGACATAAAACTGGGCTCAGAAGTGAGCACAGGGTAACATGTCAACCTTGGATCATTGTTGTGTGATGTTCTTGTCACCAACAGAAGCAGCAGCAGTAGAAGCATCATCACCATATATCTCCTCCTCCTCTTCCTCATCCTCCTCATCATTATCAACATCACCATGACCACCATCATCATCATCATCATCATCATCATCATCATCATCATCATCATCATCCTCTCAGTAAAGCTGTCCTCATGATCCACAAAACACATCTCCAAAGCCCTTCTCAGACTCCACCCTCAGTACTGACTCACTTAAGTTGCCTCTCTCTTCAGCCATGACCCAGGTGGACAGATCTGAGGACCCCAGACCTGCTGTGCAGCACCAGTTCAGCCTCTGGCCTCAGGGTGGATGTGAAGACACCATGGAAGCAGAGCTGGGGGATGCTGACAAGGAGGAAGCAGATGGAGGAGCAGGGTCCTGCAGGCAGGGAAGTGAAGAGCAGGGAGTACAGGCTCCCCCTCCACTTCTAGATGGCCTTGGAGGATTGAGGCCCACAGCTCCCAATTAGCCAAATTGAGCACATCAATGACCAAGTCCCTGTGAACATTTCAAACAGAGATCTGAGAGGACCTAAAGGAAATCCATGCTGGTTCAAGACTCTCTGTCTATGCAGATGATTAATACACTGAAACTTCTATCAACTATGCTTATCTGATGGACAGGGGGCATAGACTATTCACAGTGCTTATAAGTGATCTCCAAACTGGGGTGACTTTTAATAAATTTTCATTGTTCTCTATCCATACCATATATCTTCAGAAACATCATGATTCCATATTCAAAGTTTATATTTTTTCTAATTTATTTTGTTTTATTATTCATATAAACATTTATTCAAATAGTTCCTTTCCTTCCCACCCCCAAATTCATTCAGAAAACCTTCCGTGATTTAAGGTTAACATTACAGTACAAACCCTGACATTACAAATACAATACAGGTAAAGAGTTGAGAAGTTGGGTATTAATTTTCCAGATCTGCCTATTCCCTTACAAACTGTACAATGTCATTCTTTCTGATGTGAGTATAGAATTTCATTGTGCATATAGACCACATTTTCTTGATCCATTAATCCACTGGGTGGTATCTCGGTTGATTGCATATCTTGGATAAGTAAACAATGCTTCAATGAAAATGGTGGTACTGGCAGTTGCAGTGGGGAAATGTTTGTAGTGGATTTTTTTCAAATGGCCCAGAGTGGGAATGCTGGATCACAGGGACTCTCTCTTCAGTCTTTTGAGGAATCTCCATAGCTTTTCAGAAATTTTACCAACAACATAGGAATGTCCCCTTCTGGCCATATCCCCACCAGCATCTGTGATTATCAGTTTTCTTCATAATGGTCATCTAAGTGAGGTTTGGTGGAATCTCAAGGTTTTTGATTTGCATTTTTTGTCAGTACTGTGACTTGAACTTGGGGGCTGGGCACTGTCTTTAGACACTTTTTACTCAAGGTTAGTACTCTGCCATTTGAGCCACACTGCCACTTCCAGCTTTTTCTATGGATGTGGTACCAAGGAATTGAATCCAGGGCTTTGTGCATGGGAGGTGAGCACTCTACCATTAGGCTACACTCACAGTCCCACTTCCTTCTTTTTCCATGCATGTGGCACTGAGCAGTTGAACTCCGGGCTCTATGCATGCTAGCTAAGCACTCTAATATCAGATTAACATTTGTCCATTGAATAGCATCTTCACCGTTACCATACCTCTGCTGTGGTGACTAGTGCAGGAATTCCCTCGGATGTAAGAGATGTTGTGGCAGATCCTAAGCAGATGGCAGGGAAATGAGGTAGAGGCTAAAACTTTATGCTTCTCACATGAGGAAGGAAAGAAGTTGTTTTCTGATACACAACAAATCTACATAGGGATCTAGAAATGGACATCCTTATTTGTTGGAGAAAGACAAGACTCTGACCTTCAATTAAACACCAAAAAAGTTGAAAGGAGTTATGTCTCAATGAAAGCAGTGCCAGCCTTGACAAAAAAGAGAAAAAAATAAGGAACAGGGTAAGGTCCAGAGTTCAAGACCCAGAAAAAAGATTGCAGTGCTAAATTCCAGAAATCTTAACAGCTTTAGTTTTGAAATCTCACCAGTTGAGATCTCTCAATCTCAGTGACTTCTTTCTTTTCCCTTTCTCAAAATATTATTAGGGTTAAATGCCGGGGCCTACCGGCAGCAAATTGGAGTTCCTGAAATAGGGGGCAGGGACTGGAAAAATTAGAAGAGAGACAAACACATCGGGTCCGGGAGGTCTGCAGCCCAGGCAAAAATTGCAGCTCCCCGTTTATTCTCAACACAAAGTTTATATCCCTTCTTGAGACCAGGGCACTGCCAGGTGTTACATCCAGATGGTTAATCAGGGAACTGTGGGGGGGTTACATTCATATGGTAAATCTCAGATCAACTGAACAGGAGAAGGCCAAAAAACAATAAGACAATCAAGCAATTATCTGATGCAAATCAAAGTACAGTTTGATTCCACTCTTGCTCCCGACATATCCCCCATCTTTATTTTAAAAGAAACACAAGTGCAATTTCTATTCTTTCCACAATCTCTAATTATCTCTAATTATCCTGTCTCACTTTCCAAAAATGACTGGTCCCTTCATCTAAAGGGGATTGATGGGCGGAGATTCAGCTTCTGTGACTTCTTCAAGCTGACTCAAGGGCGTTGTCTCTGTGCTTGACCAGGGACCTTAAGAAGCCTAGCCTGTTTTATCAGGGATTGCAAGGATTAGATACCAGGAGTAATAATTTGCTCCAAACTGGAGATCATATTTAACATTTAACAACTGCACAAACCATCTTTGGCTACGATAGTGTAGCTTACATAGCACCCATTTGCAAAGGCTTTTTCTTGATTGTCTGGGGAACTAAATTTCTGCAACCTTAACAATGGTTCAGTTGTCAGATCTAAACAGATTAATAGAGACACAAGCCTCAGATCCACAAACTTTTCCTGAATTTGTGGCTGGTGTCAAAATAAATAAATAAATAAATAAAAATTTCGCTCAATTAGGACTTTAAACTACCCACTATCACAGAAGATTGACAAGTTCCTGCCCAGTTATGAAAGGCAGGGGCATTAGTAAGGCATGCTTACAAACTATTCTATGACCTCCCGGCTCTGATTAATTTGATTGGCCAAGCACAAGTGACTAAGATCTGACACCATCTCTGCCATCCAAGCAGAGGCTTTCGTGTCCCAGTAGTGTCTCTCCACACAGGGATAAACATGCCATTGGCATTTCTCTTTGTTGGTTGCTGTACTTGAACTCGGGGCCTGGGCACTGTCTCTCAGCTCTCCAGCTCAAGGCTAGCACCCTACCACTATGAGTCCCGAGCTTGGTGCTTGAGTACTTCCCCCCAGCTTTTCAGCTCAGAGCTAGCATTCTGCCACTTCAAGCTCCAAAGCAACTCTGTCCCAGCATTCTGCTAGCAGATTAGACACCACAGTCTCACAGGGACTTTGCTTTGCCCGGGCAGGCTCAAAGCTGTGGCTTTCAGATCAATGAGTCCTACAAAAGGCCACGTTACTCCAATTAAAGCAACAAGGTGGTCAATACAGAAATAGTCTCTAAGCATGAGCTTACCTAGAACCTGGTAAAAGCCAAAGTTACATCTGAATAAGGATTGCTGTCCTTCTCCATGGGCTAGCTGGAAGTTGCTATAAGGTAACTTACAAGAGCAAGCTGAAATAGCAACAGCAATTAAGCAATTACTTTGGTAGTCCTAATTTTCCTTTTTTCTCTTTCTTTAAACATTTAAGACAACTTCACTTTCAAATATTGTTTAGAAACCCATTTCCAATGTTCTTAATAACTTTTACTGATACTGGATTAAACAATTAACACCTTAGCCTTTATTTTCACTTGAAAATCCTTTAAGGGCACAAAGAACTCCTTCTGCCTTCAGGCCCCCTAGGGCCCAAGGCACTCCTCTTGCCTTTTAGAAAAAAGGGCTCTTTTGCAGTTTAGATTACTGTCTAGAACTCCAACAACAGTTTAAACTCAAATAACAGTTTTTCCCTAATTCAAGAACTATAGACATCAGTGCAACAAAGGTCTAAGTCTGGACTTAGTTTCCTCTCTTTTTTTTTAAAATACACCCAATAGCATGGAGATAAACCTTTAAACATTCCTTTAAAATACTAATCACATTATCCACATTTTACCATCAGATTTCTAGTGTCAGTTTGCAAGAAAGGACAGGCAAAGTTTTTGACGTTAATGAACAATTTTACATTTAAATCTCTAATACATGTTTCCAAACTTTAACTTAAAGTAATAAATCCCAAATTCCCTAACACCTCTGTGCTAAACAGGATACAATGTTTACAATGTAAACAGCTGTATGCCTTGCAATAAAATGCAGATTTCAGGATCTAGAAAAATATTTACCAGCTTTTCTTTAAGACAATGCAATAAACCTTTGAGATATAGGAAATATTCAAACCTACTAATTTTTTTGAAGTTCAGACTTAGATTTACCCAATTCCCTTTGTGTTTCAAATGAGCTCAACCATTGTTTTATACAGCATGCTGACAATTTAACCTTGAACATGTTCACTCACACCCATTCGCACACACATTCATACTCAAAGATCTTAGAGCGCGCAAAATTAATATCGGCCGTTCATTTTCCGGAAAATTTTAGTATAATGAAGGTTTTTGCTAATCTTATTCTTGTGGGTGACAACCAAGTTTTAAAACAAAGCCTTTTATAACAAAGCGACTAGCTAAAAATAAAGACTGAAGTTTGTGTCCTGCCACCAACTGTCTCTAGACTGTCACTTCAGCAGGTTGTAGGAAAAAGGAAACTAGATGAAGACTGCAGCTGCTTTGTCTGGCCTCTGCTCCCCTCAGCTGCAGCCAATTGGAGGGGCCATACCAGGCCCGAGTGGAGCGAAAAACTTTTTACTTCCCAGAAATATTCAAAAAGATAACAAGGATGTGCTTGTGTACACGCAGAAAAACCATAAGGATCCATATTTAGAACTGGTACCAATTTTAAAGACAAAACTGGACAAAACAAAACAAAACAAAATACCCAAGGAAAACTATGTAACACGAACAAGACAGAGAAGCAGAGACTTTTAAACAGAATCAGACATTGACATATAACAAGAAATTTGGACTCAATCAGATACACTTAACATAAAAAACATGAGCTCAAATGAATGTTTTCACCAAACAGTTATTTTTAGATTTAGACATGTCTTGCTGGTGGGACTCTCAGGTATGCCTTGTTATCGAGAAGAAACTCAGAAGGGGAGGGGGGGGTCAAGGCGTCCCTTGACCACCCAGACCTCTGTTTTAGGCCCACAGTGCACCTTTTCAAACAAACAAACAAAAACAAAATAAAATAAAATAAAACACAGACATACAGGGGGTTGGCCGACTTCTACTTACCTCTGGAGGCCTTTGCTTTTCACCTGGAAATTTTTTACAAAAAAGGTTATTAAGAAGAGGGATGGTAAAGACAAAATAATGTCACATATTAAATTGTGTAGAGTCAATGAATATGTTAAAAGGTCCCTACATAATAGTAAAAGGATGAGAAACACAGCTCATATGAATGTGTGGAACAAGTGAATCAGGAGCAGTCCCAATTGACATGCACAAATAACTCAGGTCCTTCCCATGTTGCAGGATGCACCACTGGAGGGTTGGGGGTGTAGGCCCAGTGAGTCGCTGCTTGGATGGCCACTGTCACTCTCCACAATCCGAATGCAGCGTTCAGGCAGCCAGCGGGCGTCATTTTCTCCTTGTGAAAAAACACATACATGCCCTCGACCCCAGGTTAGAACAGGATCGGGTCCATGCCAAGCACCAGTTAGGGGATCCTTCCACTTTACTAAGGCAAAAGCACGCTGCTGTCTTTTTTCCCAGAATCGCTGAGCAGCAGATAAATTATTTGAATCCAAATTCAAAAAATTTAAAACAAATAAAGCATGATTAAGTATATTCACAGGGGTAGCGGGATACGACTCTCCTTTCTGTATTTTAGCAATTTGATGTTTTAATAATCCATTAGCTCGCTCCACAATGCCTTGACCTTGAGGATTGTAAGGAATGCCTGTAATATGAGTGATATTATAGGAATGGCAGAAGGATTGAAATGCTCGGCCTGCATAGCCAGGGCCATTATCTGTTTTTATTTGCGAGGGAATCCCCATCGCAGCAAAACATCGAATGCAGTGAGAAATACAATGTTTAGTAGCTTCCCCAGCAAGGGGGGTGGCCAAGATAAAATTAGAATAAGTATCTACAGTAACATGAACATATTTTAATTGGCCAAATGATGGAACATGTGTGACATCCATCTGCCAAATGTGATTAGAAAGCAGTCCTCATGGATTTATACCTAAATGGGGGGCTGGTGAAAAGGGGACACAGTTGGAGCAAGTCTTAACTATTTGTCGTGCTGCTTCTCTAGATAATTTAAACTGTCGGCGCAAGGCTCCACTGTTTTGAGGGTGGATGGCATGTGACTGCTTAGCAAGTTCAACCTGAGTTAAGTAAACTCTGGTGGCAGAGTCAGTGACCGCATTGCCTTCACTTAAAGGGCCAGGAAGATTAGTATGAGCTCGAACAAAGCCAAAAAAAACAGGGGTGGTTGCGAGAACAAAGCAAAGTTTGTACTTGGGGAAATTGGGTCTGGATATTGGAGTTAGTAGTTCCAATAAAGGGAACAGTTTCTATGACTTGAAGAGCACGAATTACATATTGACTGTCTGAGTATAAGTTAAAGGGCTCGTCTTGTAACAGGATGAGTGCTTGTAAAACAGCCTCTAATTCCACCTCTTGGGCGGAGGAAAAACCTGTAACCCAAGATTGAGTTTTCCCATTAATGGTCAAAGCAGCCGTTCCATTTGAGGATCCATCTGTAAATACCAAAGCAGCAGAAGATAAAGGCGAGGCCTGTACTATGGAAGGAAATAGAAACGTATGACACGCAGCAAATTGGAGAAGTTTGTTAGACGGGTAGTGATGCAAAATTTTTCCCGTATAATTGGCCCAAGCAATGGCCCAAGGATTGCAATGAGCGAATAGCCAATCTTGTTGTTGTAAATTATATGGGACACAGATAAAATGAGGTTCCTGACCTAAATATTTACGGGAATCCACGCGGCACATATGTATCAGATTAGCTACCAATTCGTAGTAGGGGGTCAGCACTTTGCCGGTTGTTGATGGTAGATAAAGCCATAAAAGTGGGCCATCCTGCCACAATACAGCAGTTGGGGAGTGAGAAGTAGCTAAAATGTAAACTCCCCATTGTTTAGAATAGTCACAATAGGTCACTTGTTGCTGGGAAATTGCCTTTTCTACAATTTGGATGGCCCTCCTGGCGTCAGGATTTAATTCGCGTAAGGATGTAGGGTTGGTATCTCCTTTTAAGAGATCAAAGAGGGGTTTTAACTCTCCTGTGGAGAGCTTTAAATAAGGTCAAAGCCAATTTATATCTCCTAAGAATTGCTGAAAATCACGAAGAGTTCTTAAGTGTGAAGTTTTTAATTGTATTTTTTGGCTTTTAAAATAGTGTGGGCCTAATATATGACCTAGATATGTAAAAGGGGGGTGTTCCTGAACCTTTTCAGCTGCCATTATAAGGCCAAAGAGGCTCAGATCTTGCTTTAGTTGTCCAAAGGCTTGTCGTACGACGATAGGGTCAGAACAAGCCAACAAGATGTCATCCATATAATGAACAATATAAACAGAAGAAAATTTTTCACGAGTGGAAGAAATGGCTCTAGCTACAAAACTTTGACATAAAGTTGGGCTATTTGCCATGCCCTGTGGAAGCACAAGCCAGTGATATCGCTTCATGGGTTCTTTAAAATGAACAGAGGGGACGCGGAAGGCAAAGCGCTTACAGTCTTGAGGCGCCAGGGGTAGAGTATAGAAACAATCCTTCAAATCTATAATAATCTTATAAGTATCCTTTGGGATTGCCATGGGTGAAGGCAAGCCAGGCTGTAGGGCCCCCATCAGTTCCATGGTGGCGTTCACCTTTCTCAAATCCTGTAACAGCCTCCATTTACCTGACTTTTTCTTTATAACAAAAATTGGAGAATTCCATGGAGAGTTAGAAGGGGCCACATGTCCCAAGTCCAGCTGTTCCTGTACCAGCTGCTGTACTGCAATGATCTTTTCTAGTGAAAGAGGCCACTGTTCGACCCACACCGGTTCTTCAGAGAGCCAATTTATGGGATCAGCATGAGGGGCAGGACAAACGACAGCTCCCGTTAAGGAATACCCTAATCCTTGTCTCGTAGGGTGAGACTGGGGTTGGAGTGGCTCTGGCTCCCCCTGTGGTGCTTGGCCTAGTCCCCTAAAGGGGAGGAGGCCTTGATCAAGTAACTGCTTAGTGACCGCAGCACTAGGACTAAACATATACACTCCCATTTTTTCCATGATATCACGACCCCATAAATTAATTGGCAGATGATCCAGGACAAATGGCTGAAAATGACCAGAGTGCCCCTCCTCATCTCTCCAAACAAGGATCGCACTGCTCTGCTGTGGGTCAGTTGCTTGCCCAACCCCCTGTAGGGAAGTCATAGAGGTTGTCAGGGGCCATTGGGCTGGCCAATGTTTTTTAGATATCACAGACACATCTGCTCCAGTGTCTAATATTCCTTTAAAGGGCTTTTCTTGTATAAATATAGTCATCTCAGGCCTCTCTTGTTTTATGCTTTGTACCCAATAGATATCAGAAGATCTAAATCCTCTCTGTCCACATGGGGAATTAGCAGTCTCCCCGGGAGGTAAAGGCACAAGTATTAGTTGTGCTAATTTTTGACCGGCTGGGATCGATACCACGTGTTTCGGGGCAGAGGCCATAACTTTGATTTCTCCAGTAAAATCCTGGTCAATTTTGCCAGGTGTAATCTGTATCCCTTTAAGGGCTGAGCTACTTCGCCCTAACAGCAATCCAGCCACTCCCGGGGGAACAGGGCCGAAGACCCCCATGGGGAGAGCTTGTGTCCCCATCTCTGGGGTCAATACTGAGCAGGTGGAGGAACAGAGGTCCAATCCTGCACTGCCTGGGGTGGCACAGAGGAGGCTGGAGACTGATCTTGGGGGGTTGTTAGAAGATGCACTTGTGGCCGAGAAGAGGGAGGGACTGCCCCATGGTTTTGCGGGGCCAGGGGCTGGCCCCTTCTCCAGTTTCCCGAAAACGGGCGGCCATTGAGATTTGTTGCTGACTTGCAATCTTTAGCCCAGTGCTTCCCTTTACCACAGCGTGGACATGTGCCAGGTGATTTTTCTCTCTTTTGCCTGGCCTGGCGTGGGCATTGCGTCATCCAATGTCCTATTTGTCCACAAGAAAAGCAACTCCCTGGGGGTCTAGCATCCCGAGAATGCCGCTGACCTCTATATTTTAGAAACTCAGTAACAGTCTTTCCTTGAGGAGCGCCGGCTAAAGTAAGGCCTTGTACATGGGAAGGTCCAATATCAGCACACAGTGAAATAAAGTCCGTGATTCCTCCCTTATTCCTATGGGGTCTGATAGCCGCATGACAGGCGGCGTTGGCATTTTCATAGGCTATGTGTCTAACTATAATCCTCCTTGCGTTCTCATCTTGTACTAGGCAGTCTGCAGTTTCCATTAATCTAGACAAAAATTCTAGATAAGGTTCATTCGGTCCCTGTTTAACTTCTACTAGATTTTTTGTACGATTGGAATTGGGTAACCTTTTCCAAGCCTCTCTTGCTGCAGCATTTATTTGTAAATAGGCCTCCTTTGCATAACCCAATTGATCTTCGGTGTTTTTATAGGTTCCCTCTCCTAACAACTGATCAACAGTGTAAGGCAGGTTCTTAGACCCATCTGTTTCAATTTTAGCCCGACACTGTGCAGTGAACTCTGTCTCCCATGATAAGTACTCTCCTGCACTAAGGCATGCTCTGGCAAGCCGCTTCCAGTCATTTGGGCATGCAATACCAGCACACGCGGCCTCCAATATTACTTGAGTAAAAGGGGCAGTTGGCCCATATTGGGAGCAGGCACTTTTTAAATCCTGTAATAGTTTACCAGGAACAGGTTGATGGTATACTTGTTCATCATGATCAACTAAACTAGGGAAGCATCGAGACCCTGAAATATCTTCCCTCTCTCTAGCAGCCTGAGTCAGGTTTAATTGCGATGCACTGTGCCTGGTTGTAGTGCCTGTTAAAAGGGACTTGTTGCTAGGGCCTTTAGGCTTGCCTAAAGGTTGAAAAAGGGATTGAGGCCGTAAGGCTGCAGCCGGTGGCAGTGGGTGTGAGGGGTAAGGTTTAGAATCAGACACCATAGTGGCCTGAGGGTCATCTTTCTTTCCTACTTCTGGGGGGCTCTCTGCTCCATCCCCATTTTTGATAGAAAATGTAGCATTTCTTCTAACTTCTTCTCCACCGTAGCCATCCGGCCCTCCATTGACTCATCATAACTTTCCTCCTTGATATTCAAACCTGAATTCTGATACTCAATATCTACTGGTTGTTGTTCCCTTTTCAAGATCTCACTTAGACTCTCTTGGGCTGCTGCATATGGCTCAGCCTCAGGTTTTTCAGAAGGGTATTTTAATTCATAAATTTCCCTTAATTCAAGATTAAGTTCAGCATTCTCATGTTGAGGATCTGTGCATTCATTTACTAGATTCCATACATCAATAGCCTCTACTGGGGTCTTTTCGGGGCCATGTACATTATAATATTCTTGAATTCTTTTTCCTATCTGCTGCCACGTTTTTTGGAATTTCTCCTCTAAAAACCTAGGGCATGCCTCCTCGACAAACTGTAGGAAGCTCTGAAGCACCCCTTTTTCCACCCACGTTCAAGTAGGTCTGTTAAGATCGGTACAAACGACCTATGGCTATTAACTTGACCCATAATTTTTACTCCTGACTATACACTCTCTTAAGATCCTCTCTTAATAGTCCTACGATGTGTAACTCACCACAGCGGGGTCCTCCACCGTCGTCCCAGATTTTCAGGGTCCCTATTCGGGCGCCAGATGCCGGGGCCTACCGGCAGCATATTGGGGTTCCTGAAATAGGGGGCAGGGACTGGAAAAATTAGAAGAGAGACAAACACATCGGGTCCGGGAGGTCTGCAGCCCAGGCAAAAACTGCAGCGCCCCGTTTATTCTCAACTCAAAGTTTATATCCCTTCTTGAGACCAGGGCACTGCCAGGTGTTACATCCAGATGGTTAATCAGGGAACTGTTGGGGGTTACATTCATATGGTAAATCTCAGATCAACTGAACAGGAGAAGGCCAAAAAACAATAAGACAATCAAGCAATTATCTGATGCAAATCAAAGTACAGTTTGATTCCACTCTTGCTCCCGACAGTTAAATAGTTGTACCAGAGGATTCAACTTGTATGTTTATTTATGGGCTCTGTGACCAAAGTCATTCATTCCACAGTTCTACTAGACTCTCTCATGCCCTACCCATCCCCTCACTTTGTCTGGATCCCTTTCCCCGTATGTACATGAGCAAATGCTGTCATGATATTCTTTTGAATGCTGTCCCTGAGCTTTATTGCTCAAGACTAAGTCTCTACCACTTTGAGACAGGAGGCACCCTCGGGTTTTCTGGGGGCTCATTGAAAACAAGAGTCCTTGATCCTTCTTCATGAGCTGGTTTTGAACCATTATCCACAGATCTCAGCCTCCTGAGTAGCTAGGATGACAGGCATAAACCACCATCATACAGCTTTATTTACCTTTAGTATTTCCTAATGTTTTAACCATTCTGAGCACATTTTATTTTGTTTATTCCAATCTTAATAAATAATGAAAACCCCAACTATGTGTCAAATATACCTGTAGTCCCACTATACATTATAATAAAAACAAAAAGATAAATTTTTTAAAAAGTGGACAGAAACAGATCATTTTGGTTTTGGTAGCACTGGTGTTTGAACTCAGGGCTTTGTTCTTTCTTGGCAAATTATGTACAACCTCCTTTTTTGTTTTTAGTAATTTATAGATAGTATCTAGGACTTTTTAATGCACAGGTCTGGCTGAATGCTTATACCTCAGAGGTGAGCCCCTAACTGCTGGCTCATAAAAGCAAGGTGGATGATTTTTGTTGTTGTATGATTGCCTGTGTGCTTCGTTGTTTGTACCAGCACTGGAGTTTGAACTTAGGATCCGGACACTTTTCCTGAGCTTTTTTGCTCAGGGCTATTCTACTTCTTGAGCCATAGTTTGACCTCCTGCTGTGTGTGGGAGGGGTTGTGTGTATGTGCTTAATTGGACATAAAATTTTGATATACTTCTCAGCCCTGGATGGCTTTGAAACAGAAATTCTCAGGTCTCTGCCTCCTGAGTAGCTAGGATTCTTGGTGTGCAGCACAGGTGCACAGCTAAAAGTGTGTTACATCAGGGAAACAATAAACAAACATTATTTTTGACTTGGTTGTAAAATGAATACATAAGCCTCTTACATTGCAGAAGGTTCATTGATTTACGGAACGTGTTTGAGACATAAAAAATGACAATATAAATAATACCAGGGTGTGGCTGATCATGTATTATTATAAACTATGGGGAGATGAATGTTTGCTGATGTCACTTTCATGTCACTTGTGTAATTGGCTCTCCCCATATAGTTAACTGGTACAATTTTATAAAAGTTTGCATTTCACCAAAATCACTGATGATACTTGAAGTATATATAATTTAATAATAGGACTAAGCTACCTTCTCTCTTCAAAACTTTTTATCTTGACTTCTTGGTAGAAAAAGATTTCAAATTAATATGTCCACACCCTTGTATAATGTATATTCACACCTGTAATCTTAGCTATTCAGAGGGCAGAAGTCTGAGGATCTTGTTCAAAGCCAAAACAAAGCCCAGAGATTCTTATCTACAATTAATTCCTAGAAAGCTGGAAGCAGAACTGTGGCTCAAGGGTAGGGCAGTACCCTTGAGTTGAAGAGGTCAGGGACAGCACCCAGGTCCTGCAGTAGGGCACTAACCTTGAGCTGAAGTGCTCAGGGACAGGGCCCAGGCCAGAGTTCAAGCACCATGACCCCTACACTCCAAAAAAGTTCCAAATTTAATTTTTTACACACATGAACATTGAGTATTATGACTGCATTCTCCCACAATTATTTGTTTCCATTCATTACTGTACCTCTTAATGGAATCCCACTCAGGACACTGATAGTCAGCATATATCTGTTGTTAAATTTTCTGGGGACTACTCAAAAGACTTACAACTTGGAATTGCACTCCTGTATATCCTATAATTAACCGTATTTTTTGCCAGACCTGGGGCTTGAATACAAGGTCTGGACACAGTCCTTGGACTTCCTCAAGGCTAGAGCTCAAGGCCACTTGAGGCACAGCACCACTTCCATCTTTTTCTGTGCATGTTGTACCGAGGAATCAAACCCGGGTCTTTGCGCTTGCTAGGCAAACACTCTACCACCAAAACTTCTGGCCCCAATTAGCCATATTTTAGATGCTGTCCTTTGACATAATATTTGGAACCTTTGTTTACCAGAAGACAAGGCTAAAATCTATTATTTTGGACATCCTTTTTTATTTTTCTACCCCTACATAGATGTTTGTGAGTCAATTGAAAGCTCTGAATCAATTTTGTGATTCTAAGTTCTGTAAATCAGGGTCGATGATGGCAGGAAAGCCCATTATCAGCCTGTCCTCTGGCATCTCATCAAAATCTCCAATACCATATGACACTACAGCTGGAAATCCTCCATGTCCACCTATATAGAATCCATTCTGTGATATTTTTTTCTTTTTAAAGATTTTATTGACATTGATTTCTACATCATATTTCAAATGTTGTGTTAAACAAAAAGTATTCAAGAAGGAAATCTCTATATACAATCACTAGCATTTACATAGAACATGATGAAAATTAAGTTGCATCTTTGTATGCCATAGATACCCATTAATATATGTAGTAAAATATTATGTCTATAGAGTCTTTAGCCCATCAAAGATTTTTAAGTCTATGTAGTTACATTTGTACAAGTCTCTCTTTAGTTCCCTTGCCCATTTAGTGATTGCTTTGTTTGGTTTTGAAGGGGACTAGTTTCTTCAGTTCCCTGTAGATACTGGATATTAAGCATTTGTCTAATGTATTATTGGTAATACACTTTATGATAAATTATACAAGACTCTAGGCATGCACATGCAGTTCAAGCAAAGTCAGCTACACTCAGGAGAGAATCACGAAGGCTCAATACCTGTAGCATCTGATCACATAAAACATTATTTATCAAAATGAACTTCAGGAAGTGTAAACAAGAGGGTCATTTTCTTTGTTACTTTTACTTTCTTTTCCTTTTGCCTTGTTTGTTTGTTTATCTGTATTTAGGAATGTAAGGGGACACAGAAATGAAGTGAAGAGGGTGAACAAATGAAGCAGTGAAACTCACTAGATACTATGTTGAAATTGAATTTAAAATCTCATAGGTGATGATGGGAGGGAAAAACTGGGAGAGAGGGAAGGAAAGAATTACATTGTTCAGAATGAATTGCACTCTTCGCCAGACTTATGTAATGGTAGAGAATTTACATAACGCCTTTAAAATAACAAAAGGCATTGGGGGAAAAATTAAGGTACTAGGTTATGATTTTAAAATTAACTCAAACTAAAAGGGCAGGACAAGATAGCTGGATACCAACTAGAAAGTTTTGAATTCAAAGACTGTCCAATAGTATTGAGGTAAAATCTACATATTACAAAATTCATCACCCAATCCTTGCAACATTCTTCGTTGGGCCTACCATCTGTAGACATTCATCTTTCTTTACACACTAACAATTTAAACATTATGAAGATATATTCCTCCTTAAGGAATCCATCCTGACATAGCCAGAATGGTTTTCCACCGCTAATGGATTGTACTAATTAAACTAGACACATACAGTATTCAGACAGGTAGAATTTATAGGACTATATGCTGAAGTTTCTTGCTTCTGTCAAAACCACATAACAGATAACCAAATACAAATAAACTCAATTATTTGTATTTGGTTATCTGAAACTTGATAGGGAACGGGGAAAAACCAATACGGGGAGTGGGTGGTGGTTGGGGGGGAGGGTATGGGTACCAAGACATGTGAAATGGTATCAATGTATGTGAATTAATGCACCTTCTATCTGGCAAATATCATGTAACCCTTTTATTAATTACAATAAAAATATATTAAAAAAAAGAACTGACATGGTGTCAGAAGTGCTAAGGGCTGATGCCCATAATCGTAGTTACTCAAAAGGCTGAGATCTGAGGCTCAAAGTCAGCTTCAGCAAGAATGTCCAGGGCATTCTCATCTCTTTTGCTATCCCTTGATTATCTCATATTGTTACACTATCTTACTTTGTTATCTGATATAGTATTGGATATATTTGTATTTGGTTATTTGAAATTGGATAGGGAAGGGGGAAAACAAGATGAGGGGTGGGGATTGGGGAGAGGGAAATGGGGACCAACACATGAGAAAGGGTATCAATGTATGTGAATTAATGTACCTTCTATCTGGCAAATGTAATGTAACCCTTCTATTAATTACAGTAAAAATATATGAAAAAAAACCACATAACAAATAAACTTCCTACCTCCTGGTGTCAGCTCATGGTTTGTACAATCTGCTCAGGGCACATTTGAGGTCCCTGTTCCTGAGGCTGTAGATGAAAGGGTTCAGGAGAGGAGTGACCACTGTGTACATTGCTGAGAACACAGCACTGCCCCTGGAATAATGTGACACAGCTGACGCAAAGTAGACACCAAACGCTGTCCCAAAGAATAAGCAGACCACAGACAGGTGAGAGCCACATGTAGAGAAGGCTTTTTACTTCCTGCATGAAGATGACATTCTCAGCACAGAAGAAAGAATCTTGTAGTAAGAGAAAAAGATCCGTAAGATATGAAAGAAAGTGTATATGGTACCAATAATGTATTTAAATAAATTATTAGTGAGTGTGTGCTTACAGGAAAGATCCAGGACATGAGAAGGGTCACAGAAGAAACTTAGGATTTCCAGATCCTTGAAATCGGTCATCTGTAAAGACATCCACACATGCAGCTGTCCTTCCAAGAAGCTGGCGACAAATGACAAGAGAAGTAAGGAGACACACAGGCGAGGGTTCAAGATAAGAGGGTAACTCAGGGGGTGACAGATGTCCACAAAGCGGTCACAGGCCATGACAGTAAGAAGCAAAACATCTGTGTTTCCAAAAAAAATGAAAATAGACATCTGGGTCAGGCAGCCACAGTAAGAGATGACCCTGCTGTGAATCTGCAGGTTCACCAGCATATTGGGCACGGTGCTAAACATGAAGCAGATGTCAGCCAAGGACAGGTTGGAGAGGAAGAAGTTCATCGGGGTGTGGAGGTGGGGGTCACAGGTGACAGCCAGAATGGTGAGCGGATTTCCAGACACAGTGATCAGGTACATGGACAAGAAGATGCCAAAGAGCATGGGTTATAGCTCAGAGTCATTTGAGAGTCCCAGGAGATAAAATCCTGAGATGTGTGTTAGATTACACAGCTCCACATTGATTGCAGACCTTGGATAAAAAAAGAGAGAGAAAGAAAAACACGTAATGAAGAAGTCAGAATTCCACAATCATTCTGAACTCAAATATGCACAGCTCATAACAACATTCTGTCCCACACTTCTCAGTTGTCACAAACCCAAGCATCCTAGAATTTTTTCTTTCTCATTGATTCCCTTGAATGTATTCATTTTAGATACTCAACTATGATAGGACTATAATGTCTGATCACAGAAAATACACCTTATTCTTTATTACAAGCTAGTACACAGCTGTGATTTTTTATTTTATTTTTAACATATTTTAGTGTAATTAATAAAAGGGTTACATGATATTTGCCATATAGAAGGTGCATTAATTCTCTACATTCATACGCTTGCACATGTCTTGGTAGCCTTTACCCTCCCCCCACTGCCCCTCACCTCTTGGTTTTCCCCCCTTCCCTATGAAATATCAAATAACCAAATACACATAAATTCAATATATCAGATAACAAAGTGAGGTACTGTAACAATATGAGATACCCAAGGGACAGCAAAGGAGATGAGAGATAACATAGTACATTAAGGACAACAAACATTCATTATATGGCTTTTGTTTCACTATCCTGGAGGTTGTTTCAATTAGCTTCAAATTATATGTCCTTATGTATCAAGAATTTGCTGCATCGCAGATCTCTGCTAGTAGAGCCCAAGGTTTCTACTGATTATGACAAATGAGGGAAACCATTCAGCCCAAGTTCCTTTCAGTCTGGCTTACTTCACTTAATATGATTTTTTTCTAAGTTTTTCCATTTCCTAAAACATGGGGAGATGTCATTTGTTCTGATAGCAGCATAGAATTCCATTGAGTACAAATACAACAACTTGTTGATCCACTGATCAACTGAGCGACATCTAGGTTGGTTCCATATCTTTGCTATGGTGAATAGTGCTGCAATGAACATTGTTGTGGTAGTGGATTTAGAATGCCCTAGTTTCTGGATGGTTGGGTAAATGCTAAGTAGTGGAATTGCTGGGTAATTGGGGAGCTCTATGTTTAGCCTTCTGAGGTAATGTCATACTGCTTTCCATAGTGGTTGAACGAGTTTGCACTCCCACCAACAGAGTAGTAGTGATCCCTCCTGGCCACATCCCCTCCAGCATCCGTTGTTATTTGTATTCCTGATGCTGGCCATTCTAACTGGAGTTAGGTGGGATCTTAGAGTTGTTTTGATTTGCATTTCTTTTATGACCAGAGATATTGAGAATTTCTTCATGTGTCCCTTGGCCAGTTCTGTTTCTTCTTCAGAGAAGCAGAGCTCACACCAATACTCCTCAAGCTCTTCAACGAAATTGAAAATGAAGGTTCCTTACCAAACTCATTCTATGAAGCCAGTGTAACCCTCATCCCCAAACCAGACAGAGATTCATCAAAGAAAGAGAACTATAGACCTATATCTTTGATGAACATCGATGCAAAACTTCTCAACAAAATACTGGCCAACCGTCTACAACAACTCATCAAAAAAAAATTATACACTATGATCAAACTGGATTCATCACAGGAAGGCAAACCTGGTTCAACATACGCAAATCAATTAATATAATTCAACACATCAACAGGAGCAAGGACAAAAATCACATGATTGTCTCAATAGACGCAGAAAAGGCATTTGACGAGATCCAACACCCATTTATCTTAAAAGCTCTGGAGAAACTAGGAATCCATGGAACATTCCTCAATGTAATAAAGGCTGTGTATGAGAAACCTACTGATAGCATTACACTTAATGGTGAAAATCTAAAGCCATTCCCTCTAAAATCAGGAACGAGACAAGGATGCCCACTCTCTCCACTCCTCTTTAACATAGTACTAGAATTCCTAGCCAGTGCAATAAGGCAAGAAGCAAGCATAAAGGGGATCCAAGTAGGGAAAGAGGAAATAAAACTATCCCTCTTTGCAGATGACATGATTCTGTATTTAAAGAATCCTATAGACTCTACTCCCAAGCTCCTTGAGCTGATCCAAAGCTTTGGAAGAGTAGCAGGCTATAAAATCAACCCTCAAAAATCAACTGCCTTCCTTTATGCCAACAGTGAGAGGAACGAGGCAATAATCAGGAAAGAAACACCTTTCACAATAGCCTCAAAGAAAATAAAGTACCTAGGAATTAGCTTAAGTAAGGATGTAAAGGACCTTTTTGACGAAAACTTTAAAACCCTAAAAAAGGAAATTAAAACAGAACTAAGGAAATGGAAAAACCTCCCATGCTCCTGGATTGGAAGAATCAACATTGTGAAAATGACAATCTTGCCAAGAGCTATCGACAAATTCAATGCAATACCGATCAACATCCCAATGTCAATCTTTAAAGACATAGAAGAGGCAATCCAAAATTTCATATGGAATAATAAAAGACCCCGTATAGCAAAAAAACTTCTTAGCAGAAAGAACAGCGCTGGAGGAATTTCAATTCCAAACTTTAGACTCTATTACAGAGCTATAATTCTCAAAACAGCTTGGCACTGGCACAGGAACAGGCCTGAAGACCAATGGAATATAACTGAGGACCCAGATATTAAACCACAGACCTATGGCCACCTAATCTTTGACAAGGGAGCCAAAAAAATAGAATGGAAGAAAGACAGCCTCTTCAAAAAGTTGTGCTGACAGAACTGGTTAAGCACCTGCAGAAAACTAAAGCTGGATCCTTCTTTGTCCCTTGCACTAGAATTATCTCCAAATGGATCAAAGACCTGGAGGTAAAAGCTGACACACTGAAAACTCTACAGGAAGGAGTGGGAGATACACTAGTCCTCCTTGGCACAGGTCGAAACTTTCTTAATAAGGACCAAGAATCACAACAAATCAGAGAAAGGCTGGATAAGTGGGACTGCATTAAACTGCAGAGCTTTTGCATGGCAAAGGACATAGCTACTAAACTAATCAGGAAGCCTACAGAGTGGGAGAAGATCTTCACCAACCAAACAACGGACAAAGGCCTCATATCTAAAATATATCAACAACTCAAAAAATTGAATCACTCCAAAACTAACCTCTAAAGTAACAACCATCCCATTAAAAAATGGGCCAAAGACTTAAAGAGAGTCTTCTCTGAAGAAGAAACAAAAATGGCCTATAGACACATGAAGAAATGCTCAACATCTCTGGTCATAAAAGAAATGCAAATCAAAACAAATCTAAGATTCCACCTCACTCCAGCTAGAACGGCCAGGATCAGGAAAAGGAATGACAACAGATGCTGGAGGGGATGTGGCCAGGAGGGATCACTACTACACTGTTGGTGGGAGTGCAAACTCGTTCGACCACTATGGAAAGCAGTGTGGCAGTGCCTCAAAAGGCTAAACATAGAACTCCCCTATGACCCAGCAATTCCACTACTTGGCATTTACCCAACCATCCAGAAACAAGGACATACTAAACCCACTAGCACAACAATGTTCATTGCAGCACTATTCACCATAGCAAAGATATGGAACCAACCTAGATGTCCCTCAGTTGATGAGTAGAACAACAAGTTGTGGTATTTGTACACAATGGAATTCTATGCTGCTGTCAGAAAGAATGACATCGCCCCATTTGTTAGGAAATGGAAAGACTTAGAAAAAATCATATTAAGTGAAGTAAGCCAGACTCAAAGGAACTTAGGCTCAGTGGTTTCCCTCATTTGTCATAATCAGTAGAAACCTTGGGCTCTACTAGCAGAGATTTGCAATAGAGCAAAATCTTGATACATAAGGACATATAATGTGAAGCTAATTGAAAGGACCTCCAGGATAGTGAAACAAAAGCCATATAATGAATGTTTGTTGTCCTTAATGTACTATGTTGTCTCTCATCTCCTTTGCTGTCCCTTGGTTATCTCATATTTGTATAGTATCTCACTTTGTTATCTGATATATTGAATTTGTTTGTATTTGGATATTTGAAATTTGATAGGGAAGGGGGAAAACCAAGACAGGTGTGGGGTTTGGGGGGAGGAGGGAAACGGGTACCAAGACATGTCAAAGGGTATCAATGTATGTGAATTAGTGCACCTTCTACCTGGCAAATATCATGTAACCCTTTTACTAATTACAGTAAAAAAAAGAATAGAACAGAGTAATAACCTACATTGTTCACCACTGCTATTCCTTGGACTCCTTTAACAGGATACCGAATTGCTGGCTTGTCTTCATAATGTAGAAGCAGTCCTTGCAGTTGTTTTGCTCTTTGGTTAGGACATAAGATATTTGACTGTATTCCAGACAAGAAGGAAATCTCTAAATCACCAGGAAGCTGGCAGAGAGCACGCTTGTATGAACAGTGTGGTACACTCACTACACACTTGGTTGTGTTGCTTCTCAGTTGGGTCATGTCCATGAAGTGCAGATGAAAAGATTGTCCCATGCCTGAAGTGTATGAAAACCTCAGGCTCAATCCTCACAGTGGACCTTGAATAGGACAACACGGGAGAATTTCCAACTTGGGGAAATATTGCATTGGAGATATTTAAGGAGATGTCAGGGGACTGGCCAGTAATAGGCTCTTCTATGATTGTGGATGCACAATTCACAGAGCTCACAATTTGGCCAACTGGTGCCAAATAATCATCTCTAAGGACCCACTAACATGGACGGGGTGTGGTAGAGGAGAAAAATGTCTAACAGTATAGTTTTGAAGCATGTCCTTTGATAAACAAAGCTGTTCTAGTTTTTGCATAGATGATGAGATGAAAACTATGACTAATTATAGGCTATACAAGAAGGCAATTCTGTGTTGCAAACCCTTTGGACAGTTCCCAGACAATTCATAAAGGAAATACCTACAGTATCAGTGTCTTGAATGGGGGCCTAACAGGAAGGAATGGATCATATGGAATCAGTGAACAGACAGTGGGAGAATTTTTTCACAATATTCAATGTGCATGTATAAGACGAAGTGTGGATATTAATGTGGCAGTTGGGTGAGGGAGGAGGGAGAATTTTGGAAGGGGTGACTCAGTTTAAGATGCATTGTACATGCGCATGAATGTACAATGGAAATTTCTTTCTACAAACAAGTGAATAACAAATATCTCCAGACATGAGGCTGCACTGGCGGCTCACATCTGAGATCCTAGCTACTCAAGATGCCATGAGTGGAAGATCAGGTTTTTAAGCCAGCATGCACAGGAAAGTCTGTGGGACTCTGATCGCCAATAAACTATTCAGCAAGGCTGGAAGTGGCACTGCGGTTCTAGGAGTGGAGCACTGGACTTGAGCCACAAAGCTCATGGGCAGTGTCTAATCCCTGAGTTCAACCACAAGGACCAGCACAAAAAAATGTTAAAAACAGAATGTAACTTATGTTTAACTCTCATTCATCAATGACTAGTGTGAAATGCAAAATTTTATTTAGAATTGTCAGTTAAATGCACGTGGTGGTATGCTATAGCAGATTCCAGAAGTGACATCAGGACACACAGAGTCTCCTCATACTTTTAAAACAATAAACGATGAGATATAAATTTCATATGATTTATATCAGGCCATTTCATTTGTTTCAACCATATTCTACATGCCAGTGAACCTTCTGTCATAGGAGAGTTTATATACCACATTTCCTCGGAAAAATAACAAGGAAAAGTCATTTATTATTTTTTCCTGACTTACAACCAGGTACTATTGATTCATTGGTACAATCCTAGCTGCTCACAAGGAAGAAATCTGAGGATTTGAGTGTTGAGATCAGCCCTACCAAGAAATCCCATAACTCTTATTTCCAACTAAACATGCACACACACACACACACACACACACACACACACACACACACACACACAGAGTCAGAAGTGGGGTGTAGTTCTACTGATAGAGCACTAGTCTTGAAGAAACAAATTCATGGATAGCAGCAAGGCCTTAGGACTGACACAAACAAATAAATAACTCTCCACCCCCCAAAATATGACCCTACTTGTACTACCCAGGAGACAGAGGCTCACACTTTTAATCCTAGCTTCTCAGGAGCCTGCGGTCTGAGGATCCGGCCAAATCTTCAGATAAAATGGCCCAAGAGCTATAAAACAGATAAACACACGTGGGCATGTGGCAGGATATCTGCACAACAATCCAGCAAGACCTGATTTTAAATAACAGTGTTACCAAAATCCAACAAGATCCATTTCTGTCCATTTTATTGAGATTAAATTATTCACAATACAACCTTCACATTTAAACCAATATACAATTCAGCTTGTCTCCAGATATTCACCAGTATATAAAATTTTATACAGAAGAAAGAAAACAAAACAAAAAAAATTCCTCCACCTTCATGACTCCTCTGTGAACTGGCCAGTAACTTTTTCCTATGCTGCTGTGTCAAGAATTATGCTAGAGAAAAAAACAATTCTTAGCAGAAAGAACAGCACGGGAGGAATTTCAAAAGTTTAGACACTATTACAGAGCTATAGTGACAAAAACCAGCTTTGTACTGGCACAAGAACAGGCCTGAAGACCAATGGAATAGAACTGAGGACCCAGATATTAAACCACAGACCCATGGCCACCTAACATTTGATAAAGGAGCCAAAAAATAGAATGGAAGAAAGACAGTCTCTTCAATAAGGGGTGCTGGCAGAACTGGTTAAGAACCTGCAGAAAAGTAAGTTGGATCCTTCTTTGTAACCCTGCACCACGATTAACTCCAAATGGATCAAAGACCTCAAGGCAAAAACACATACACTGAAAACTTTACACGAAGAAATAGGAGATACACTAGGTCTCCTTGGCACCTGTCAAAACTTTCCTAATAAGGAAAAAGGAAAACAACAAATCAGAGAAAGTCTGGATAAGAGGGACTGCATTAAACTGTAGAGCTTCTGTATGGCAAAGTATATAGCTGGAAAATTAAGTAGAAAGCCTACAGAGTGGGAGAAGATCTTCACTAACCATACAATGGACAAAGGCCTCATATCTAAAATATAGCAACGGCTCAAAAAATTGAATCACTCCAAAACTAATCTCCAAAGAAACAACCATCCCATTAAAAGATGGGCCAGAGACTTAAAGAGAGTCTTCTCTGAAGACGAAACAAAAATGGCCTATAGGCACATGAAGAAATGCTCAACATCTCTGTTCATAAAAGAAATGGAAATCAAAACAACTCTAAGATTCCACCTCACTCCAGTTAAAATGGCCATGATCAAGAAATCTAATAACAACAGATGCTGGAGGGGATGTGGCCAGGAGGGATCACTACTACACTGCTGGCGGGAGTGCAAACTCGTTTAACCACTATGGAAAGCAGTATGGCAGTGCCTCAAAAGACTAAACATAGAGCTCCCCTATGACCCAGCAATTCCTCTACTTGGCATTTACCCAATCGTCTAGAAAAAAAGGACATACTAAACCCACTAGCACAACAATGTTCACTGCAGCACTATTCACCATAGCGAAGATATGGAACCAACCCAGATGCCCTTCAGTTGATGAGTGGATCAACAAGATGTGGTATTTATACACAATGGAATTTTATGCTGCTGTCAGAAAGAATGACATCACCCCATATGTAAGGAAATGAAACGACTTGGAAAAATCATATTAAGTGAAGTAAGCCAGACTGAAAGGAACATAGGCTCAATGGTTTCCCTTGTTTGTCATAATCAGTAGAAACCTTGGGCTCTCATAGCAGAGATTTACAATAGAGTAAAACCTAGATACATAAGGTCATATAGGATGACACTAAATGAAAGAACTTCCAGGATATAGAAAGAAAAGCCATACCATGAGTGATTGTTGTCCTTAATGTACTATTTTATCTCTCATCTCTTTTGCTGTCCCTTGGTTATCTCATATTGTTATAGTATTTCACTTTGTTATCTGATATATTTGATATATGCGTATTTGATTATGTGAAATTGGATAGAAAAGGGGGAAAACAAAATGAGGGTGGGGGTGGGGAAGGGAGGGAAATGGGGACCAAGACATGAGAAAAGGTATCAATGTGTGTGAAGTAATACACCTCTATCTGGTGAATATAATATAACCCTTCTATCTATTTTAATAAACATATATGAAAATAATGAACTCCTTCTTCATGGATCACCTTGGCCTAGCCAGCAATTTCCTTCAGTGCTCCTGTGCCATGAAATATTCTAATGAAACAAGGAAATAAAAACTATGTCTGCAGAGAGGTAGGACTTAAAATTCTTAGTGTTAATTTTTCTTCCTTCTGGAAAACCATATTACAGATGGATTTCCTGCCTCCTGCAGTCAGCTCCTGGTTTGTACAATGCACTCAGGACACTTTTGAGGTCCCTGTTCCTCAGGCTGTAGATAAAGGGGTTCAAGAGAGGAGTGACCACTGTGTACATCACTGAGGACACAGCGCTGCCCCTGGGCTAATGTGACACAATTGATCCAAAATAAATACACAATGCTGTCCCAAAGAATAAACACACCACTGACAGGTGAGAGCCACAGGTGGAGATAGCTTTGTACTTCCCTCCTGTTGTTGGAATTCTCAGCACCGAAGAAATAATTTTATAGTAAGAGAAAAAAAATGCCTGAGATTGGTAAGAGCCAGGATAGGATACAACAAAAAATTTAAATAAGTCATTTGTGAGTGAGTGCTTACAGGAAAGATTCAGGATTTGAGAAGGGTCACAAAAGAAATTTTAGATTTCCAATTCCTTGAAACCGGTTATCTGCAATGCCAACTACACGTGCACCTGTCCATCCAAGAGGCTGATGACAAGTGACAACAGAACCAAGGAGACACAGAGACGAGGGTTCATGATGAGAGGGTAATTCAGGAGATGACAGATGGCCACAAAGCGGTCATAGGCCATCACAGTAAGAAGCATAGCGTCCATACAGCAAAAAATGATGAAGAGACACATCTGTGTGAGGCAGCCTGCATAGGAGATGGCTCTGCTGTGACTGCCGGTTCATCAGCATCTTGGGGATGGTGGTGGAGATGAAGCAGATGTCATCCAAGGAGAGGATGGAGAGGAAGTACATGGGGGTGTGGAGGTGGGGGTCATTGGTGATGGCCAGGATGATGAGCAGATTTCCCAGCACAGTGATCAGGTACATGGACAGGAACAGTCCAAAGAGGATGGGTTGTAATTTTGGATCTTCTGAGTTTCTCAGGAGAAGGAAATCTGTAACCTGGGTTAGATTTAGTGCCTCTATATCACCTCTGCATCTGCTCAAAAACAAAAGCATCTTGTTAGGAAAATGAAATACATATCCAGAAATTGTCAGCTCTAAATCTTTGAAACTCAAGTATACACAAGTTTGAATTTTGCACCACCTATGCAGTCCAATATACTAATGATTGTTTGTGAACTGTTGCAACCCCTTACTTCTAGAATTTTCTCACTCTGAGATACCTTGGTCCTCAGGCTTTTGTCTACATGTGTGCTCAGTGACACACAGCTGTGTTGGAAAGCCAAGAACAACTGGGCTGGTAGAGCAAGATCCCTGACAGTACAGCATACCCTTGTGAAGTGTGGGGCAGCAGGTTCCAGGGCAGCAGGGGGTATGCAAGAGTTTTACACATTTATGATGCAGGTCTCTATCTAGGAGCCTATATTTGGAACCAGTCCCCTCCCTGACTGGGTGGGAGAGTGTATTGAGATTCTGGATTGTAAACGGAGCTGGAGGATTTGTGGATGATCCCCTAGGTTAAGGGCCAGCAGTAGGCCAAGCCACTACAGCAATATTAAGTTAGGAGACCACAGTAGAGTCCCATCCATTAGTACAATAAGTATTTTCTAATCTACTTGAAAGAAAACCCAATCCTATTCATTCTTATTCATCTGTACTATGACTGCAGGCAGGCACGAATATACTTCTGGTTCTTCTGCACTCGCCTCTTCTGGTATTATGACATTTGTATGGAAATGAGTAGGCATGGAAATGTGGTATTGAGTGAAATAAGTCAGGCTCAGAGAAACAAAGGACAGTTATCCTTCTCTAAAACCTGGAAATTAGATCTCAATTATCAAGATGTATGAATACATATAGGGTCATGTGTATCAATGCACAAACCAATTGAGTAAAGTGTAGTAGGAAAGGATTCCTATGGAATAACTCCATTCATCAACTCATCTGTTGTTTAACCAAATGAATAAGAGGAAGGTAATAAACCTGCTTTTTAAAAATATACAATTTTCCAGGGGCAGGTGGCTCATTATTCTCGAGAATAAGGTCTGAGAACCACAGGTGAAAGCCTCATGGAGCAGGGATGTCTGAGAAACAGTTCTCCTCAATTAACTAGTCAAAAGCAGGAAGTGGAGCTGTAGCCTTCAGCAAAAATCCCAAGGACAACATTTAGGCCCTGAGTTCAAGCCCCAGAACCTACATGCAGAACCTGTGTGCACACACACATGTACACACCACATAAGGTGAAACATATGAAATGAGAAAGAATAGTGTAAGAACAAGAGCTATGAGGACACTGGGCATATCTGTCAATAGGTTCATTGATGTAATGTCCTCTTGTCATTTTCATCATTATCCTTCCTGTTCCTCTTCCTCTTCCTCTCCTCCGCCTCCTCCTCCTCCTCGTCCTCCTCCTCCTCGTCCTTCTCCTCCTCTTTCAGGATATCTTAGGAACCTGGTTGAACCATTTATATGCTGCTACTTTTGGTGAGCCACAAATGAGAATGAAAAGAACAGTAGGTAAAGAATTCTCCATTATATATATTGGTACCCCTAACCTTCAAACCCTACCTGCAAGTTCACTGAGGACATACACTTTTCAGTCTCCTTGTGTGCAAGGTTTTACAAGGGCATCCTCACCCCCTGTGATTCCCAAACCATCTTACCTGTCCTCATGCTGCAGAGAAGACATTCTTGAAAGTCCTTCACCACCCATCCCACCCCACTCAATTGCTTAAGCTGCTTCTCTCCTCAGCTATGGCCCAGGTAGAGAGATCTGAGGACTCCAGATCTGGTGCCCAGCACAAGTCCAGCTCTGTCCTCAGGAAAGAGATGAAGACACAGAAGGAACAGAGATGATGGTGAGGAGGAGAAAGATATAGCACCAGTGCCCTGGAGACAGAGGAGGGAAGGCTCATCCTTGACTTCTATATGGCCTTGGAGAATTAATACCCATAGGTCACAATTAACCAACCTGTGTGAATTAACAGGCCAAGTCTCTGGACATTTCCAACACAGGGCTTGAATAATCATAAAGAAAATCCATGACGGTATAAAGACTGTTTTGTCTAGCAAGAAAATTTATAGATTTAAACTTTGGTCATTTATACTTATTTGATGAAGGGTAGACCCATTCCATTTTCATTTTCATTGCCATTAATATATGCTTTACCAAAGCCTTATGTAGTATGTACATCTATAGAGTAACATTTATAATATTTGTATTATTCTACAATTTCAAGACAGAGGAATGGAACAATAAGGAAAAGAATCTCAAAGAATGGATTCTGTATGGGTGGAATTGGAGGATTTCCAGCTGCAGTGTCATCTGTAGATTTTGATGAGATGCCAGAGGACAGGCTGATGGCAGGCTCTCCTACCACCATGGACACTGATTTGCAGAACTCACAATTAGAAAAATTAATCTAAAGCTTACAAATTTCAATCAACTCACTACCCTGGATAAAGTGGGGGAGAGAATATCCAATACAATAGTTTTTTGCCTTGTTCTCTGCTAAACAAAGCTTCCAAGTTCTATGACCAGATGACAGCATCAAAAATGTGGTGAATTGGAGGGCTGAGAGTTTGGCCTAGTGGTAGAGTGCTTGCCTAGCATGCACAAAGACCCAGGTTCTATTCCTCAGTACCACATATATAGAAAGAAACAGGAAGTGGTGCTGAGGCTCAAGTGGAAGAGCTCAAGCCTCGAGAAAGTCCAAGGACAGTGCTCAGGCCCTGAGCTCAAGCCCAGGACTGGCAAAAAAATCTATCTATCTTTCTATCTATCTATCTATCTATCTATCTATCTATCTATCTATCTATCTCTATCTCTATCTATCTATATATGTATATATGGTGAATTGGGTCCACGAGTATGGCCTAGGTGGAGAGTGTTTGCGTAGCATGCACATACTGTATGATATGCACAGAAAAAAGCTGGAAGTGATGTTGTGGCTCAAGTGACCTTGATCTCTAGGCTTGAGGAAGCCAAGGGACAGTGTCATGACCCTGTGTTTAAGCCCAAGGATTGGCAAGAAAATATGATTATAGCATATAGAGGAGTGCAATTCCAAATTGTGAGCCATTTGAGTAGTCCCCAAACAAATTAACAACAGAAATATTCTGAATATCAGTGTTTTCAGTGGGGTTCCATTAGGAGGTACCAAAATGAATGGAAACAAGGAGCCACAGGATAATGCAGTCATAATAATCAATGGTCATGTGTGTAAAAATGAAATTTGGATCACAATGTGTATATTGGTGAAAGGGTAGGTGGAAGAGGAGAATGCCGGAAGAGATGAATCTGATGAAGGTACTTTGTACAAGTGTGTGGACAAGTTAATCTGAAATGTGTTTCTACAAGGAAGTTAAGATAAAAAGTGTTAAAGAGAGACAGTAGCTTAGTCAAATCATTAAATGATATACTTTTTAACTATCATCAGTGACGTCTCTGAAATGAAATCTTTTGTAAAAACTGTTCCAGTTCAATATATAGGGAGAGCCAAGTACACAAGTAACATCAGCACATAATCATCTCCCCACATTTTACATTATTTATCTTACATTTTGATTTGTCTAAATCATGTTCTCTAAATCAATAAACCTTCTGGAACATAAGAAAGCTGAAGTATTCATTTTTCTACCCATTCACAAATAATGTTCATTTATTGGTTTTCCTCATGAAAAACAATTTAGCTGAGTGCCTGTGGTTCACACCTAGAATCCAAGAAACTCAGGAGACAGAGACCTAAGAATTTCAGTTTCAAAGCCATACAGGTCAGAAAGTCTATCAGAATTGTATCTCCAATTTGACACACACACACACACACACACACACACACACACACACACACACACACACACACACACACACACAGGCAGAAGTGCAGCTATGGCTCACAGAGTAGAAAAATATCCCTGAGCAAAGAAAGCTCAGGGACAGTGTCCAGAACCTGTGTTCATGAACCAGCACTGGTTCAAACAACAAACAAACCACAAAAAACACCCACCTTACTTTTATTAGTCAGGAACTAGAGGCTCACCCCTGAGATCTGGGCATCTGGCCAAACCTGGTCTTTAACAACTTCTCAAGGGGCTGAGATCTGTGGATCAAGGTCCAAACTCAGCCTGGGCACAAAAGGATTTGAGACTCTCATTTCCAGTTTACGTTTAGAAAATGGCAAGTGAGGCTTTGGTCAATGGAAGGCAGTGGCCTTGATGTGAAGAGCTCAGGGCCAGCGCCCAAGCTGAGTTCACCCACCTTGACCCAAAAAGAAAAAAAGACCTGGAGCCTATCTATAAAATAACTAAAAACAAAAGAGCTGGCCTTACATCATTAGCCAAGAAATGAAAAACCCTGATTTCAAACACCAGTGCTACCAAAACCAAAATGATCTGTTTTTCTCCACATTTATTGAGGTAAAATGTTGGGGCCTACCTCTATCTCTGAGGCCTAATTCTGCCTCAGCGGCAATTAAAGGGCTTTGACCACGCATTCAGTCCTTTGCATACCTCTCTTAAGGCATCTCTGTGTACATGACTCGATTGAACCCCCCCCCCGCAGCTTCGCGGGTCTCTCAGCAGCTCAGGTCTCACGCGCTTTCCTGCACCTCTCCTGCCCAGTATCTGAAAGCCCCACCCAGACCCTTAGTGGTAGCACAGAGGCTCTCTTCCTATTGGCTAGCTTCCCAGTTCCCACCTTCTCTTACCCCAACAATATATAACTAATTGTCTGATGCAATAAAGGCATGAGAGCATCAGAGAACATGAGAGAACAGCAGGTCAGATCAGCAGAGATCAGCAGAGAGATCTGATGCGCTTTCATGGTTAACACTACTTCTGACTCAGCGTGGTTTTTTCTTCCCCAGTAATTGGGGGAGGGCTGGGTCATCGACACTTACCATCTCGCTGGGCTCCCAGGGGACTACAGGCTGGCCCTGCGTGTCCCTCCCCGTTCCCGTGTTGCTGCCCCAGAGAGGAGCAACAGCTGGTGCCCCATGTGAGGAAACTTTGCCGCCCGTGTGAGGGCTCCATTTGCTCAAGAAACTCACCGCCGACAAGCTAATTGGACCTCGGCTAAGTGTACTTCCATAAGATATGGGAAAGAATCTTTCTAAGAATGACCCTTCCCTCAACTCTATTAAGCTCTTCCTTAAGAGTCGAGGGATAGAGATTTTAGCTACATAGACAACTAAAGTTTGGGATACTTTAGTTAAAATCACCCCGTGGCTGCCAACTAGCAACTTGGTAGGCTGGAATACTTGGGACAAAATTGAGCAACTAATCGGAAAAGCCCAGATTAATCAAGGGGAGATTCCTCCACAAGGAGTTTATCCAGTCTTGTATGCTCTAAAGTCTAGTTTTTCTCCTCAACATTCCAACCAGAGGGCTGAGTCCCCTGGGGACACAGTTAACAAAGAGAGTACAGATGCCTTCCTTACTCCCTGCGGAGATGCTAATCTCTCATTGTCTACTGAAAGGCCAAGTTCCCCTCAGGGAGATGCAAAGGAGCCACCCTTCGACCCTCCCCCATCAAGCCCAGGCCATGAGGCCTCGGCAGACTCCCAGGAGGGTCTGGGCCTGGGCTGCCCTGCTAGTTTCCCAACCCCCACAGCACCAGGGCTCCATGCACCCTCAGTAGCCTCCCAGGAGGGTCTGGGCCTGGGCTGCCCTACTAGTTTCCCAACCCCCATTGCACCAGGGCTCCATCCACCCTCAGTAATCTCACAGGAGGGTCTGGGCCTGGGTTTCTCTGCTAGTTTCCCAACCCCCACAGCGCCAGGGCTCCATCCACCAGACAGGCTTCTGCATGGTGCTTCTGAGATCCACAAGATATTTCAGTCTTTGTCTGGAAGCGTGTCAGAAAGGCAGGAGAGTGTGACCCCAACAGACAGTGTCACTAGTGAGGCACCATTTGAACCTGGCCCGGAGTCCTGCCAGCTATTTCCTGTTAATATTGACCTGGGCAGTAACCGCCCTGCAACCGGATATCCCTGGGAGCCTGACGGCCTGAAGGAACTCAAAAAAGCTGTCTTAGAAGTTGGCCCTAATGCTCCTTGGATGGAAACAATCCTCCAAGGCCTTGCTCATCAATCATGTACTGCGGCCGATTGGATGACTCTGGCCAAAGCAGTTCTTCCAGGCCCGCTTGTCATTAAGTGGTGTGCCCTGTATAAAGAAGAATGCCGCCAACAGGTGGAGAGGAACCAACACGGGCAACCTGTAATCCCCATTACTTTGGGGATGCTTCCAGGGACCTCTGATCAATACTCAACGGGGGTCCAGCAGGCCACCATCCCCCCTCCCTATTGGGATCAGATTAGAGCTTTGGGCCTAGTGACCTGGAGAAAACTGAAGGAAGGTCCCTCTGAGTCTCCCATAGCAGGAATTAACCAAAGGCCAGGATAGGACCTGTCCACTTTTGTTGATAGAGTTGAGGGTAGCATAAAAAGAAAGTCTCTGAGCCCTTGGAACTCCCCAGTATTTGTGATTAAAAAACCTAATGGCAAGTGGAGACTACTCAAAGATTTGAGAAAAATAAATAAGTGGATGGAACTTGTTGGGACCCCCCCCAAAGGGGGATGCCCTAGATACCTGCCATTCCTAATGACCAATGATGTCATAGTCATAGACATCAAAGATTGTTTTTTTCTCTATTCCTCTCCACCAGGAAGATACTGAGAAGTTTGCCTTCTCCCTGCCTTCATTAAATTATAAAGACCCTGATTTGCATTTTGAATGGACAGTTCTACCTCAAGGTATGGCCAATAGCCCTCCTATATGTCAGGACTACATGTCTAGAGTCTTATCCCCTCTTAACGAGGAGACAGGCTCACTTTTCTATGTATATATGGATGATATCATTATAGGAAGCCCAGACACTCAGCATTTAGATTGTCTTTTTAATAAATGTCTCCAACTGTTAAAAGATAATGGCTTCCAAATTGCCCCAGAAAAAATCCAAAAGACGCTCCCCTTTAAAATCCTGGGATCTGTCCTAACATTGGACGTTGTGTCTCCTTTAAAACCCCAATTATCTATCCAATACACTTACACCCTGCCCCAACTTCAAAAACTTCTTGGTGAAATTAATTGGATGAGATCATGGATCCCCACAACCACTGTAACCCTTACAACGCTTTTTGATCTCTTAAAGGGTCTTGGTCTGACCTCCACAGTAACATTGTCAGCTGATCATAAAGAGGTTCTAAATAAAATTCAATTAGCTATTAATGAAGCAGCCTTAAAGAGGTATGATCCTGCTATGCCCCTAATGCTCTATGTCCTACCAGGACAGACCCTCTTTACTGCCCTTTTAGGCCAGTAATGGGAACCTCTTCACTGGATTCACCTGTCAGTCAGAGGAACACCTAGAATTTACTCCATGATTGACCAGATGGCAGATTGTATTGTCAAAGGACGAGATTTATCCACTCGTCTTTTGGGGAGTGAACCCCGCTCTCTTATTGTCCCCTTTAGGATTAATGATTTCTCTTGGCTACAAAGAAATAATGCTAGACTAGCAATAGCCATGGAAAGCTTTCCAGGTAAAGTGGATTGTCATTATGGTCCCCATAAATGGATGCGCTCCTTTAGTCCCTCCTTCCCCACCGTATTCATGGATGGAGGCAAGAAGGGGGCTTCTGTTGTTATTTTCTCCCCAGGTAAAGGCAATTCTTCTCCTGCAGTGACCCTGTCTCATGAAATACAGGGCTCAGCACAATTTAAGGAACTTTATGCTGTGGTCCTAGCTCTATCTGAGGTTACTGGTCCTCTTAACCTATTCTCAGATAGCCTTTATGTGGTCAATTTGTTACCTAACCTCATAGAAGCTCATATTAAACTTGATAGTAACCCCATCACTCCTTTGATGATTCAAGCTAGAAATTGGCTCAAACAAAGGATTGCACCTATGTTTATTCAACATCTGAGGGGGCATCAAAGCCTTCCAAGTATTTTGACCAAAGGCAATGCCCTCGCTGACCAGTTAGCCTCCAGTCCTGAATGTTACACTTTACAGGAGGCTATCTCTTTCAATCAGCTCACGCATGTCAACTGGAGGGGACTACACCACCGATTTCCCCAAGTTGCTATTAAAGACCTAAAAAAGATTATTAGGGCCTGTAATTCATGCCACCCTTTTGTACAGGTTCCACCACTCCAAATGGGCAGCATTAACCCTCGAGGCCTTAGGCCTAATAATCTGTGGCAAGTGGATGTTACACATTTTCCCTTTTTTGGATAACTTAAATACATTTTTTAACAATAGACACATTTTCCCATGCCTGTTGGGCTACAGTCCACTCCGGGGAGAGAGCTAAACATGCTATCAGTCATTTTCTTCAATGTTTTGCTACTCTCAGATTGCCAGACCAAATAAAAACTGATAACGGTCCCTGTTTTGTAAGCAAGTCTCTTGATGGCTTCTTTAAACAATGGCAAATTACCCATACTACTGGCATCCCTCATAATCCCAGAAGACAGGCAATAGTAGAAAGATATAACCATGTCCTTAAATCTCAATTAATAAAACAAAAAAGGGGAATACACCCCCCTCCGTGATCTGCTAAAGATGGCTTTGTTTACTCTCAATATTTTAAATTTTGCCAAAGGGGAACATCTCTCACCCTTCCAGAAACACTGGACAACCTCTATTCCCTATCGAACTGTCTATGTCCGGTGGAAGGACCCCCTTAATGGGGAGTGGAGGGGCCCAGATCCCCTCATTACAGCTGGAAGAGGATTTGGTTGTGTTTTCCCCACTAATGAAACAAAGCCAATTTGGGTCCCTGCAAGGGATCTTAAATATTGTCCCCAAATATGGAGGGACCCCAATAATACTGATCAGGACCCAGAAGGCTCTCTGCCTCCTGAGGATATCTCTCTCTCTCTTCTTTTTCAGAATAAATAATGGAACTTACAGTGCTGATCCTGTTTCTTCTTGGAGTCAAGATACCCATCATCAACTTCCTCTGGACCGGACTGCAAAGATGGCTACCCTATGTCCTTCCATTTCTTGGTCCTATACTCCTCTTGTTCTTACTTTTAACTTTTGGGCCCTGTGTTATCAATAAGGTTACAATTCACTCAAAGCAGGATAGAATCCATTCAGTTGATGAACAAATCCATTCAGTAGATGAACGTACAGGTGCATAACCAGAGGCTTGCTACCAATGCCAATGACTCCTAAGACGAAGGAGAGCCCTATGACGAGGAAGGATCCCTCGACTCCCGTTAGATGTCTCCCCGAGAGCCAATGATGGGTAAGACCTCTGGAGTGGGGACAACCTAAAGGCAAGCCAGGGGGTGATCTGTACTGTGGGACAGAAGGCCGCAGAGCACTCAATGACGGGTAAGATCCCCTGAAGGGGACAACCTAAGACAGGGGCTTTGCCCGCTTGTCCCCCCTATTCTAATAAACAAAAAGGGGGAATTGTTGGGGCCTGACCTCCGTCTCTGAGGCCTAATTCTGGCTCAGCAGCAATTAAAGGGCTTTGACCAGGCATTCAGGCCTTTCCATACCTCTCTTAAGGCATCTCTCTATCCATGACTCAATTGAACCCTCCGCAGCTTCACGTTTCTCGCAGCAGCTCAGGTCTCACGCACTTTCCTGAACCTGTCCTGCCCAGTACCTGAAAGCCCCACCCAGATCCTTGGTGGTAGCACAGAGGCCCTCTTCCTATTGGCTAGCTTCCCAGTTCCCACCTTCTCTTACCCCAACAGTATATAACTAATTGTCTGATGCAATAAAGGCATGAGAGCATCAGAGAACATGAGAGAACAGCAGGTCAGATCAGCAGAGATCAGCAGAGAGATCTGATGCGCTTTCATGGTTAACACTGCTTCTGACTCAGCGTGGTTTTTTCTTCCCCAGTAATTGGGGGAGGGCTGGGTCATCGTCACTTACCATCTCGCTCGGCTCCCGGGGGACTACAGGCTGGCCCTGTGTGTCCCTCCCCATTCCCGTGCTCCTGCCCCAGAGAGGAGCAACAGTAAAATATGCATGATAGAAAATTCACATCCAATCATTGTAAAATTCAGTTTGTGGGGTGACCATCTCCAGACATGCATGATCTTTACAAACTAAAATGTTATACATTAAAAACAAATGAATCCTTCCTCATGAATATCCTTGACACAGTGCTCCTGTGTCATCAATTACACTAATGAAACCAGACAAATACTAAGAATGTGTACAGACAGGTAGGATTTACAGGAATGAGGGTTATTTTTTTTCCTCTGCAAAACCATATTACAGATGGATTTTCTACCTCCTGATGTCAGCTCCTCGTTTCAACAGCCTGATCAGAACACCTCAGGCTGTAGATGAAGGGGTTCAGGAAAGGAGTGACCACTGTGTACATCAGTGAGGACACAGCACTGCCCCTGGAAGAATGTGACACAGCTGATTCAACATAAACACCCAATGCTGTCCCAAAGAATAAACACACCACTGACAGGTGAGAGCCACAGGTGGAGAAAGCTTTGTACTTCCCCCTTGATGATGGAATTCTCAGCACTGAACAAATAATTTTATAGTAAGAGAGAAGGATTCCAAAGATTGTAGGAAATCCATAAATGATAGCAACATCATATCTGAAGGCATCATTTGAGAGTGTGTCTCTATAGGAAAGATCCAGAATTTGTGAAGGGTCACAGAAGAAATTTGGGATTTCCAGTACCTTGAAATCGGTCATCTGCAATGCCATCCACACGTGCACCTGTCCATCCAAGAGGCTGATGACAATTGACAACAGAACCAAGGAGACACAGAGACGAGGGTTCATGAGGAGAGGGTAATTCAGGGGGTGACAGATGGCCACAAAGCGGTCATAGGCCATCACAGTAAGAAGCATAGCGTCCATACAGCAAAACATGATGAAGAGACACATCTGTGTGAGGCAGCCTGCATAGGAGATGGCTCTGCTGTGACTCTGCAGGTTCATCAACATCTTGGGGATGGTGGTGGAGATGAAGCAGATGTCATCCAAGGAGAGGATGGAGAGGAAGAAGTACGTGGGGGTGTGGAGGTGGGGGTCTGAGCTGACAGCCAGTATGATAAGCAGATTTCCCAGCACAGTGATCAGGTACATGGACAGGAACAATACAAAGAGCATGGGTTGTAATTTTGGATCCTCTGAGATTCTCAGGAGAAGGAAATCTGTAACCTGGGTTAGATTTCATGCCTCTATATCACTTGGGCAACTGCTCATAAACAAAAAATATCTTGTTAGGAAAATGAAACACATATCCAGAAATTGTCAACTGTATACAATTGAAATTCAAGTACATACAAGTTTGAATTTTGCACCACCCATGCAGTACAATATACTCATGAATGTTGGTGAAGAGTGGCATTCCCTTACTTCTAGAATCTTCTCACTCTGGGATGTCTTGTTCCTCGGGCTTTTTCTACATGTGAAGTTTCTACGTGTGAAACACAGCTGTGTTGAAAAGCAAAGAATAACTGGGCTGGCTAGAGCAAGATCACCTGGCAGTACAGCACAGCCTTGTGTAGTGGGGGGAGCAGGTTCCAGGGCAGCAGGGGGGAATCTAAGCGTTTTACACATTTATGATGCATGTCTCTGTCTAGGAGCCTATTTTTGGAGCCAGTTCCCAGACCTAGGCACTAGGAAGCCTATCCATTGAGAGGGTGGGAGAGAAGGCCTTCCTATAGAGATTGAGATTCTGGGTGGTAAACTGGGCTGGAGGATTTGTGGACCATCCACTGGGGGAAGGGCCAGCAGTAGGTCAAGCCACTAGAGCAATATTGGGTTAGGAGAACAAAGCAGATTCCCAGCCATTAGTGCAGTGAATATTTTTTATCCCAATGAAAAAACCCAATCCCATCCGGTTCTTATTCATCTCTGATATCAGGCAGGCACAAATCTACTTCTGGTTCCTCTCCACTTGCCTTTTCTGGTATTATGGTATGTGTGGGGAAATGGGTAGGTCTGGAAATGTGATATTGAGTGAAATAAGTCAGGCTCATAGAAACAAAGAACGCTGAACATTCTCTTAAACATGGAAATTAGATCTCAATTATCAAGGTGTATGAATACATACAGGGTCTTATGTATCAATTCACAAACCAATTGACTAAAGTATGGTAGGAAAGGATTCTGATGGAATAACTCCTTTCATCAACTCATCTGTTGTTTAACCAAATGAATAAGAGGAAGGTGAACAGCCTGCTCTTTAAAAATATACATTGTTTCAGAGGCAGAGGGCTCATAATTCTCATCCTAACTATTCTAGGGGCTGAAGCCTGAGATTCACAGGTGGAAGCAACTCTGGGGCAGGGATGTCTTAGAAATATTTGTCTTCAATTAACTAGAAAAAGCAGGAAGTGGAGCTGTATCTTTCAGCAAAAACCTCAGGGACAGCACTCAGGCCCTGAGTTCAAGCCACCGAACCTACATATGTACTTGCATATAAACACACACACACACACACACACACACACACACACACACACACACACACCACAGAAAGTTAAACATATGAAATGAGAAAGAATGGCCTAAGAACCAGATCTCTGAGAGGGACACAAGGCATATCTGCCAGTAGTTTCATTGATGTAACATCCTCTTGTCATTTTCATCATCATCACAATCTTCCTCCTCCTCCTCCTCCTCCTCCTCCTCCTCCTCCTCCTCCTCCTCCTTCTCCTCCTCCTCCTTCTTCTCCTCCTCCTTCTTCTCCTCCTCCTCCTCCTCCTCCTCCTCGACCTCCTCCTCTCCCTACTATTTCTACTACTCCTCGTACTCCTCATACTCCTCCTCCTCTTTTCAGTCAGCCTCTATGAAAACTTAGGAAACTCGTTTGAAACATTTATATCCTGCTGCATTTGGTAAGCCACAAATGAGAATGAAAAGTACAGTAGGTAAATAATTCTCCATTACATATACCGGTACCCCTAACCTTCAAACCCTACCTGCAACTTCACTGAGGACATACCCTTTCGAGTCCCCTTGTGTGCAGGGATTTACATGGGCATCCTCACCCGCTGTGATGCCCAAACCATTCTACCTGTCCTCATGCTGCAGAGAAGACATTCCTGAAAATCCTTCACTGCCCATCCTGCCCCACTCAATTGCTTAAACTGCTCAGCTAAGATTCAGGTTGACAGATCTGAGGACCCCAGATCTGGTGCTCAGCACAAGTGCAGCCTCTGTCCTCAGGAGAAAGATGAAGACAAAGAAGGGCAGAGATAGTGGTGATGAGGAGGCAGATATAGGACCAGTGTCCTGGAGACAGGGGAAGGAAGGCTCATCCTTGACTTCCATATGGCCTTCGAGGATTAATACACACAGGTCACAATTAACCAACCTGTGTGTATTAACAGGCCAAGTTTTGGACAGTTGACACACAGGGCTGACAGAATCATAAAAAAAATCCATGCCAGGTTGAAATTGCTTTGTCTAGCAAGAAGATTTATAGATTTAAACCTTGGTCATTTACACTTATTTGATGAAGGGCAGAACCATTCCATTTTCATTTTCATTGGCATTAAAATATGCTTTACCAAAGCCTTACATATTATGGACAAACTAGAGTAACGTTTATAATATTTGTGTTGTTCTACAATTGATCCACACAAAACATCGCCAAAAATATCATTGTTCTACTCTGCGAGTTTTATTTATTTTATAAATATTTTATTTATATCATCATTATTTATACAAACATATCCTTAACTTCCCAGGACGAAATACCTGCAAACACCCAGCAGAGTCCCCATGCAACATTTCTTTGATGTTCCCATATAATGTAGCAGAGTCCCAGTATTCACTGTAGCACAAGTACGGGGAATGAATTGAACTTGCACCGCTTGGAATGATCCAGAGGATCAGAAACATAAAGCAATAGGTGCACAGAGGCCCTACGGATGTGAGAAGGATTCTTAGTGGCACAGATTCCCCATTATGATGAGGAACCGGGCAGCCATATGGGAGGAGAGTGGCCTGGAAAAAAAAGATAAAACAGTATGAAGGATGTGAGGATTCTGCTGTTGGTAGATTATCAGACATGAATGGAATCATCCCAGAGCACCCTCAGTGGGCCAATGGAGCCAGAAAATATGGTATACATACATAGTCATCCATTAGTGAGGACAACATTGTATCATTTGGAAAGATCTGGAAAAAATTATGTTAATGAGAGTAAGGTAGGCTCAGAGAGATACAGGATCTATGTTTTCCTTTATATGTGCAAGGTTTATGTAGCTCACAAACTCCTTAGTAAATACATTGGGCTGTATGATCTTGTATACAAATGTATTCACTGATATATGGTAGATTCCAGAAGATCTCAAATGATGTAATTCCATAGAAAGGCAAAATCAATGTTCTGAGAAATAAACACCAGGAAGTGGGGACTGGACAGGACTGGAGTGGCATCAAGGGGTAGATGAAGAGGAGAAGATGGGAAGAATGCAAACAAGCATCCAATGTATATCCTACAAAATTATGAACAGTGAGTGAAGGTGTGAGTAGGGGACGGTGACAATATTGGAGGGATGACATTGATCGAAATATATTCATAAACCGCAGAGACTGCTTGCTATTCCTTATAGGTGCTATGTTACTGAGTCTTGTGGTAGGACAGTATGTTTACAAGACAGGAACATTGATGGGTTTTGCCTATAATAAAGCTTTAACTTGAGCCAAAACAACAAAAGAAATGAAAACTAATGAGTATTACACTACCACATCAAATACCTGCCTCAAAGTTTCTGAAGGCTATGACCAATTGTCCCACACAGCAATGAGAACAAGAAAACTTCAAATTCAAGACGAATTGCGCTCTGCATGAGGTGCCAAACTAACCATTCTATACTAATAGTGATCAGTTCAGCAGAGACACTACTAACCCCAGCTTCTCTTTGCTGTGTCCTAGAGCCCTAGATAGTGGGTGGGTGGTTGTGTGAGACATTCCCAGCTCCCTCTACTTCATTCTGCAGAACATCCAACTGGACCCAGGAAACCAAGCCAGATAGGTTGTGTAAACTAGCTCAGAAGGAGCTCCCTCCCACCTACTCAGCTGGATTTCTACCCCACCAGAATCAACCAGGCCCCAGGACAGCACATCATGGGGCAAGAGAATCTTGGTGCATGTGTTTGACACAGGGGGCCAAGAGGAGGAGAAAGTGGTGCCTGGGGGGTTATGGGGAAGGCATGGCTGGAAGGCGAGGAGAGGTGCATGTTGCGAGACTCCTAGCTGGGACACCAGGGCATGGCTGCCATGAGAGAGGGAGGAGCTGTCAGAAAGGAAGGGACAGCCAGGACAGATTCATAAGGATCTGAAAACCAAGGTTCCAGTCAAACTGGGCAAAAAGTACAGGGGCCTGTTATCTCCACAGAACTTAGCTCCCCTCAGGGGCCCTACTGATGGAGTACTTGCCTAGAATGCACAAACACCATTTTGATTCCTTGCAACCACATACATAGAAAAGCTAGAAATGGACCTGTGACTTAAGTGGTAAAGCAAATGAGCATAAGCCAAGAAAGACAGAAACAAAGAGAGAGAGAAAGAGAAAGAGAGAGAGAGAGAGAGAGAGAGAGAGAGAGAGAGAGAGAGAGAGAGAGAGAGAGAGAGAGTAGCAGAAATCAGAGGAGCATAGAATAAAACAGAAATCTTTGCCTGAATACAAACAGTGTCTGAAAACTATTGTGGATATTCTCTTTGTCTCCTCTTGAACAGTTTGTGGGTTTTTTGTTTTTAACTTAATATTTTACTAACTTTTTATTGTGATCATCATAGGATTTGAACTCAGGGTCTGGGTGCTGTCCTTGGGATTTATTGCTCAAGACTAAATCTCTCCCACTTTGAGACAGGAGGCAACTTCAGGTTTTCTGGGAGTTCATTGAAAAGAAGAGTCCCTCGATCCTTCCTGATGAGCTGTCTTTGAACCATAATCCTCAGATCTCAGTCTCCTGAGTAGCTAGGATGACAGGCATAAGCCACCAGCACACAGCTTTATTCAACTTTAGAGTTTCCTGATGAATTAACCATTCTGAGCACATTTTATTTTGTTTATTACAGTTTCAATAAATAATGAAAACTCCAACTTATAAAAAATAGAAAACAATAGTACAGACATCAATTCTTTTTTAATACCTTTTTATTGTAATTAATAGAAGGGTTACATCATATTTGCCAGACAGAAGGGGCAATACTTAACAAAGAACAGGCATCAATTCTGAAGATATTGCATCTGTTGTATGAAATATTTCTGTAGATTCCCCATGAAATATTTTATAGGACAGAACTGTGTCCATGAAGAAAACATGAACCAATTCAGCAGTGAAATTCAGTATGGAAAATGTTGAAAATGAACTATACAATTTGAGAGGACTCGATTCCAGGAGGGAAAAGACTGGGAGAAAATGAGGGAGGAGAGGATACTGCTCAAGAAGAAATGCACTCAATTCCTGAGTTACATAACCTTCACCCCTCTGTACATCACCTTTACAATAAAAAAGAAAAGAACTATGGCCATGAATTTGTGTGTGCGTGCATGTGTGTGTATGTGTGTATGTGTGTGCATGTGTGTGTGTGCGCGTGCATGCATGCGCGCATGTGTGCGTGTGTGTGTGTGTGTGTGTGTGTGTGTGTGTGTGTGTGTGTGTGCAAGTTCTTGGACTTGAAGTTAGGCTCTGTGCTTTGTTTGCTCAAGATTGGTGTTCTGCTGCTTGAGCCCCAGCTCCTCTTATGCTTTTTGTGCCTTTAGTTGGAGGAAAGAGTCGCACAGAATGTCCTGGCTGGCTGGTTTCAAACTCTGCTCTCCATATCATAGTCTCCTGAGTAGCTAGTAGTACAGGTGTGAGCCACCAACAACCAGATTTTTAGTCTCTATTTTCAAAGAGTAAATTGCATTGCAGTGTTGCCATGGACATGGTAATTTCTATGCCTGTTTCTTTCTAGTCTTGTGTATCTTTAAAGTAGAAGCAAATAGAAGGGCTTCAAGAGCTGTGCAACCAAAAGAAAATTCTAGAGGTTCAGGAAATATCCCATGGAGAATGATTTCAGAAGCTTTGGCCTCAGGTGGTAAATACAGCTTACAAATATTCCAACTCAGTAGGCACATAGCCTTTGTTGTCTGTTTAATTTTTTTCTCAAGAGTTTTTTTTCAACAGTTGTCCAAGCAGCAGAGAAGCTGGCAGTCTCAAAAACTTCACACAGTTCCATCTCCTGAGATACTAAGATGACCCTGAACTACAGCCCTTCATGGTTAGGTGCTTCCTGTCCATGTACCTGATCACTGTGCTCAGAAAATCTGCTCACCATCCTGGCTGACATCTCTGATCCCCACCTCCACACTCCCATGTAGTTCTTCCTCTCCATCCTCTCCTTGCATGACATCTGCTTCACCTCCACTACCAAGTTGCTGGTGGACCTCCAGAGTCACAGCAGAACCATCTCCTATGGGGGCTGCCTCACACCAAGGTCTCTGTTCATCCTTTTTATGTGTAGTGGTAATATGCTTCTGACTGCCATGGCTTTTGTCAGGGTTGTGGCCATTTGTCACACTCCACATTACCAAGTGACCTGCAACCCTCATCTCTGTGGCTCCTTAATTTGATGTATTTTCCCTCAGTCTTATTGACTCCTGGCTGTACTATGCCTTACTGTTTGCTCAAAGGCAACTGCCCTCCCGGCTTTTCAGTGGCTCATTGGAGGTAACAGTCTCATTGACTTTGCCATCCAGGCTGATGTTAAATCTCAGTTCTCAGAAGTATTAGCTAAGATTACAGGTGTGAGCTACAACATCTGTCTGATAACTTTATTGTTTGATTAACTTTTTGCCTTTCGGGTGTGTGTGTGCGTGCGTGTGTGTGTGTGTGTGTGTGTGTGTGTGTGTGTGTGTTGTGTGTGTGTGTAGGCAGATATTTTATTGGTGACTAGTAGAGAAAGATATGCTGGACTTTGGACACCCATTTATTCATTTTCTTTCTTTTTTGCCAGTTGTGGGGCTTGAACTCAGGTCCTGAGCACTATCTTTGGACTTTTCTCAAGGTTAGAGCTCTACCACTTGAGCCACAGCAGCCCTTTGAGGTTTTTTCTGTGTGGGTGCTACCGAGGAATCAAACCGGGTCTTCATGCGTCTTAGGCAGCACTCTTATCACTAGGCCAAACTCCCAGCCCTGAACATCCATTTTTCTATTACTCATTTTCCATCTCTAATACTGGAAAATCCACAGAGACTGAGATAGCACAGACTGATTTGTGTAATTATGTGCATTTTGCCTTGATCCACTGAGGAGAAAAAAACAGTTACTAAATAGCCTGTCTTTTTAGTCTGTGATTTTTGTAGTCCAGTCTATATTTGTTCTTCTCCTCCTTGGCTGGATCTCTCCATTCAGAAGCGTCTTAGTGAATTTGTTTTTAATTGTATTAGGTACAGCAGGCATGGGAGATCATTCAGAGCTAGATGTGTTGGCCCAGACCCTACAAAGCAGCTTTGAAATTCTGTAAGTTCTGAGGCATAGGAGAGTTAGGAAGGAAAGTGGAAAGAAAATCTTAAAATTTTCTTTATCATCATTCAGGTGGTAGGATTGCAATATCTCAGGAAGTCCATCATGAATATATAATATACAGAGGTATAGATACATACATGACTATATGTGTGTATATGCACATAGATATACGTGCATATTTCTTTTGTGTGTGCTTGGGACCTGGGTGAAGTCCTGTCATGTTTTCTCTCAGGCTGGTGCTATACCACTTGAGCTACACCACCAAAACTGGTTTTTTGCAGGTTCATTAGAGATAAGAGTCTCATGGTTGGCTTCCCATTGCAATCCTCAGATCTCAACCTCCTGCGTAGCTAGGATTATCATCGTGAGTCACTGGTGCCCAGCTCCAGTTCAGAGATCTTCACTTCAAATGTCTTCACTGACACTGCAGAGGCCACGTTGGAGCAGAGGCAATGGCTTGTACAGATTCTATGCTTCTGACTGCTATGGCCTATGACAGCTTTGTGGCCATCTGTCACCCCCTGCATTATTCATGCATCATGAACCCTCGTCTCTGTGTCTCCTTATTTTGGGTGTCTTTCACACTTGGTCTTTTGGAATCCCTGCTACACAATCTGATTGTCTTACAGCTTACCTGCTTCAGGACTGTGGACATTGCTAATTTCTTCTGCCACCCTTCCTAGCTGCTTCACCTGGCCTGTACCGACAGCTTCAGCAATGAGATAGTCATGTGTGTTATTGGCATCCTGCTTGAAGTTCTCCCTGCCTCAGGCATTCTCTTCTCCTACTGTCAAATTCTGTCCTCCATTTTGAAAAATCCCATCTGCAGGCGGGAAGTACAAAGCCTTCTCCACCTGTGGCTCTCACTTGTCCATAGTGAGCTTGTTTTATGGCACAGGACTGGGGGAGTACTTTGGTTCAGCTCTGTCAACATCCCCCAGAAACCATGTGGTGGCCTCAGTGATGTATGCTGTGGTCACTCCCCTGCTGAACCCCTTCATCTACAGCCTGAGGAACAGGGACATTAGCAGAGCCCTGGAGAGATTTGACACCCGGGCATTCTCCGTGTTTGCTCCTGCAGCTTCCAGGTAGGAAATTAATTGGAAAAGTTAGAAAACCACATACGTTAAAATAAGAAAAAGCCAGAAGGGGTGCTGTGGCATAAGTGGCAGAGCTCTAACCTTGAGGAAGCCTAAGGACAGTGCTCAGGCCCCGAATTCAAGCTGCAGAACTGGCACACAAAAATAAAAAAGGAAAATATCGCATTTTCTTTCCAATTCTTTCTTATTTTTTGTTTGTTGTTTTTAGCAGTCCTTAAAATCTGGCTCTGGGTGCTGTCCTTGAGCTTTTACTCAAGACGAAATCACTCAGGCTTGAGCCACAGCCTCCCTTCTGGATTTCTCTGAGTAGTTTCTTGAAAATAAAAGTCTCACATGACTTTCCTGCCTCGGCTGGATTCAAGCCACAATCCTCAGATTTCAGTTTTCTGAGTAGCTACTGTTCCAGGATGGAACCGCAGATGCCGTCTCCCTCCAGCCCTTTAGTCTGATTCTTCCAGTATAGTCTGATTCTTCCAGGCTGTATGAACCATACTGTGTTCTCTTTCTGTCAGGGATGTGTGAATTAGGAAGCTCCTATATGACATTGCTTTCTCCATTGCCAGTATCCATATTAAGCCTCCCTGGAGCCAAAGGCTATTGATTTATGTTGAATGGAGAAAGGAATAGGAGCTGAATACACTGATTGTGATCCAGTAGAGACAAAGCATAATTCTGAAGAACAGGGGGAGGACTGGTTATTGGCAAAAGTGGTTCTTCATGAGGAAAACCAGTTTAATAGTTTCTGTTGTAAGCTGGAAGAATACCAGCATGCAACACTTAAGCTGTGATAATCATGATTACGCTGGACACAGGTGGCTGCAGCCTGGGCAGGACAGTCCAGAGTCTAATCGCCAACCAACCCCACAAAGTCAGAAATGAAGCTGTAGACTCAACTGGTAGAGTGCCAGCCTTGAGCAAAGTATCTCATGCACAGTGCCAGACCCTAAACTCAAGCTCCACTACTGGTACAACAACAACAAAAACCATGATTTGTTGTCCATGGTCACCACAGAGTGTCATTCTGTACTCTCCTTGTCTTTCATACTCCTTTGTGAAATCATAGACAATAGCATCTATCATGGCCTAAAATGGTTACATACATTGCTTCCTATGAACTCCAGTGGGAAGAGGGTGGGGTTCGAAAGGATGCATATGGGGAAGAAAGTCACAACAATATCCTGGATGAGGGAGAAGGAGTTCTGCAATGCAAGGATATGAGTTATGTATTGCATGTAATTTCTGTCATATGATCTACATACGATGTTTCCGGAGTATATGTTTGAAGTTACTTGTAACATTATTGCTGTTGTTGTCATTACTTGTCAGAAATTAACATTAAAATGAATAAACATGCCAATTATTAAATATAAATTATTAAACTTAAAAATCAAAAAAAATCTAGTATTAAAATAAAGTAAGTGATCTTGTGAAATTAACTACAGATCATTAGGTAGAGAAGAATGAAGAGATAGGTGGGCAATTAGGATAGAAGTTGTTATTGGTCACAATTCATCGTACTTATACCCTGGGATGCCGAAATGAAGCCTCTTTGTACAACCATATCATGATGATGATGATGATCCTTTGCATTGCTCCTTAAAGATACTAACTTTTTCTATGATGCTGTCAGAAAAAAAAACATTGACTCATTTCTAAGGAAATGGAAAGACTTAGAAAAAATCATATTAAGTGAAGTAAGCCAGACGCAAAGGAAATTAGGCTCAATGGTTTCCCTCATTTGTCACAATCAGTAGAAACCTTGGGCTCTACTAGCAGAGATCTACAATAGAACAAAACCTTGATACATAAGGCCATATAGTATGACGCTAAATGAAAGGACCTCCAGGATATTGAAACAAAAGTCATATAATGAATGACTGTTGTCCTTAATGTACTATGTTATCTCTCATCTCTTTTGCTGTCCCTTCGGTATCTCATATTGTTACAGTATCTCACTTTGTTGCCTGATATATTGAATTTATTTGTATTTACTTATTTGAAATTGGATAGGGAAGGGGGGAAAACCAAGACGTGGGGTTGGGGGGGAGGGTAATGGGTACCAAGACATGTGAAAGGGCATCAATGTATGTGAATTAATGCACCTTCCATCTGGCAAAAATTATGTAACCCTTTTATTAATTACAATAAAAATATTTTTAAAAAGATACTTTTTTGAATGAGAATGTAAAAATAAGTCGCCCCTATCAATTATGTCTATTATGTCAAACACATCTCTTAGGACAATCATTTTAAGATTGCGGATGAAACTATTTTAACACGTATATGGAGGAAAATTAATATTTATCTCCCATATATACCAAAATGCTCAGTGGTGGGCTTTGTGGAAATGACTTTTAGCCTGTAACGTTAAACTTGCAGTACATACACAATATGCCTATATTTCTACATCAGCTCTCAAAATGCTTGATAAAAATGGGAGAAATGAAGTATGTAGTTACTGTTGGAGTTTACATTTTTCTTTAAAAAAGCATTCTATCATCATAGAAATGGTGAGGTTATTGTAGATGATGCTAGCGCAAAGAGCAATTTGAAACTAAAATGTTCCCAGGCCAATATAGAAATCTGTCTAAAATTTGAACCAGTACTAGGGCTTGTACTCAGGGTCTGAGCATGGTACCTTAACGTTTTCACTCAAAGTTAGCAATTTCCTCCTTCAAGTACAGATTTCCTTGTAGCTTTAAATAGGGTCTCCATATTTTACCTGAAGATTCACATTCAGATTCACACACCCATGCTTCTTTTTTTAATTGTTCATGGGGCTTGAACTTGAGGCCTGGGCAATGAGTCTCATCAGTCTTGCTCAGGACTAGCCATCTACCAATTTGAGCCACAGCACCACTTCCAGTGTTCTGCTGGTTAATTTCGGTAAGAGGCTCAGGGGCTTTCCTTCCCATGCTGCTATTGAATCTGATCTTCAGATCCCACCCTCTTAAGTAGCTAGGAGTACAGGCATAAGCCACCAGCCTGAACTAACCTGAGCCTTGTAAAATGGGATTTGAGTAAATGCTGCCACTACATTAGTTCATTGGTTGGGAACTGATTGGCTAGACTTCAATCCTCTCAATCTCTATTCCACAGTATCAAAGATTGTATGTGGGAACCACGAGGCCAAGACTGAGGTATTGTGTGTGTGTGTGTGTGTGTATGTGTGTGTGTGTGTGTGTGTGTGTGTGTGTGTGTGTGTGAGAGAGAGAGAGAGAGAGAGAGAGAGAGAGAGAGAGAGAGAGAGAGAGAGAGAGAGAGAGAGTCCTGAGCCTTGAACTCAGTGCCTGAGCACGGTCTTTGGGCTTTCTCAAGGCCAGATCTCTATCGCTTGAGCCACAGAACCACTTCTAGATTTTTTCTATGTATATGATACTGAAGAATTGAGCCCAGGTCTTTGTGCAGGCTAGGCAAGCACTCTACCACTAGGCCAAACTCCCAGCCCCTAGGACTGAGTTTTGACAAGTAATATATTTAGTTTAAAGCTAGATGCTAGTGGCTCTTGTTTGTAATTCATGCTAATTGTTTTAGGACTTTGAATGATGGCCAGACCTTAAGATGACAAGCTAGGGGCACCAGGTGCCTGCGGCTCACTCCTGTAATCCTAGCCACTCAAGAGAGTGAGCTCTGAGGGTTAGGGTTCAAAGACAGCTCAGGTAGGAGAATCTGTGATACTTTCACCTCCAAAGGATCATGAAACGGCTAGAAATGGAGCTGTGACTCAAGTTGTAATGTCCATCCAGCCAAGAGCACTAAAGTTCAAGAAAAGTACCCAGGTCCTGGCTCAACACCATGTGTGCACACACACACACAACACACACACACACAACACACACATATGCACACACACGCACATACACACACAACACACACACACGCACACACCTATACACACATGCACACACATAACACACACTCAACACACACATGCACACACACAAACACAACACACACACAAGCACACACACACGCACACACACATACACACACAACACACACAGGCACATACACAAACACACACACAACACATGCACATGCACACACAACACACACATGCACACACACATACACATGCACACACACATACACACACACGCACACATACACACACACACACGCACACACACACACACACAGGTTGGAGAATCCTACTGCCTAGTGTCCCAGCGTGGTGCTAATGTGGGTATCAAGGCTAAGTGGAAATGGCTTCCACTGAAGTCTCTTCCCTTGGTTGGAGAAGTGATGTTCATTTGGCGTTTTCTCTTTGAAAAGTGTCCTTCTCACTTTATCTTGAGGAATTTTTCAAAGGAATAAGTTATTCTTATTCACTTTGCTGGTTATGTGCATCAGTAAATTTTCTGCCCTGTATACAGCTTATGTATACATTTTCCTAACAAGAGTTATACACACACACACACACACACACACACACACACACACAAAAGTGGAACTGTGGTACAAGTGGTAGAGTGCTAGCCTTGAGCAAAAAGCACAAGGACATTTTCTTGACCCTTAGTTCAAGTCCTAGAAATAGTGCAAATAAATAACATAACCAAAAAAGCATCCACCTCACTTTTATTAACCAAGAGCTAGAGGCTCACACCTTTAATCAGAGATATACAGAGGGCTGGGATCTCTAGATCTGGCCAGACTGTGGCTATCAAAGCAGTTGATCTCACCTATAAAATAAGTATTTAAAAAAAAGATAGATGACACACCATTTGGTTAGCAATCAGAAAGACCTGTTCAAACCTCAGTATTATGAAAACCAAAAAAATAAAATAAGAGTAGACAGGAATATATAAAGAAAATTTATATAACAAAAACTTTACATCACAACAACTGTAAAATTCAGTTTGTAGACTGACCTTCTAGACACTCATCATCTTTACATACTAAAATTTCATACATTAAAAAAAATGAGCTCCTCCTTCATAAATGCCCATCGACTTGGCTCCAATCTTCTTCCAGTGCTACTTGGTCAAGAACTGTACAAATGAATCCAAACAAACAATATGTGCAGACAGAAAGGACTTATAGGTCTACAGGCTAAAAGTTCTTGCTTCTGTAAAACCACAGTATTCATAAATCTCCTAGTCAGCTCCTGGTTTGTACAACCTGCTCAGGGCTCTTTTGAGGTCCCTGTTCCTCAGGCTGTAGATGAAGGGGTTCAAGAGAGGAGTGACCACTGTGTACATTACTGAGGACACAGAACTGCCCCTGGGAGAATGTGATGCAGCTGACTCAAAGTAGACACCCAATGCTGTCCCAAAGAATAAGCAGACCACGGACAGGTGAGAGCCACATGTGGAGAAGGCTTTGGACTTCCCGCTTGAAGAGGACATTCTCAGCACTGAAGAAATGATCTTGTAGTAAGAGAAAAGGATCCCTAAGATAGGAAGGAAACCGTATATGGTACCAAAAATGTATTTAAAAAAATCATTTGTGAATGTGACCTTACAGGAAAGACCCAGGACTTGAGAGGGGTCACAGAAGAAACTTGGGATTTCCAATTCCTTGAAATCGGTCATCTGTAATGCCATCCACACATGCACCTCTCCTTCCAAGAAGCTGGCAAAAAGTGACAGCAGAACCAAGGAGACACAGAGATGAGGGTTCATGATGAGAGGGTAATTCAGAGGGTGACAGATGGCCACAAAGCGGTCATAGGCCATCGCAGTCAGAAGCATAACATCCATGCAGCCAAAAATGAGAAAAACAGACATCTGGGTGAGGCAGCCTGCAAAGGAGATGGCTCTGCTGTGAGTCTGGATGTCCACCAGCATCTTGGGGACGGTGGTTGAGGTAAAGCAGATGTCAGACCAAGACAGAATGGAGAGAAAGAAGTACATGGGAGTGTGGAGGTGGGGGTCAGTGGTGACGGCCACGATGATGAGCAGATTTCCTAGCACTGTGATCAGATACATGGACAGGAACAGCCCAAACAGTGTGGGTTGTAGCTCAGGGTCATCTGAGAGTCCCAAGAGATAAAATTCTGAGATGCGAGTTTCATTCTTCAGCCTAATGTTTATTAGACACCTTGATGTATAATGAAAGCAATAATTAATGAAGAACTCAGAATTCTTCAATCATTTTGAATTTAAGTATTCATTGTTCATGACTATATCCCATCGATCATATTGTTAGTTGTCACAACCCCAATCATCTTTGATTTCTTCTCTTTCATTTACTCCATTTTATGTATTCATTCTAAACTATGGTAGAATATTACAATATTCTTTTTCTTTACCGGTGCTGGCCCTTGAACTCAGAGCGTGAGTACTGTCCTTGGCTTTCTCAAGGCTAGAGCTCTACCACTTGAGCCACAACACCACTTCTATCTTTTCCTAAGTATGTGGTACTGAGGACTCCAATCCTGATCTTCATGCATCCTATGCAATCACTCTACCACTAAACCAAACTCCTGGCCCTTTACTGATTCTTCTTTTTAAAAAATCCATAAGCTGGTCGTGGTGGGTCATGCCTGCAATCCTAGCTACTCAGGAGGCTGAGATCTGAGGATCACGGTTCAAAGAAAGCCCTGGCACAAAAGAATGTGAGAGTCTTATGTCCAATTAATCACTAGAAAGCGGGAAGTGGCACTGTGGCTCCAGGAGAAAGACAATAGCCTTGAACTGAAGATCTCAGGGGCAGCACCCAGGCCCAGGGGTATGGTGGTAGTCTTGAGCTGAAGAGCCCAGAAAGAGTGCCCAGACCCAGAGTTCAAGCCCCATGACAAAAAAAGATAATCCAGAGCAATCACCTTTTGAGGAAATTTATTTTTATCCAACATATTGAGTCATATAAGCTTTATTTTATCATAAGGAAATAGTAAAGTAGTGAGTAGTGAATGAGAAAAAATACTAGACATATGGTATTTACAAAGGCTTTGTAAAATATAGAGGCCTGACGGTTCTAAATCTAATTTGACATAATTCAACATTAGAAAATAAAAATCTCCCTGGAGAATTATCATTGCTGGACTTTCTAATTTCTATTTTGGTTTTCTTTCTGGTGTGTATGTGTGTGTGTGTGTGCGTGCACGCCCGTGTGTGTGTGTGCATGTGTGCATGCATACATGCATACATGCATGCCAGTCCTAGGAATTGAAATCTAGACCTGGGCAATATTGCTGAGTTTTTCATGCCTAAAGGTAACATTCCTCCAGTTGAGCCCCAAATTCACTTTTTGTGAGATCAGAGTCTCACAGATTTTGCTGTTCAGGCTGGCTTTGAATCTCTATCTTCAGAACGCAGTCTTCTGTGTAGCTAACATAATGTGTGAATCACCAGCACTGGGAGTAAAAATATAGATTTTTTGTACTTTTTTATTGTTGGTATAATGTGTAGAGGGATTACAGTTACATTTGTCAGGTAGTAGGTGCATTACTTCTCACACATTGATTTCCCTGCTCACGTTTTTGTCCCCGATTCCCTCCCCTACCCCTTCCCAATTATATTGTTTTCTCCCCTTCCCTTTAGTATTTCAAATAAACAAATAAACATATATATAATATACTAGGTAACAGAGTCAGAAACATTAACAATATGAGATTAACCATAAAGGCAGAAAAAAGGTAAGAGAAATAACATAGTACATTAAGAAAAACAATCACACCAGATAATCCTCTTGTTTCCACTTTTTAACTCCTTGCATTTGTCTAATAAATCAAGACCTGATAGGTGCCTCTCTGTGTGTTAATTCCAGGATTTTAGAAATATATCTTAGCAAGTCTTTCCAGGGACGTGGACAATGGTAGTCTAGATCTAGTGGCTGTATTCCTTCTGTTCTGCCATCTATCTGGCCTATTGCCTTCTCTACAGTAAATTCAAAGTGATGGTCCTTTCGTCCAAGAAAACAAATCAATATCTTCTTCCTAGATATTAGAAAGATTCAGGCTTCCATTGGCTGCTTTCTAAGATCTTTACAAAGGCATCCTTTCCAAAACTGCATATTCTGTGTCAAAAAATGACAGGAAGAGAAATTCAAGAGTCCCTTTTTGTGTTTTTTTTCACCATTTTTACACAACCTACCTAAGAACGGTGTGTTCAGCCCTATTCTATAACATAACTTTGCAGACTACACCACAACCAAAACACCGAAATAGATCTTAACTCAGATCTTAACTCTTAATTCTATAACCTTCCTCCAAAGAAAACATAACCTTCACATTTCCCATTACTTATCATCAAAATGGTGAAATACTTACAATTGTCCCACTCTCTAGTTAAGGATACAAGGCTGTGTTTCCCCTAAAGAAAGGGCACCTCTCAGTCACCAGGAAAGTTAGAGAAAGCATGCTGGCATGGTCAGTGCAGTGGTGCTCTCTACTTACTGGGTAGAGATGCTTCTCTCTTGGGTCATGACTATCAAGTACAGATCAAAAGGTCTCCCCAAGCCTGCAGTCTAATGCGATCTGCCTACTCCTCATAATCCATTATGAATATGGAGACACAGGAGAAATTCCAGAGGCAGGACACGGGCTTGGACATATTTATGGAGATGTCTGATAATGGTCTCTCCTATGGTCTTGGACTCTCAATTCACAGAGCTCACACAATTACACAAATTGGTCCAAAGCATCCAAATCTCAGTGGACTCAGCAGCATCAATGAAGGGGAGAAGTGTCCAAAACACTAGTTTTAGGCTCTTCCAAAGCAAAGCTTGTCCATTCTGTGCATACGTGACAGGACCACATGAAAGGCCAATTGTTAGAACATGCAGCAATGCAATTCCATATTGTAAACCCTCTGAACACTTCCGGGATAATTTAGCCAAAGAAATGTCTTGAATATCGGTACCTTGAATAGGGAGCTAGCAGGAAGGGATGGAACAAAAGAAAAAAAAGGGAGCAGCGAGTAAGTACAGTAATAATACTCATTATTTACGCATGAAAACATGAGGTGTGGATATTAATGTGTCTATTATAAATGAGTAGGTGGTATATAAGAAGTGATTGTTTTCCTTGATGTACTATGTCCCTTGGTTATTTCATATTGTTACAGTATTTCACCTTGTTATCTGATATATTGTATATATGCTTATTTGGCTCTTTGAAATAGGATAGGGAAGGGGAGAAAACAAGATGAGGGGCAGGGGTAGAGGGAGGGAAATAGGACCAAGACATGAGAAAGGGTATTAATGTTTGTGAAGTAATTCACCTTCTATCTGGTGAATATAATGTAATGCTTCTATTAATTACAATAAAAATATGTGGAAAAATGAGTAGGTGAGGTCAGTGGAAGGAGTAACTTGAATTAAAATTTATTGCCCATCCACACGGATGTGTTAAGTTGAGACCTTCACCATGACGTTCTCACATGGAAACAATTATACACACACACACACACACACACACACACACACACACACACACACAATACTGTTGTGCAATGGCAAAACCTCCCTTGCCATAAACCCTCATCACAACCTCACAGTTTTTCAACATCTGACTCCATTTTGATGCTGACAGAAGTGTTTTCTTGGACAGAAAACAACTACACAACTTGATCCAGGAGCTCTTGCAGGCACTGAAGAAGGCTGGATTGGAATTATCACCTGCGGGAGAAAACTTTTCTGAATGGCTATGGAGGTGAAAACTTGTGTGGCTCAATATGATAAAACAGGAATTGTGGAGTGGGTTCATGTGTTACCCACAGAAGAGAATTTCCTGTTACTCTTCCAGTGCCAGCAGCTGAAGTCTTATGAGAAATTAATGAAGACTTGGAGTCTTCATAGAAACTGAGGAGATGAAGAGCTTTCCAAAGAACCTGCTACAAAAAGGAAACAGTTGCTGACACAGAACTAGCTGAGTACACAGAGCTAATGCTAGAACTGGTTGAAATGGTGATGGGAAGTTAGAACTGACTGACATGGCCAGATTTCTACCATTATACGTGGATTTTCTTAAATTTCAGGGAGTCAAAATATGTGTGAGACAGCTCAACAAGGCTTTTGACTTCTATAACCAATTCTCTAAGCAGGATCACAATGAATACACAGATGAAAATGAACTGGAGGCTTTACTGAAAGATCTCTGTGATAAGAATAAACAGAATCTGTATACTAATAATATTGCAACATTCAAGAAGGTCATAATTGGTCAGGAGTTTGGCCTAGTGGTAGAGTGCTTGCCTGGCATGCATGAAGACCTAGATTCGATTCCACGGTACCCCATACATAGAAAAATCTGGAAGTGGTGCTATGGTTCAAGTGGTAGAGCTCTAGCCTTGAGAAAGTCCGAGGTCCGTCCTCAAGCCCTGAGTTAAAGCCTGGGATTGGCAAAAAAATGGCTTTGTCAAGAAGCTGTATCAAACTGACTAACTCTTGTTCTCTCTTCTGAAAACAACTAGGGCTGATGACCACAACCACAAGCTAGGAATACATTGTACCTAAAAAAATAATGTTCACTGTAGAGGAGTATGCTCTATTTTCTTCTATATCTGTAAATTTCACTGCATATAGATAATTATCCAAGATGTGTGGCATATTTTCTTCTACTTGTTTCAATGTTGGGGTTTTTTTGTGAGTCATGGGGCTTGAGTTCAGGGCCTAAGCACTGTCCTTGGACTTTTCTCAAGGCTAGAGCTCTACCACTTGAGCCACAGCACCGCTTCCAGACTTTTTCTATGTATATGGTACCGAGTAATCAAACCTGGGTCTTCGTGCATGCTAGGCAAGCACTCTATCACTAGGCCAAACTCCCGGCCATTTCTATGCTGTTTTTACTGTACAGCTTTTGTTACTATATAATTGGAAAAGGGAGATTTTATGCTAAAATCAAGCGGTATTCCATATTTGTGTGTATGTGTGTGTGTACAGTTACTTACATATACTTGTTTTCATATGTATATATATGTATATACAAACATACTTATTTCCATGTATACAGTTGGAAATTAATATTTTTCCAAGTAATTCATCAGAATTAATCTCTAAAAGTCTAACTTCTGATGTGTAAATGCACATTTGTCACTGAATGAGACAATAATCATGACAAATCCATCATTCTTAGGCAATCCTCTGACTATTCCATAAACTATTTCTAAGCTACATTCCCAGCTATTAAGAGAAATGACCTTTTATATCTAAAATATCACAGTATCAGTAAATCAATAAAGAATCATTTGTAGCTTTTTCAGGAATTAGCTTTTTTTTCAGGCATTAGCAGGAACCCTAGATAGTTTACTAATCGTTTGATATCAAATGGTTGCCTCAAGTCGATTTGGTATCAAGGAATGGCAACAGCAGAGGAGCCAAAAAAATCTGTCTGACTTGACATTGACATTTCTGACATATCTACTGTCAGCAAGCATGATGTTTTTTTCATTTTCTAAACCATTTCATAGGTGTCAAATTAAAATAATTCTCATAAACTACTGTCTTATGTCATGTCTTGTATGTCATCCCCAATTAAATTTATGATGGAAAAGATCCTAGTGTCTGGTTTTCACAGTTTCTGGACTTTCTGTGTAGAACTGTTCATTTCCACCATGGTTGTCTGCAACCTCTGAAAACATTTCTTTCTAGTTCATAGCAACTACACTTTTTGCCAGTCCTAAGACTTGAACTCAGGGCATGGGCACAGTCTCTGAGATGTATTTTCTCAAGGCTAGCACTCTACCAAGTGAGCCACAGCAACACTTCTGGCTTTTTCTGAATAGTTGTTGGAGGTAAGAGTCTCATGGACCTTCCTGCCTGGGCTGGCTTTGAACCGTGATCCTGAGGTCTCAGCCTCCTGAGTAGCTAGGATTACAGCCACCAGCACCTGACTAACAATCCTATTTTTTACTATATAACTAAATTTGAATGCAAGATTCAGCGCATCCTGGTGACTGAATGTTCTATCACCAATACTTTAGTGGATTCTCTATTTCACACTGAGATCGGCATGCAAGATAGCTCTATTTCTATCTTATCTAACCAAAGATTCCCAAACCTCCCTTGGCCCACATCTAAGTGACAGTTCCTCTAGCTCCAAATGGAGCTAAAATATCCTATCCTGGTTGTAGTTGAGTTGTAATGGTTGATGGCTGTAAGTCCTTTGATTGAGAAGCAGGGAACAATGACAGAAATGTCTGTGAACTGTATCATTACTGCCAGAGTTAATGATGAATATTCCATTTTTATTATTATAAAAAATAAGAAAAAATGTGAAAAGTTTCACAAGAGACCTCTGAAGTCTCTAGGGACCCCACAAACAGGAAGGGAGTGCACAGTCCTTGTCAGTATGCCTCCACCACAAACTACAGCTGGTTACCTTTTCCTGAAGGCTTCGGAATGATGGATGGAGTTAGTCAAATGGCAGAGGGCCTCCAGCTTGGAGATCAAGGGACCAGGGGAACAGGAGGAGGAGAGAGATTAGAAAGAAGGAGACTGCCTCGTCCTGGTCTACCATATCTCAGAACTCAGCAGCCACAACTTCAAATAGGGCAATATTTAGCTTTGTTTTGTTTAATTCTATTTTATTGTCAGGGTGATGTATAGAGGCGTTGCAGCTACATGCACAAGGTAGTAGGTACATTACTTCTCAAACATTGTTACTTCTTCCCATGTTTTTCTCCCACTTTCACTCCCCCCACACCCTCCCAAGTTGTAAAGTTCATTTCCAGAATATTGTCTATGAATATTGCCATTACAGTAGTTCACAAAGGATGACTATCCTTTGTCTCATCATCTTTTTTCCCCTTCCTTTCCCTGATTCAAACAAACAAATAAACGTATATACAATATACCAGGTACAAAGTCAGATACAGAAACAGCAGGGGAGAAACTATAAGGAGGGGGTAAAAAGAAAGAAAATAAATAACTTCATATAGTACATTAAAAACAATGACAAAGATAAACCTCATGTTTCCCTATCCTAGAGTTCACTTAGTCTCATCCCATATGGCCATATGCACACAGCTTTTGAGCTACTGTGATCCTCTGCTAGGAAAATCCCTTACATATATACTAATTATTACAAATGACGGAAGCCATGGAGTCTGTTTCTGTGGATCTGGCTTAATTCACTTACTATGATTTTTTCCCAAGTCTTTCTATTTCCTTACAAATGGGGTGCTGTCATTCTTTCTGATGGCAGCATAAAATTCCATTGTGTATAAATACCGTTCATCCTCTGAGGGACATCTGGGTTGATTCCATATCTTTGCTATGGTAAATAGTGCTGCAATGAACATTTTGTGCTGGTAGCTTTGGTATGCCCTTGCTTATGGACATTTGTGTCAATGCCCAGGAGTTAGATTGCTGGGTTATAGGGGAGACCTATGTTTAGTCTTTTGAGGAACTGCCATACTGCTTTCCATAGTGGTTAAACGAGTTTGCACTCCCACCAACAGTGTAGTAGTCATCCCTCCTGGCCACATTCCCGCCAGAATCTGTTGTTAGTAGATTTCTTGCTCATGGCCATTCTGACTGGAGTGAGGTGGAATCTTAGAGTTGTTTTGATTTGCAGTTCTTTTATGACCAGAAATGTTGAGCATTTCTTCATGTGTCTATAGGCGATTTTTATTTCTTCTTCAGAGAAGACTCTCTTTAAGTCTTTAGCCCACCTTTTAATGGGATTGTTGTTTCTTTGAGATTCAATTTTTGCAGCTGTAGATATATTTTATTTTTTAAATAAATATTTTTTATTATTTATTCATTCATTCCTATGTATTTTTTTGCTAGTCGTGGGCTTGAGCTCAAGGCATGAGCACTGTCCTTGGACTTTCTCAAGGTTAGAGCTCTACCACTTGAGCCTCAGCACCATTTCTGGCTTTTTTCTATGTATGTGGTACCGACAAATCGAACCCGGGTCTTCATGCCTGCTAGGCAAGCACTCTACCACTAGGCCAAACTCCCAGCCCCTGCAGCTACATTTTAGATATAAGTCCCTTCTCTGTTGTATGGCTAGTGAAGATCTTCTCCCATTCTGTGAGCTTTCTATTTAACTTACTAGCTATGTCCTTGGCCATACAGAAGCTCTGCAGTTTAATTCAGTGTCATTTGTCCAAACTTTCTTTAAGTTGTTGTGTTTCTGGGTCTTTATGAAGAAAGTTTCCACCTGTGCTAAGGAGCCCTAGAGTTTCTCCTATCCTTCTTGTAAAATTTTCAGGGTATCTCCTTATACCACAAGGTCTTTGATCTATGTGGAAATAATTCTGGTGTAGGGTTACATATAAGGATCTAACTTTAGTTTCCTACAAGTGTCTAACCAATTCTGCTAGCACCATTTTTGAAGAGGCTGTCTTTCTTCCATTCTATTTTTTTTGGTTCCGTTATTGAAGACCATGTGGCTATAAGCCTGTGGGTAATTTTCTGGGTAGTTCTATTCCACTGGTCCTCACTCAGGCTTGTTGTTGTGCCAGTATCAAGTGGGTTTTTATTGCTATAGCTATGTAATAAAGTCTGAAGTTTTGTACTGATATTCTCAAAATGATATTCTTTCTACTAAGGATTGTTTTTGCTAATCTAGATCTTTTGTTATTCCATATGAATTTGTGATTGCTTCCTCTCCTTCATTAAAGAATGACATTGGGAGGAAGGAAGATGGCGCCGAGACAATAGGGACGCTGCCTAGCTTTCTCTGACAAAAAGAGAGAACCAGGGAGTCCCACGACCCAACTATCTAAAGAAATCCACAACAACAAACTCAAAAAGCAACGGAGAAGGACTCAAACTGGAAAAGAAATCCAGATAAAGCTTACATCCAACTTTCTCAAAGAATTCGGAATGCGAGGACCCCTCCCCCACCTCTCGCCCAAAGCGGCGGAAAGCCGCGGTGTCTCAGAGAGGGTAAAATTGTTTACAGTTACCAGTTTTTACAGTTACACAGGACCCATCCACCATCAGAATACAGCTGCATGTTTTCCTGAACCAGTCCTAGTCCTAATTTCAGGAAATGGATACTTTTTCCAGGTCTTTTTATAATGCTACTGCTTTAGTCACAGATCAGTATGGGATAACATGCATAATCCCCGACTAAAATTCTCTTATAGCCTCGACAGTGAAGTGGTACATAGAAGACTTCAAAACTGTAGCTCCTTTGGGATTCCCCAAAGTGTATCTGCACTTTTCTTCAAGTGAGCCTCTTCCTCGGGAGTCAGAGTGACCTTCACCACATCTGAAATTCCATTCTGTCCCAGAATGCAAAGAACACTAAGGAAGACATCTTCCTTTATTCCATAGAGACCCTTAATCATGGTGGAAATTGGATGAACTCTTCGAAGAGTCTTCATAATACTTTCTGCTAAATCTGCCACAGACAGTCCAATGGCCCAGGATGTATAGCCTTTCAGTTTGATCACCTCATAGGCACTGTCAACAACTTGTTTATGAACCTCTTTCCACTGTTCCTTGTCTGCATCAGTGCCTAAATGAAGATTCAGATTCTTGAAGGAGACACCAGCAACATTCACTCCACTCCACACTGGCAAACTAGAGTCTCCATGAGAACCCATCCATGACAGCTTAAGGGATGAATTCCCAGCCTCTCTCCCATCAGGTAATGGAACCGGGCTGAACCCAGCTTACAGCCACTTCCAATGACACAGTTTTGGGGGAAGCCACTTATCTTCCAAGCCACCTAGGTCAGAATATCCACTGGATTGGAAACAGTAAGCAACTTGCAGTTTGGGCTGTCCGTCACTACATTAGGAATGATGAACTTAAAGATGTTTGCATTGCGCTGGACCAAATTAAGACGGCTTTCATTCTCTTGCTGACGGGCCCAGCTGTGACAATAACCAGGCTGGAATTTGCAGTCACAAAGTAGTCTTTGCCAGAGACAATTTTTGGTGTTTTGCGGAAAAGGCTGCTGAGCTGGAGATCCATCATTTCTCCCATCAGTTTGTCTTCCATGACATCAACACGAGCAAGCTCATCTGCCAACTCCTGATGAGACAGGCCATGCCAACAGCACCAACCGCAACAACTGTAATCATGTTATGGGGGACATGATCCTCTTTAAGAAGATTCACAATCAGCTGATCCTTGAGACCTTCCATTCTGGACTTGGAAGGACTGGAAATCCAGGGTGCATGATGGGCAGGAGTCGGAGGTGCACGGCGGGCAGATCTGGACTCAGCAAGAGCCGCTCCATCCAATGTCTTGATTTTCATTCATTATTTAATAGTGTCTTATACTTGGAAGTTATAGATAAAAATCCCATGTTTTGTTTGGTCAGCAGCACACTGAGACACCCAATACCCTATAAAATTATATTTGGTACCTCATATATGTTATTCTTAGTATCCATTCAGAATATCACAAGAATAGCTCAGTGCCCTGTTCAGTGGATTTAATCAATGTATGATTATTTAATTATTTTTTAATCAATGTATCCTACCTGGTTAACTGGACATTTGTATTTTCTGATCTTCATTTCTCTCATATCAGCCCCTAATTCCTTACCTTCTGTTACTGCTCTCCTTAGCCCGATTGCTGGATTTCGATGAAGTCAGCTTCAGGCCACCAGGCATGGTGGCTGACTCTTGTCATCCTAGCTACTCAGGAGGTTGAGAGACTGAATTCAGTCCCAGTGCTGTAAAAGAGGAAGAGGAAAAGGAAGAAGCAGCAGCAGAAGTAGCAGCAGAAGCAGAAGTACAAGAGGAGCAGGAGGAGGAGGAGGAAAAAGGAGATGGAGGAGGAAGAAGAAGTTTTTTTGTTTTAGGAGGAAGATTTAATATAGAAGGGGATAACTTAAGGGGATACTGTGGAACTTCGGACTGTGATAAGTGGTTTCTATGCACAATTAGAAATGGCCAGAAGAATTTGTATAACATCTCGCCAAATGGGAATATTAAGGAAAATTCACACTGAAAACAGAAGTTGTTCTTCTGAAGTACAGCAAGAAAATTTCTTTCAAAGACAGATGTCCACATATAGACAGACAAAGCCATAGGGGCTTTGCAGGGTATTCTTGAATTCATATATATTTTCTAGATATAGTATATACTGAGTCCTATAATGAAGGAAAAGTATCAATGATGCTGATATTCAGCCAATTAGTCTTACCTCTTGCAGTGGACTACTTTGTTCTGTGGTTCACAATCCATTAAGACAGGAGACCACCCTGCCTGGCAGTCTCCCCAGAGCCCGCATCACGTCCTGGTTCCTCAGGCTGTAGATGAAGGTTTTCAGCATGGGAGTGATCACTGTGTACATCACCGAGGCCACCTTGCTTCTGTGGGCGGAGGAGGACACCGCAGAGCTGAGGTAAACCCCAAGTCCTGTCCCATTGAACAAGGAGACCACGCAGAGGTGAGAGCCACAGGTGGAGAAGGCTTTGTGCTTGCTAGCTGTGTTGGGCAGCTTCATTAAAGATGAGAGGATCTGATGGTAAGAGAAGAAGATTCCTAAGGCAGGAAACACACAGAACAGCACAAAATCCAAGTACATCCAGATGTCATTGATGAGGGTGTCAGAGCTGGCCACTTGGAGAACCTGAGGTAGTTCACAGAAGAAATGGGGGATGGTGGTTCCCGGGGAGAAGGTTAATTTCCTCATCAGTAGAACATGGAAAAGTGAGATGCAGAAAATGAGAAGCCAGGACACCAGAGCCAGGATGCCACAGAAGTTAGGTTTCATGATAACTGGGTAGTTCAGTGGGTGACAGATGGCCAGAAAGCGGTCATAAGCCATCACGGTCAATAGGAAATTATCCATTCCACCAAAAATCATGAAGAAATACACCTGAGTGGGGATGAAGGAAGATGGCGCCGAGACAATAGGGACGCTACCTAGCTTTCTCTGACAAAAAGAGAGAACCAGGGAGTCCCACGACCCAACTATCTAAAGAAATCCACAACAACAAACTCAAAAAGCAACGGAGAAGGACTCAAACCGAAAAGAAATCCAGATAAAGCTCACATCCAACTTTCTCAAAGAATTCGGAACGTGAGGACCCCTCCCCCACCTCTTGCCCAAAGCCTCGGAAAGCCGCGCAGGACCAAGCCGCGAACAAGGGCTTGAGCGGGCACCGGCTCCACGCGGGGAAAGCGGGTGCAGGCACCGGCTCTAATCCACGAAAAGCGGCGGCAGTGGAGGGCACCAGGCTGGGAGCCCAACAGCTGCAGAAACCAGCACAGAACCAGGCCAGCGAACGGCGGAAGTTGCGGAACCCAGACGGGGAACCAGAACAGCAAGCGGCAGAACCCAGATGCAGAACACAGGCTGCAGCGGAGACCCGAGGGGAGTGAAAGACTCCCCACCACCAAGGAGCTCTCGCAGACGGACGCAGAGGCGTGAGTAATACAGTGCATCCCCAAACACATCGGGAAAGTGGAGCGGGTGCCAAGCAATAGAACTTAACTCAGACCCCAACACGCCACCCGAGAAAGACTGGCGGGAGCAGGGGGGCAAGGAATTTAGAATCCTGTCCCTCCCCTCAACAGCCCCCTCCCTCAGGCCATTGACTGGAGATTGACAGGCGGGCTACCCATAAGTCCCAGCACCCCACCAAGGGAGGCGGGGCTGCCCCAACTCCCACCAGCCCAACGGGCTCAACCCCCAGCCCTCTGACTGGAGACTGACAAGCGGGTGGACCTTAAGACTCAGCACCCCACCAGGGGAGGCGGAGCTGTCCCAGCTCCCACCCGCCCACCATGCTCCTCACCCAGGCCACTGGATCTGGAGAGTGGAGAGCTTTGGGACCCTGCCTTACAACAGTGGGTAGGGGGTGCGGGTAAATAGGAGCCAGCATCTGCCCCCCCTCAATTCTCGAGCGGGGCATCCTCCAGCTGGGAATCCTGAGCAAGACACCACCGAGGGCCCCCCTCACAGTCACAGACTCTGACAAAGCAGTGGAAACACAGCAGGGATCTGAAGGGCCGACCAGCAGCCAAGCTCCCCTTCTGAGAACCAAAAAGGCGCGGCTCCGCCCTTGGAGCCCAAGTCCTGAGCTGGGCCCTGCCCCGGGGAACAGAGGGGCCTCCTGCTGGTCCTGCTGAGAGCTCCTGAAACTCTCAATCCCCAGACCCTTGGCTTGGGGCCGCCCCTGGAAGCAGCACAGGAAAATGTCTGGCAACCACGCTCAGACGGAAGCTCGCAGATCCATCCCATGTTCCACTGTGAGGCCACTGGCTGGACTAAGAGCTAGTCGTGCAGCAACACATAAGTTTTATTCTAATACTTTCCAAACATTGTACTCAAATACTCTACCTACTTACCCCCTGACCTCTCTCATTCTATTTCTCGATCTCTGGACCTCTGCTCCTCTTTCAACCCTTATACTGCATGGATCTACACTTGATGACTGTTGAGCCACATTGTATATCTAGGTGTTTAATCATTCTCTAGGCTCAGGGGGACTTAAAGACAATAGAGATTGGATTGAGAGGCTTATTGATTTGGATATAAATCGCTTATCAGTGAATAATTAGACTAGTCCGTAACTGTACAAAAAGAAAGAGTGATAACACCAATCAAAACTTGTGAACATATAGAGTCTGCCAGCTACAGAGGTCTAGCTTGGACATATCTGAAAAACTATAATCGTGTTTAGTATTAATCTTGCTCCCATTTTCAAATGGGCAGAACAAGAAACTCAAGAAAAATGTCAAATCAAGGAACAACACCTCCCACCTCCTCCACCCAATGTAAACACCCAATGGAACAGTCACTGGCAAACCTAGAGGAGAGTCTTCCAAGTGCTGTACAAATGCAATTGATAAACATAATTAATGAAAAATGTGAAAATATAAAGAAAGAGATAAGGCAGGAAGCCATAGCTGAACAAGAGAAAACCATAAACAAGGTGATAAGTGAAAAAGAAGAAGCCATAAAGGAGGCCATAATAAAGGCTGTTCAAAGAAAGATGGATGAATTCATAGAATCCACAAATAAAAAGGTGACCGAACTCCAGCAAATGTTCAAAGAAAATAAAGCTACTGAGCTAACCACTCAAATGGAAATCAAGGAAATAAAGAAATCCATACATGATCTAAAAGAAGAGATGCAAGGCATCAAAAATCAGCAATTAGAAGCAAGGGAGATGAAAAATAAAGTAGATAGCTTTGATAGCAGGTTAGACAATTCAGAGGAGAGAATTTCTGGGGCTGAAGATAATTTAGTTATTATAGAGAAAGAACAGAAAGTGAGTCAATCCAAATCTAGGAAAAATGAGAGAGCGCTTCAGGAGGTCCAAGATACAATTAGGAAGCCTAATTTAAGGCTAATTGGTATTGAGGAGGGTCTGGAGAAAGAGGTCAATGGTATTGGAAATATACTTCAAGGAATCATCTCAGAGAATTTCCCAAATATCCAGAAGGGCAAGACCCATCCAGATACAAGAAGCTTTTAGAACCCCAAACAGACCTGACCAGAAAAGAACATCTCACCGCCACATCGTAATCCGAACTGGATCAGTAGAAACCAAAAAAAGGATCCTAAAGCCAGCCAGGAAAAAGGGTTCAGTAACCTATAAAGGAAAACCAATCAGAATAACCCCAGATTACTCAGCAGAGTCATGCAAGCAAGAAGTGACTGGAAGCATATATGTCATGCCCTTAAGTCAAATAACTACCAACCAAGAATCCTGTACCCAGCTAAGCTCTCATTCATAACTGAGGGAACAATAAAAACATTCCATTCCAGGGAAAAGCTGCAACAATATTTCACAACAAAACCAACACTACAGAGAATTCTGAAAGATGTTCTATACATAGAAAATCAAAATAAATGCAATATAGGGAAAGAAATGGCACCTAAACAGCATACCACCTAAGGACCACAAGAACTGTCAAGACACAGGCCCAAATAAAAGCTTTTAAAAATGGTAGGACCTAATAAATATCTCTCAATCCTAACTCTCAATATCAATGGACTCAACTCTCCAATTAAACGGCATAGGCTGTCTAGTTGGATCAAAAAGCAAGAGCCATCATTCTGCTGTCTTCAAGAGACACATCTTACCCAAAAAGACAAGCATCTTTTGAAAGTGAGAGGTTGGAATAAACTCTATCAAGCTAACGGCCCCCATAAACAGGCTGGAGTTGCCATCCTCATATCAGATAAAATAGACTTCAAACCAAAATTAGTAAGAAAAGACAAAGAAGGTTACTACATACTACTAAAGGGATCTTTCCTCCAGGAAGACATAACGATCCTAAATATTTACACACCCAATCCCGGAGCTCCAAACTTCATCAAGCAAACTTTACTTACACTGAATCCATACATAGATCGAAATACAGTGAATGTCGGTGACTTTAACACACCACTTTCACCTATGGACAGATCAACAAGGCAAAAACTCAAGAGAGAAAACTTACAACTGAACAACTATATAGACCAACTAGATCTAACAGACATCTGCAGAATATTCCACCCAGTAACGACACAATATACGTTTTTCTCAGCAGCACATGGAACATTTTCCAAAATAGATCACATGTTAGGCCATAAAACAAACCTGGACAGATTCAGACACACAGAAATTATTCCATGCACACTCTCAGACCACAAAGGCATCAAACTGGAACTGAACACACATCTTCACCAACGAAAACCCTGTAACTCATGGAGACTGAACAACACATTGTTGAATAACCAATGGGTCATCGAAGAGATCAGAACAGAAATCCAACAGTTTATGAAATTTAACAGTAAGGAGCACACAAACTACCAACTCCTTTGGGACACAGCAAAGGCAGTACCCAGAGGAAAATTTATAGCGCTGATTGCCTACAACAACAAGTTGGAAAAATTGCGAACCAACAAGTTAATGTCTCACCATAAGCTCCTGGAAAAAGAGCAACAAACCAACCCTAATCCCAGTAGAAGAAAGCAAATAATTAAAATCAAAGCAGAATTAAATGATTTGGAATAAAAAAACTATAGAAAGAATCAACAAAACAAGGAGTTGGTTCTTTGAAAGAATTAACAAAATTGACAAGCCCTTAGCAAATCTTACCAAAAAAAGAAGAGAGCATATCGAAATAAACAAAATCGCAGATGAAAATGGTAATATCACGACAGAAATTACCAAGATCCAGAATATCATGACGGAATACTTCTCAAAACTTTATGCCAACAAATTTGAGAATCTAGATGAAATGGATGAATTCCTAGCCAATATTAACATACCCACACTGAACCAAGAAGAACTAAGCCAACTCAACAGGCCTATTTCAAGCTCTGAAATAGAAATGGCAATTAGAGAACTTCCACCTAAGAAAAGCCCAGGGCCAGATGGATTCACAGCTGAATTCTATAAGGTCTTCAAAGCAGAGCTCACACCAATACTCCTCAAGCTCTTCAACGAAATTGAAAATGAAGGTTCCTTAGCAAACTCGCTCTATGAAGCCAGTATAACCCTGATCCCCAAACCAGACAGAGATTCATCAAAGAAAGAGAACTATAGACCTATATCTTTGATGAACATCGATGCAAAACTTCTCAACAAAATACTGGCCAACCGTCTACAACAACTCATCAAAAAAATTATACACTATGATCAAACTGGATTCATCACAGGGAGGCAAAGCTGGTTCAACATACGCAAATCAATTAATATAATTCAACACATCAACAGGAGCAAGGACAAAAATCACATGATTGTCTCAATAGACGCAGAAAAGGCATTTGACAAGATCCAGCACCCCTTTATGTTAAAAGCTCTGGAGAAACTAGGAATCCATGGAACATTCCTCAATGTAATAAAGGCTGTGTATGAGAAACCTACTGCTAGCATTACACTTAATGGTGAAAATCTAAAGCCATTCCCTCTAAAATCAGGAACGAGACAAGGATGCCCACTCTCTCCACTCCTCTTTAACATAGTACTATAATTCCTAGCCAGTGCAATAAGGCAAGAAGCAAGCATAAAGGGGATCCAAGTAGGGAAAGAGGAAATAAAACTATCCCTCTTTGCAGATGACATGATTCTGTATTTAAAGAATCCTATAGACACTACTCCCAAGATCCTTGAGCTGATCCAAAGCTTTGGAAGTGTAGCAGGCTATAAAATCAACCCTCAAAAATCAACTGCCTTCCTTTATGCCAACAGTGAGAGGAATGAGGCAATAATCAGGAATGAACCTCCTTTCACAATAGCCTCAAAGAAAATAAAGTACATAGGAATTAGCTTAACTAAGAATGTAAAGGACCTTTTTGATGAAAACTTTAAAACCCTAAAAAAGGAAATTAAAGCAGAACTAAGGAAATGGAAAAACCTCCCATGCTCCTGGATTGGAAGAATCAACATTGTGAAAATGACAATCTTGCCAAGAGCCATCTACAAATTCATTGCAATACCCATCAACATCCCAATGGCATTCTTTAAAGAAATAGAAGAGGCAATCCAAAATTTCATATGGAATATTAAATGACCCTGTATAGCAAAAACACTTCTTAGCAGAAAGAACAGCACTGGAGAAATTTCAATTCCAAACTTTAGACTCTATTACAGAGCTATAATTCTCAAAACAGCTTGGTACTGGCACAGGAAGAGGCCTGAAGACCAATGGAATAGAACTGAGGACCCAGATATTAAACCATAAACCTATGGCCACCTAATCTTTGACAAGGGAGCCAAAAAAATAGAATGGAAGAAAGACAGCCTCTTCAACAAGTTGTGCTGGCAGAACTGGTTAAGCACCTGCAGAAAACTAAAGCACCTTACACTAGAATTAACTCCAAATGGATCAAAGACCTGGAGGTAAAAGCTGACACCCTGAAAACTCTACAGGAAGGAATAGGAGATACACTAGGCCTCCTTGGCACAGGTCGAAACTTTCTTAATAAGGACCAAGAATCACAACAAATCAGAGAAAGGCTGGATAAGTGGGACTGCATTAAACTGCAGAGCTTTTGTATGGCAAAGGACATAGCTAGTAAACTAATCAGGAAGCCTACAGAGTGGGAGAAGATCTTCACCAACCAAACAACGGACAAAGGCCTAATATCTAAATTATATCAACAACTCAAAAAATTGAATCACTCCAAAACTAACCTCCAAAGTAACAACCATTCCATTAAAAAATGGGCCAAAGACTTAAAGAGAGTCTTCTCTGAAGAAGAAACAAAAATTGCCTATAGACACATGAAGAAATGCTCAACATCTCTGGTCATAAAAGAAATACAAATCAAAACAACTCTAAGATTCCACCTCACTCCAGCTAGAATGGCCAGGATCAGGAAAACGAATGACAACAGATGCTGGCGGGGATGTGGCCAGGAGGGATCACTACTACACTGTTGGTGGGAGTGCAAACTCGTTCGACCACTATGGAAAGCAGTGTGGCCGTGCCTCAAAAGGCTAAACAGAACTCCCCTATGACCCAGCAATTCCACTACTTGGCATTTACCCAACCACCCAGAAACAAGGACATACTAAACCCACTAGCACAACAATGTTCATTGCAGCACTATTCACCATAGCAAAGATATGGAACCAACCTAGATGTCCCTCAGTTGGTGAGTGGATCAACAAGTTGTGGTATTTGTACACAATGGAATTCTATGCTGCTGTCAGAAAGAATGACATCGCCCCATTTGTTAGGAAATGGAAAGACTTAGAAAAAATCATATTAAGTGAAGTAAGCCAGACTCAAAGGAACTTAGGCTCAATGGTTTCCCTCATTCGTCATAATCAGTCGAAACCTTGGGCTCTACTAGCAGAGATTTGCAATAGAGCAAAATCTTGATACATAAGGACATATAATGTGAAGCTAATTGAAAGGACCTCCAGGATAGTGAAACAAAAGCCATATAATGAATGATTGTTGTCCTTAATGTACTATGTTGTCTCTCATCTCCTTTGCTGTCCCTTGGTTATGTCATATTGTTATAGTATCTCACTATGTTATCTGATTTATTGAATTTATTTGTATCGGGATATTTGAAATTTGATAGGGAAGGGGGGAAATCCAAGATGGGAGGGGGGTGTGGGGGGGAGGGTTACGGGTACCAAGACATGTGAAAGGGTATCAATGTATGTGAATTAATGCACCTTCTATCTGGCAAATATCATGTAACCCTTTTACTAATTACAATAAAAAAAGAATGACGTTGGGATACTGGTGGCATTGCATTTAATTTGTAGATAGCCTTTGGCAGGGTTGTCATCTTGTGACCTTCACATGGCATCCTCTGGTGCCATCCGTTTAAATCATCCTTAGTGGCATTTGTATGGATCTTTGTAACTTATTTTTGTGCTTGATTTCTTTTAAACTCTTTTTCTGCACATGAGTTTGCAAACAACTCAACAGAAAATGACTCCATCCCTGGGGTTTTATATTTTATTATTTTGTTGTTGGTGGTGGTCATGAGTCTTAAACTCTGGGCCTGAGCACTGTCCCTGAGCTCTTCAGCTCAAGATTAATGCTCTACCATTTAAGCCACAGCACCACTTTCATGGCATTTTATAATCTAGAATCCTAGATGAAATCACAGCCCTGAAGACATGGAGAGGAAGATCCTACACATGTTTTCCAACTTGTGTTATTTACCTTGATGCCAGACTGCAGATGCAGAGCTAGAGGGAAGAGCAGGCTCTCTCAAGGACAGGGGAGGAGGCTGGTGATGCATCCCGGTGCCATCAGGTAATAAGAAGCCACAGAAACTGAAGCTCCATTTATACACCTGCCTGCCACTGAAGGCTCAGTCTCCAGCTAGATTCACAGCTCTGTGCATGCTGCAGAAATGTCCCTTGTGCTCTGATGCTGCTTCTCCTCCAGCTTCTGCTCTGTGTCGGTTCCTCTGTAGATGACAGATAGTTTGATCCAGACAAATGTTGGCACAAACCAAGGGAGAGATAGTAGATTGCTGGCTCTTCCCATCCCCAACCCTACCACTTTATACTTTGGAATTCGAATGAGACAAGAATGACTCTTCCCTGCATCAACAAGGCCCTCCTGTAAGTGATCTCATGGTTTCTTTTTATCATTTTCTATTTGGTGATCAATAAGAGGACAGGAGAGTTTGGATGTTCTCTGGATCTTCTTACACTGCTTTTACTACAACAGCTCTCCTTTTATTTCATGTTTTTCTGATGACATGTTTTCCTCCCAAGAGGCAGACAGCTTTCTGTCTTGTCCTCCATTCCACTCTCCTTCCCAACACTGTCCCAGCATTCGAGGTGTATCATATATAGACTTCTGTATTCACTGCTGGGATATTTTCCCACCTGCATAGGAATTACTTTTCTAGAGTCTTCCACTGTTGAGTTTCCTTATGGTGGCTTTAATATCTTTGTTCCTCAGGCTGTAGATGAAGGGGTTCAGCATAGGGGTGACCACAGTGTACATCACCGAGGCCACTTTCCCCTCTTTGAAAGAATGGAATACAACTGACTCCAGATACATACCAACAGCTGTTCCATAAAATAGACAGACGACCGACAGGTGAGCCCCACATGTATAGAAAGCTTTGGACTTCCCCCCAGATGATGTGATTTGCAAAATAGAGGATATTATCTTACAGTAAGAAAGTACGATTCCTGAAATGAGTAGAAAGCCAAATAGGGCAGCAACCAAATAGGTGAGTAGGCTTTTGGCAAAAGTGTCAGAACAGTCAGATGAAGGATCTGTGCAGGCTCACAACAGAAGCCTGAAATTTCTACTTGTTTGATGTAAGTAAACTGGAACACGAACAAATTATGCAACTGGGAGTCCAAGAGACTAACACAAAATGAGGCCAGAACCAGAAAGATACAGAACCGAGGGTTCATGAGGACAGAGTAATATAAGGGGTGACAGATGGCCACGTACCTGTCGTAGGCCATCACTGTAAGAAGCATGTCATCCATGCAGCCAAAAATGATAACAAGACACATCTGTGTACAATAAGATCTATTATACAAAAAATTGATAAATCAAAAAGTTGGTTCTTTGAAAGAGTCAACAAAATTGACAGACCCTTGGCAAGATTAATCAAAAAAAAGGAAAGGGGAGACTCAAATAAACAAGATTAAAGACCCCAATGGAACAATCACAACTGATTCCCAAGAAATCCAGTCCATAATGAATAGGTACTACTAGGGCCTATATTCAAAGAAACAAGAAAAACTAGTAGAAATGAATGACATCTTAAATAAATATAGGCTACCCACACTGAACAACGATGAGGTAAACAAATTGAACAGACCAATTTCTTACACTGAAATTGTGGAAGCAATCAGGGAAATGCCAACCAAAAAAAGCCCAGGTCTAGATGGTTTCACTGCGGAATTCTACAAGATATTTAAAGATGAAATAACACCTATACTTTTGAATCTCTTCCGAGAAATAGAAACAGAAGGAGCAATACCAAACTCATTTTATGAAGCTAATATTACTCTCATCCCCAAACCAGGGAAAGACCCAACAAAAAAAGAAAACTACAGACCTATCTCTCTAATGAACACAGATGCAAAACTCCTCAATAAAATATTAGCCAATAGAATCCAGAAACAAATTTAAAAAATCATACACTATAATCAAGTGGACTTCATCCCACAAATGCAAGGCTGGTTTAACATTCGCAAATCAATCAATGTAATACATCATATCAATAAAGCTAAGGGTAAGAATCGTATGATAATTTCTCTGGATACGGAGAAGACATTTGAAAAAATACAACATCCATTCATGTTGAAAGCTCTAGAAAAAATAGGAATAAGAGGTACATTCCTCAAACTAGTGAAAGCCATATATGAAAAACCTACAGCCAGTATTATATTAAATGGTGAAAGACTGGAACCATTCATCTTAAAATCAGGAACTAGACAGGGATGCACACTCTCTCCACTTCTCTTCAATATAGTGCTGGAACCCTTAGCCAGAGCAATAAGACAAGAAAAAGACTTCAAAGGGACCCACATAGGGAAAGAAGAAATTAAACTATCCTTATTCGCACTGACTTGAGTGACCCAACAAACTCCACTCCCAAACTACTAGAATTAATAAACCACTTTAGCAAAGTGGCAGGATACAAAATCAACTTTCAGAAGTCAGTAGCCTTCTTGTACACCAACAATACACAAACAGAAGGCCAAATCAAGAAAATGATCCCATTCGCAATAGCCCCCAAAAGAATAAAATACTTAGGAATATACTTAACCAAAGAAGTAAAGGAATTATTCAATGAAAATTATAAAAGCCTAATGAAAGAAATTAAAGAGGGCACTAGGAAATGAAAAGACATCCCATGCTCATGGCTAGGGAGAATCAACATAGTGAAAATGGCTATACTGCCAAAACTGATATACAAATTCAATGCAAACCCCATCAAAATAACAAAGACATTCTTTATGGAAATTGAAGATATAATCCAAAGATTCATATGAAACAAGAAAAGACCTAGAATACCAAAACAATTCTAGGCAAAAAGAGCAAAGCTGGTGGTATTACAATACCAGACTTCAAACTCTACTATAGAGCCATAATAACAAAAACTGGTTGGTACTGGCAAAAAACAGACCAGAAGATCAGTGGAACAGAATAGAAGACCCAGAAATAGAACCATATCCCTATAGGCAACTTGTATTTGACAAAGGAGCCAAAGATATACAATGGAACAAACACAGTCTAGTCAATTACTGGTGCTGGAAAAACTGGGCAGCCACATGCAGAAAACTAAAAATTGACCCTAGCCTTTCGCCATGCACAAGCATTAAATCAAAGTGGATCAAAGACCTCTATGTCAGACTGGAAACCGTGAAATTGCTACATGATAATGTAGGAGAGACACTGGAACTAATAGGCAAAGGCAACAGATCCCTGAACAGAATTCCAGGGTCACAACAGAGTGGAGAGAGACTCGATAAATGGGACTACCTAAAAATAAAAAGTTTCTGTACAGATAAAAACATAGTTGCAAAAGTAGAGAGACAGCTGACCAACTGGGAAAAGATATTCACCAACAATATATCTGACAAATGCGTAATATCCATTATCTACAGGGAACTCAAGAAACTAATCCCCAAGCCTGGATAAATTATGAATATAATCCTAGTTACTCAGAAGGCTGAGATGTGAGGATCATCATTTGAAACCATGATTATCCTATGTCCAATTAACTACTTACAAGCAGGAGAGCCATGGCTCAAGTGGTAGAGTGCTATCCCTCAATGACAAAACTGAGCAATGCCCAGGCCCTGAATTCAAGTCTTAGGAACAACACAAAAAAGAAAAAGAGATGGGGGGGAATAATTATCCACCAAAGGATTTGAGCTCTGCTCTAGGCACAGTTTGTATATGACATTTGCATCTTTCATTTCTGTATTTATTTTAATAGCCCACCTTCTTTCATACCCATTTACATTTTAGCAAATACATTCAAGAAAATATGGCTGTGTCAAGTATACATGCCTTTGACATTAATTACTACCAGTACAATGTATCTCCAGAAGCTTTTCTGTTTTGCACACTGAAAGTGCAGTCACTTTTTAAGACTTTCTTTATTCCAGTTTAATAAACTATATTGTCAGTCTATTCCCTCATCTAATCCTTCATCATTGGCTGAATGTCATTGGCATTTTGGTAATGCCAATATCTAATTTTCATATCTAATTTTCATACATAGTTTTATTCATTTCATCTCTTCTTTGTTTTTTTCTTCCCTTCGGTTAGTTTGGAAATATGTTTATTAACCTTCTGTATATTTTCCAATGGCCAACTTTGGGTGTCCTCCTTTGTATTATTTTTTTTGCAACCTTTTTTATTAATTTTCACTATGAACTTTATTACTTCAAAATACTTCTCAATTTGAAGATATGGTTGTGCTTATGCTTGTTTCAGGGATTAAGATGTGTCTTCACCTGTTGATTTGAAATATTTCTATTTTTTAATGTAAGCACTCAGCTGTAAATATTTCTCTTTCCTGTATTCCAATAGTCCTAGTGTTTTATTTGGTTCTATGATTTTTTTTGGTGGATCATGGGGCTCAAACTCAGCCTGGACACAGTCCCTGAGCTCTTCAGCTTAAGGCTCCCCACCTACCCTAGAGCCAATCCCCACTTCCCATTTTCTAGAGGTTAATTGGAGATAAGAGTCTCAGGTCCTTTTGGGCCTGGATTGACTTTGAACCTTGATCCTCAGATCTTAGCTAGGATTACAGACATGAGCCACCTGCCTGGTTGGTTCTATGATTTCTTTAATTGCTTCTGTGATTTCTTCATTGACTCACTAACTATTCAAAAGTGTATTGTCCTTGGGCCAGGAGTTTGGCCTAGTGGTAGAGTGCTTGCCTAGTATGCACGAAGACCTGGGTTCAATTCCTTGGTACCACATACATAGAAAAAAGCCAGAAGTGGTGCTGAGACTCAAGTGGTAGAGCTCTAGCCTTGAGAAAGTCCAAGGACAGTCTCAGGCCCTGAGCTCAAGCCCAGGACTGGCAAAAAATATGATGGTCTCTCAACCCTTGAGGTTAAGCACGACTAGGGTTCAGGTAGCTAAATGAAATGCCCTACTTAATAGTTCAACAGATGATGATAATGATGGTGATAACTATATTTGTATTTACTAAATTCCTACACAATGTGGATATTATCCATTCTGTTATTTTCCCCCAGCTGAGTACACTAAAAACTGATCACCATTAGAAATCCAGTCTGCTCAGTTTATAACTGAGATGATGCTGAAAAATAGCTTTGAACTACAAGCCTATTAATTGAGTTCTCCATGAAATATATATATATATATATATATATATATATATATATATATATATTGCCTTGTCCTAGAGCTTGAACTCAGGGCATGGACACTGTCCCTGAGTTCTTTTATTCAACTCTAGTACTTTAACATTTGAGCCACAGCTCTGCTTCTAACTACTTTGGTAATACATTGGAGATAAGAATCTCATGGACTCCTCAGTTGATGAGTGGATCAACAAGATGTGGTATTTATACACAATGGAATTCTATGCTGCTGTCAGAAAGAATTACATCGCCCCATTTGTAAGGAAATGGAAAGACTTAGAAAAAATCATATTAAGTTAAGTAATCCAGACTCAAAGAAACATAGGCTCAATGGTTTCCCTCATTTGTGATAATCCGTAGAAACCTTGGACTCTCCTAGCAGAGATCTACAATAGAACAAAACCTAGATATGTAAGGCCATGATGCTAAATGAAAGACCTCCAGGATATAGAAACAAAAGCCATATAATGAGTGATTGTTGTCCTGAATGTACTGTTATCTCTTATCTCTTTTGCTGTCCCTTAGCTATCTCATATTGTTACAGTATTTCACCTGGTTGTCTGATATATTGTATATATGTGTATTTGGTTATTTGAAGTCAGATAGGGAATGGGGGAAACCAAGATGGGGGCGCGGGTGGGGGAAGGGAAATGGGGACCAAGACATGAGAAAGAGTATTAATGTATGTGAAGCAATGCAATTTCTATCTGGTGAATATAATGTAACCCTTCTATTAATTACAATAAAAATATACGAAAAACAAGAATCTCATAGACTTTTCTGCTTGAACTTTGAATGTTGATTCTCACATCTCAGCCTTCTGAGTAGCTATGACTACTGACAAAGGTACCTGGCTCCTAGTTATCATTTTTTAATAATGACAGTTTTCCCTACTATATGTTACTATGAACTAAATTCTGATTTAGAACATTCGACTCTGTGTGGTACAGGATTTCAGTCAAATGCTCTGGGTACCACACACTTCTGAGAAGCAATCTAAATACAACACATTTGCTGGCATACTGAAAATCACACAAGCTTTAATTCGTGAATTCTAGGAACACATTTTTTTTGCTAGTCGTGGGGCTTGAACTCAGGGCCTGGGCACTGTCCTTGGACTATTCTCAAAGCTAGAGCAATACCACTTAAGCCACAACACCACTTCCAGCTTTTTTTCTATGTATGTGGTGCCGAGGAATTGAACCCAGGTCTTCATTCATGCTAGGCAAGCACTCTACCACTAGACCAAACTCCCAGCCAACGAACACCTTTTATGTATTCCTGTACTAGAGCTTAAATTTAGAGCCTCGAGCTCTCACTTGTCTTTCTTGCTCAAAGCAAGGACTTTATCACTTCAGCCACAATTCCACTTCTGGTTTTTTACTCATTAATTAGAGATAAAAGTCTCATGGATTTTTCTGCCCAAGCTGACCTTAAATCAAGATACTCAAATCTCAGTCTCCTGAGTAGCTAGGATTACCGGTGTAAACCACCAGCACCTGGAATGAATGCACATGGAAAAGCTAGTTATTGCCAGGCACTGGTGGCTCACATCTATAATTCTAGTTATTCAGAAGGGTGAGATTTGAGGACTGCAGTTCAAACCCAGCCTGGACAGGAAATTCCATGATATTCTTATCTCCAAATAACCACTGAGAAGCTGGAAGTGGAGCTGTGGCACAAGTGGTAGAATGCCCACTTGGACAGAGCCCAGCCCCTGAGTGCTTGCACAAATAAAAAAAGAAGCTAGTTGTCTACAGCAATAGGATGAGAGTGAACTATTACGGGAATTGTTTGTGATACAATTTTATATAATCATTGAATGACATTGGAGTTATAAATATATTGCACTCAGTTTGGCCTTGAGATATCTGAAGCTCATGGAGGAACAGAGTGGCTCAAATTCTCAAACTTTAGAACCAATCTAAGCTGAGTGCCAGGAGCTCATGCTGTAATCCTAGCTTCTCCAGAGGCTGAAATCTAAGGACTGAAATTCAAACCTAGCCAAAATAAGAAAATCTATGAGACTCTTCTCTCCAATTAACCACCAAAGCTCTGAAAATAGAGCTGTGTCTCAAGTGGTAGGTCTCTAGGCTTGAGTAAACTAACACAAGGAGAACATCCAGGTCCTGAAAGCAAGCCCCATGTAGAGCACAAAAGAAAAAAGGTATATATGAGTAAAATTCTGTTCATGAATCTTACATTCATTCTATCACCTGTAAAACCTATCATATGTACAGAGTTCACTCCACTTTGTGTTTAGATGGGAACAATACTATTTTCCTATTTAACATGACCTTTCCCTACATATTAAGTGGAAAATAGAAGTAAAAAGAAGCAAAACTTTAGTTAATGCACACTGAAATTGTTGGTGATTAGCCCCAGATAGCACTCATTTAGATACCTGAATGCAGGTGTAAAACTAAAACAAGTTTCATTTTTCTTATGCCAGTCCTGGAGCTTGAACTTGGGCTCTGGGTGCTATCCCTGAGCTTTTTCACTCAAGGCTACCAATTGAGCCACACCTCCACTTCCTGCTTTTGGTAGTTCATTGGCTATAAGAATCTTACAAACTTTTTTGCCCCAGCTGCCTTCAAAACATGATCCACAGATTTCCTGAGTAGCCTCCTGACAAAAGGAAAAGCAAGAAGCTGAAACATGTTTTGTCAGGGTGGGGGAGGTCAAGGTTAGGCAAATAAATTGAAGCAGTCATAATTGCAAGGTACAGATGTGAAAATGGAACCAGGTAACCTGAGGGGATGCCATAGAGTTGGCAGAGATGGAAGAAAAAACTGGAAGTGGTGGCATGGGAAGAGATGCTTTGTTCTCATACACTGACTTGTTGAAGTCAAGATCTTTGGACATCCTCTTAAGGGTAAAAATATTACTACTACTAATAATATACAATGCATGATATGCAATGCTACATAATAATAGACGATTGTATACATTTGTTATTGATTAATCTATATCCTATATCTATATCTATTATAATTGATTATATTTCTTTTGATGAAAGCAGGGTATCTGTATATTTTTTAATTCTCTCTATATATGCTTTTCTGCTGTCTTCCTCTTTTGTGATTCCCACTGGTTTTCCTCTCTTTCTTTCCCCACAGAATAGACTTTCCTGTTTTCCTTTTTGGTTTGTTTATTTATTTTTCTTTTTGAGCTGGCCCTGGGCTTAAACTCAGAGCCTGGGCTCTGTCCCTGAGCTTTTCTGCTGAAGGCTAGTGTTTACCACTTGAACCACAGCTCCATTTTCTTTTCTTTCTTTCTTTCTTTTTTAAGTTGGAAAAAAATGTACATTTATAATTAGCCAGCTGGATGCAGTTTAGATGATTTCAATTTTGTTGGCAACATCTAAAGCATCATAATCAGGAACCAGTCGTACATATGTCTTCTCTCTGTCAGATCTGATCAGGGTATTGACCTTAGTCATATCAATGTCACAGAGCTTCTCGCAGCCTGCTTGATTTCATGCTTGTTGGCCTTGACATCCACAGTGAACACAAATGTGTTATTGTTTTCTATCGTCTTCACAGATGACTCAATGGTCAAGGTCACTTGATAGTTACATACAATTATTTTCCTCAGAGCACTCTTCCAGGGATATTTGTGCGGTCTCCCCAGCAGCCTGAAAGTGGGTGAAGTGTGTATCTTCTTTTCTTTGTGGCTTGGACACCTTTCAGCACTGCCTTCTTGCCTTCAGTGCCTTTTCCTTGGCTTCAGCTTTAGAAAGGGCAGGAGCTCCCTTCTTCATGTTCAGTGCCATCTTGGTGAAAAGGAGCTCCATTTTCTTTCCTGTGTTTACTGATTCTTCTCATTCATAGAGACATCTTGTCCTGACTCTTCCTTGAAAAGACAACATGCTAAGCCCCAATGGCTCACATTTATATTCATACCTGGTAAATAACATATAATACATCATGCATGATTTATAGAATATAATGTATAATGTATATAATATATGCAGTATAACGCATAGTGTATATTATATGATCTATGGTACGCATTACATAAGAATTTATAGTCTATAGATATAATGTATAATGTTCTATATCATATCTGTATTAAAAGTAATGAAATTATTTTAATACAAAATGTTAATAAAATTGCATTTATCACATACAAATGATTCTGTTATATAATTTATGTTTTATAATATAAATATAATAAAGTATATGATCTAATTATAACATGCACTATATATTCCATATATAACATAGTGCTTTAAATGTTAAAATAAATAGAAAGATAATAAAGCTGAGTAGAATGGTAAGACCATCTTATATTGGGGGTTTGGGGTTGTTGTATTGTTTTGTTCTGTTTTGTTTTTTGTCAGTCCTGGGTCTTGATTTCAGGGCATGGGTATTCTCCTTGAGCTTTCTCAAGGCTAGCACTGTACCACTTGAGCCACAGCACCACTTCCAGTTTTTTTCTGTGTATGTGAACCAAGGAATCGAACCCAGGGCTTTGTGCATGCTAGGCAAGCACTCTACCACTTGGCCATACTCCTGGCCCCATCTTATATTGTTAAAGAAAATATAAGAAAAAAATCATGAGCCCAGGAAGAAAAGTCCATGAGGCTTATCCCCAATTAACCACCAGAAAACTGGAAGCAGTGCTGTGACTCAAAGTGGTAGAGTGCTAGCCTTGCACACAAAAGCTCAGGAACAGTACCCAGGCTGTGAGTTCAAGCCCCACACCTGACCAATTTCTCCCAGGAATTTAAATGTGCATCACTCTTAAGATATAAATATGCATTAACAAACAAAAAATAAATAAATATGCATTAAGTGTTCAGGTAAATATATCTACTTCAGTACAATAGAAATCAAAATTTACATCTAATTTTTTTGCCAGTCCTCAGCTTGAACACAGGGCCTGAACCCTGTCCTTGGACTTTCTCAATGCTAGAGCTCTACCACCTGAGCCTCAGTACCACTTCTGAATTTTTTCTATGGATGTGGTACCGAGGAATCAAACCTGGGTCTTTGTGCATGCTAGGCAAGCACTCTATCACTAGGCCAAATTCCCAGCTATTGTCTGTAATTTTTAATGTCACCAGCAATTGCCAATGTGCATGAGAAGGGAGAAGCATGCATGCAGACACTCAAATGGAAAAGATCAAGATGCCCCTTTAAAATGATAAATAATTGGGGCCAGAGCACAGACTAATGGTAGAGTGCTCACCTAGCATACATAGAGACCTGGGTTCAATTCCTCAGTACCACATACACAGAAAAAGCTGGAAATAGAGCTGTGGCTCAAGTGGCAGATCATTAGTCTTGAATGTCCAAAGATTGTGACAAGGCCCTGAGTTCAAGTCCCAGGATTGGCAAATATGTATCTATGACATACAAACCCTCAGCCTAATATTAATTATGTTCTAAAATGTAAGTGCCAGTGATTAATAGAGATTCAAATCTTGAATATTTCTTTGTTAAATACGTCATTTGAAATATGATGTAAAAATCAATGTTAATAAACTCTAATAAAAAATAAGATAAATAATTAGATTTTCATATGAGGAATAACATTCCACTGAACATAGAAACATTAAGAAATGGTGGTTTTAAAAAAAATGCAGTGTTAATTGAGTAATATGCTGCTGTCAGAAAGAATGACATCGCCCCATTTGTAAGGAAATGGAAAGACTTAGAAAAAATCATATTAAGTGAAGTAAGCCAGACTCAAGGGAACATAGGCCCAAAAGTCTCCCTCATTTGTCATAATCAGTAGGAACCTAGGGCTCTCCTAGCAGGCATTTAAAATAGAACAAAATCTAGAGACATTAGGCCAAATAGTACAACACTAAATGTAAGGACTTCCAGGATAAGGAAACAAAAGCAATATAATGAGTGATTGTTATCCATGATATACTATGTTATCTCTCATCTCTTTTACTGTCCCTTGGTTATCTCATATTGTTACAATACTTCACCTTGTTATCTGATATATCTTATATATGCTTAATTGGTTATTTGAAATAGGAGAGGGAAGGGGGAAATCAAGTTGTGAAGGGGAAGAGGGGAGGAAAATGGGAAACAGGACATGAGAAAGGGTATCAATATTTGTGAAGTAATGCACCTTCTATTTGATGAATATAATGTAACCCTTCTATTAATTACAATAAAAAATATACGGAAAAAGTGCAGTGTTCCCAAAAGAAAAAAATGCAGAGTATTTTTAATGAATTCCAAAATGAACACATCATTCTTTCTTCAGATGTACACATGAGCATTTGGAAGGAGCCAGAGAGCCCTGAAATCTGAAAGGGGCAGTCCTCTGTGAGTCTCTCGTTGTTCATTAAAGTTATTCATGCTAACAAACCCCTTAGAGCCACACATTCCCAAACTTCAACCATGCAGAAATGACTTTAAGAGCTCATTAAGAATCTGAGTCTGACTCCAGGAGTTTCAGACTTAAAAGATCTGTGAAAGGAGCCAAGAATTCTCGTGTTTAATAAGCACCCAGGGAGGCTGGTTTTGCTAATTTGGAAAGATACTTTAGAAACTTTTGGACCTTTATTGGGTCCCTATTGCTTCCATTTAATTTTCATTTACTTCTAAATAAGCTCTTGCAATTATAAGACGCATCACTTTCAGACTGCATCATAGAATCCTGTCTGACACGTCTCCTTTCCCCCGGTAACTTTTTCCAACAAACAAAACAAGAAAGCTCAAGGAGATATCCCCCTTAGGTAATCCCTAAGCGGTAAGGGTCCCCATGTTTTCTTTGGGGATATTTCCAAGACCTTGAGAAAAGAATTCTCAGAGCAACTCCTTCATATAATTGTTCTTTACTTTAACGGGGAGACAGAATAAATGTCTTGACAGCCACCTATCTCTAAAGACAGATACATTTGTTTTCTCTATTTTTTTTCTTTATATACTAGGTTTGATCATTTTTAGTTAATATGATCAGGCCCTGGAGATTTTTAATCGCCTTTCTCATTCTAAAAAAGAAGTTTCCCATGACTGTTTATCAAACTTCACTAATTGCTGTCTCCCATTAAAAGATTTTAATTTCAGGCTGAGTGCCAGTGGCTCACGACTGTCATCCTAGCTACTGAGGAAGCTAAGATCTGAGGATGACAGTTCAAAGCCAGCCCAGGAAGGAAATCCCATGAGACTCTTTTCTCCAATTTAGCCACCAAAAAACAAACAAAACAAAAACTGGAAATGGAGATCTAGCACAACTGACAGAGCAAAATAGCTCAAGGTGCCCAATCCCTGAGTTCAAGCCTCAGGACTGGCACAAAAATTTTTTTAAAGATTTTAATTTCAGGGGCCGGGAGATTGGCCTAGTGGTTAAAGTGCTTGCCTAGCATGCATGAAGACCCAGGTTCGATTCCTCAGTACCACATATAGATAAAAGCCGGAAGTGGTGCTGAGGCTCAAGTGGTAGAGCTCTAGCCTTGAGAAAGTCCAAGGACAGTGCTCAGGCCCTGAGCTCAAGGCCAGTACTGGCAAAAAAATTAATTTCAAAATAGAAGTTTCTCCCTGAGTGACATATTGGTATCACAGGCATTCTCAACAGCCTTGACTTTCAGGATCCCATTTATACTAAAAATGAACTGTATGAGAAATAACCCATCATCACCATCTTACAATGAGCAACCACAGTTCCTCTGGCTCTGCTACTGAGCCATCAAGCATATTGAGGACTAGAAATGTCTTTAATGACTTTGGCGGTGCAGCTCACACAGGTGCTAGCATCCTGGAAGTAGGAAGACAAAATGTGAATGAATTTGAGGAGAGAAGAATCCGTGCAGAAAGTAGAATATAAAGTAAAAGCAAATCCCCCCGTGCCAAAAATGAGGCAATACTCCCAAAGAAACCATACAGCAATGCATGTGTTTCATGTTATGCACATTATGGGGGTGCAGGGTGTGTGTGTGTGTGTGTGTGTGTGTGTGTGTGTGTGTGTGTGTGTGTGTGTGTGTGTGTGTTCCAGTCCTGAGGCTTGAACTCAGGACCTGCGTGCTGTCCTCGAACACTTTTGCTCAAGGCTAGTGCTCTAAAACTTGAGACATGTCTCTCTTTCTTTTGCTGGCTAACGGGAGATGAGAGTCTTATGGACTCTCCTCTCCTGGGCTGGCTTCCATCTGTGAAGCTCAGATCTCAGCATTTTTGAGTACCACGTTACAGACATAAACCACCACTCGTGCTTAGATAAAGGAATACTTTTTATTGTTTTTGTTTTTTGTTTTTTTTACCAGTCCTGCCGCTTGAACTCAGAGCTTATCTTGAGCTTTCTCAATGCTAAAGCTCTACCACTTGACCCAAAGCACCACTTCTGGCTTTTTCTATGTATGTGATACACAGAATCAAACCTGGGTCTTTGTCAATGCTAGGCAAGCACTCTACCACTAGGCCAAACACCAGGCCCCTTTTTTTATTGTTTATGGGCATAATTTATCAATGTATGATTCATCTATCAAGTAATTCACCCCTTTAAATAATGGCCTATTGTATAAATATTTCTTGTTTTGCCTATCTAGTCATCATTTAATGGACATTTTGGATTATTTCCAATTTGAGGCTATTATACTTCTGCTATTGATCAGTCCTTGAGGGCTAGACATTCTCTAAAGTCTTGGCTTCTTTTTGAATGGATGAATAATGAATGTAAGGATCAAGTTCTTAAATTTCTCTCTGTCTGTCTGTCTCTCTCTCTCTCTCTCTCTCTCTCTCTTTCTCTCTCTCTCTCTCTCTCTCTCTTTTCTGTGTGGGTCATGGAGCCTAGGCTCTGTCCCTGTGCTCATTTTGCTCAAGAATAACACTCTTCCATTTGAGCCACAGTGCCACTTACAGTTTTCTGGTTGTTAATTGGGCATAAGAGGCTCACAGACTTTCCTGCTTGGGCTGGCTTTGAACCATTATCCCCAGATCTCAGCCTCTTGAGTAGCTAGGATGGCAGTCATGAGCCACTGGTGCAAAGTAATATTTCTTGACCTGGTTCAAATTATTACAGAGGCCCTTGCCAACAGCAAGCACAACTGTTCACTGAGCCTTGGACAGAAGATCCATACAGAATGGGTAGTCAAGATCGCTTTGAGTTCCCACTTCAGACGCAAGTGGGAATGCATTTAATAGCATCAAAAATGACTTAGTCAGACACCAGTATTCACACCTGTAATGCTAGCTATCCAGGAAGCTGAGATCTGAAGATCATGGTTTAATGTCAGCCCAGGCAGAAAAATTGTGAGATTCTTATCTCCAATTAACTACCATAAGTCTGAAAGTAGGGCTATGGTTCAAGTGACAGAGTGCTAGCCTTGAGAAAAAAGCCCTCAGGAATAGTGCCCATTCCCTGATTCCAAGCCCCAAAGCCTGCACAAAATACAAAATCCTTCAATTACATTTGACCACATTATAGGCAAATATAGATGATAAGGAACAAATAAACAATTGATAAAGTTCCATGAATGTCAAGAAGGGTGAGCTAAACACTAAGTAGGAAAACAGATTTTAGCAAAAATAAGTTTAATGGGAAGGTTGCTAGTTGGGGCGAGGGCAGGTGGATGAATCAAAAAAGAACAAAGGGGCTGGGAGTTTGTTTTATTGGTAGAGTGCTAGCATGCATGAAGACCCAGGTTTGATTCCTCAACACCACATACATAGAAAAGCCAGAAATGTTGCTGTGGCTCAAATGGTAGAGCTCTAGCCTTGAGGAAAAATCCCAAGGACAGTGCTCAGACCCTGAGTTCAAGCCCCAAGGATGGCAAAAAAGAACAACAGACAATGTGTATCTGTGATAACAGAAGTGGGAAACCTCAAATTAATTTTTTGTGGGGGGAATAGTCAAGATGGGAAGAATGATGGTAGAGATAGCTGTGATGAAGAACTGGGCAGGTCAAATTTAATACTAAGTAGAAATGAGTACCAGTGGTTTAACACCTGTAATCTCAGCTACTCAGAAGGCTGAGATATGAAGATCAAGGTTCAAAGCTAGCCTGGGCAAGAAGAGACTCTTATTTCCAACTAGGCAGCCAATAGCCAGAAGTGCTGTTGTGGTACAAGAGGTTTGTGACTTCAGGAGAGCTCTGAATCTTAGATAAGTGAACAAACCCCTATCTTGCGAGGAACGATGGTTCACACCTGTAATCCTAGCTACTCAGTAGTCTGAGATCTGAGGATGCAGGCCTGGAGAAACACAGGTTTGGCATAGGATGATAAGCATAAGAAGCCAAAAATAAATACCTTGGACAGTGCAACAAAGGTAGTGAATGTAATTGGAGTAGTCTGCCCCCAGCTTAAATAAAGCACACTTGATGTCCCTGTTCCTCAGGCTGTAGATGAAGGGGTTCAAATAGGGTGACCACATCATACAGCACGAAGTCTTTAGGAGACTTTGATACTGTTGACCCACACCAGTGGCACTTCCATAAAATAAGCATACCACAGAGAGATGAGAGCCACAGGTGAAGAAGGCTTTGTATTTCCCACCTGAGAAAAAGCCTCATGATGGATGAAATAATTCTATAATATGAGAAGAAGATTCCTGACATGGGGCAGAAACCACAGAGAACAACTAGAAAATCGTTGACAAGGTGACTAAAGAAAAGTGTCAACACAGCTGAGATAAATAATTCAAGAAGGGTCACAAGAGAAATTTGAAATTTCCACATGCTTGAAGTTTTTAAATTGCATCACAAGCATATTGTGTAAAAAGCTAGGATTACAGGTGTGAACCACCAGGGCCCTGCAAGAAAGATAATTTCTTGTTATCTGATAAAAAAAAACATACAGCAAGCTAAATAAAATTCCTACCTTTCAGGACAGCGCTTATGGGCTTACATAAGTGCTTCTGGTTACACTCGAGGGGTTTATTTGTAAGAACCTCTCTTCACAGAAGTGGAGCTGTGGCTCAAATGGTATAGCATCAGCCTTGAGTGAGAAGGTACCCAGAAAAGAGACAGTGCCCAGGCCCTGAATTAAATCCTCCCAAGATATGGCATATACATGCATACACACAAAAATGCTTTATTTTTACTACTTAAAGGTAACTCAGATTGATTATTTGGTTTCCTTTCACTATGGTTTAACTGAGAAGAGGTAAAAGAAAAAATGCATGAATACTTGAAAACACATATGGGCAACTTCTTATTGGAAAATGAGGGTAAAAATTATCTAGCACAGGAGCATTGTCGTAAGGATCTTTAAAGTTTTTAAATAGCTTAACTAGTGATTCTAACTCTCATGTATGCATATATCCACTTGTCTACATTTTCAACTACTCACTGGACACTGATAACTTATAACTGTAACCTAGGGATTCAAAAGCCTGAAATCTAAAGAACATCATTCAAAGTAAGCCCAGGTAGAAAAATGCATGCAGCTCTTTATCTCCAATTAGAAACATGAAGTCCAGAAGTCCAGCTGCAGCTCAAGTAGTATATTACTAGACTTAAGCAAAACAAACTCAGCCCTAGGATCTGAGTTTAAGCCCTAGAACTAACACTAAACAAACAAAAGCAAAGAAACAAGTATATATGTCTGACTTTACTGAACACCCCAATATAAACAAAGAACACAACCATGCAAAAGAATAAGGAACACAGATGCCATCATTTACCGTAGCGAAGATAGGTGCCCCTTAGTGCATGATTGGATCAAGAAGATGTGGTATCTATACACAATGGAATTCTATGCTGCCATCAGAAAGAATGGCATCAACCCATTCAAAAGGAAATGGAAAAACTTGGAAAAAATATTAAATAAAGTAAGCCAGACCTAAATGGTCATAGCTCCCTGGTTTCCCTCATTTGCAAGAACTAGTACACATCCAGGATTCACCTAGCTGAGGATCACAATAGCTCAAATGTTATGTGCATATAGCCATACAGGATGAGGATACGCAAAATGAACTCCAGGATATGGAAACAACAGGTTTATCTTTGTGTTTGTTGTTCTTAACCTACCTGTGAATGTATTTCTCTTCTTCTCTCTCCCTCCCTCCCTCCCTCCATATGATTTATCTTATGTTGTTACTGTATCTGACTTTGGTACCTGGTATATTGTATATATGTTTATTTGTTTATTTGAAATGGTAAGGGAAAGGGGGAAAATCAAGATAACTGGGAGGGCGTAGAGGGGGGAAGCTGGGAAAAAATGGGAAGGGGTATCAATGTTCAAGAAGTAACGTACCTGCTATCTGTAACTCCTCTATACATCATCCTAACAATAAAATACCATTCAAAAATAGAAATAAACACGGATGCCAGTAGCTCAAGCCTCTAATCCTAGCGTCTCAGTAGGCTGAGATCTGAAAAAAAAAACATAGTTTGAAACCAGCCTGGGCAGGAAAGTCTGAGAGACTCAGATCACCAATTAACCACCAAAAGGCTGGAAGTAGAGCAGTAGAGTGCTAATCTTGAACAAAAGAAACTCAGGGATAGCATTCAGACCATGAGTTCAAGCCCCAGGACTGGCACAAAAAAATTACCCAAATAAGCTGGGTGTGGTGGCTCACACCTCTAATCCTAGCTACTCAGGAGGCTGAAATCTGAGGATCAAGGTTCAAATCCAGCCCAGGCACAAAAGAACCAGAGTCTCTTATCTCCAATTAACCTCTAGAAAATGGAAAGTGGGGCTTGGCTCAAGGGTAGAGAGGTAGCCTTGAGCTGAAGAGCTCAGGATTACAACGCCCAGGATGAGTTCAAGCCATATTACCCATCAAAAAAGAACAATCTTGCAAAATGTAAGGGTGGGGGCAAACGCGAACCACATCAAGAAATACATTAAATTGTTGAGAACATATTTATGTTCTTCCCACCTATTTTAATAAAAAGCATCCATCAGTTATACAAGAAGGTTCCATTTAACATGTCCACATGTGAAGATGATGTAGCATGATCAAAATCAGCCCCACAAGAACTCTCTCATCTGTTCCTCTTCTGAAATCAATCTCAACAAGCTTCATTGTCCCATTTTCACACATGTACATAAAAAGTATCAAGTCTTCCTTAAGGAAATAGAGATCTCTAATTTATCTGACAGCAAGTTCAAAATAACCATCTGAAAGACTTCCTAGGTGAGATCAGGAGTTTGACCCAATGGTAGCATGCTTGTCTACCATGCACAAAGACCCAGGTTTGATTCCTTGGTACCACATACATAGAAAAATTCCAGACGTGGTGCTGAGGCTCAAGTGGTAGAGCTCTAGCCTTGAGGAAGAGGCCCAAGGACAGTGCTCAGGCCGTGAGTTCAACCCCCATGACTGGGAAAAAAAAGACCTGCTGAGGGGCTGAATACAAGTACACACAAACATCAAGACAATAATGCTTAAAAAAATAAGAGTAAAAGTTTACTTAGGAGCCTGTGTTTCACACCTGTAATTCTAGCTACTTGGGAGGCTGAGATCTCAAGATCATTATCTGAAGCCACCCTAGGCATCTCTCAGTGTAAATCAAGATACCATGAAAATATTACAGGAAGAGGTAGGGAAAGCACTAGGGTTCCTAGGCACAGGTCAAAACTTGTTAAGAAAAGATCCAGTATGACAAGAAACCAAAGATCACATCAAACTGAAGAGTTTCTGCATGGCCAACATGGCTAACAAGATATATAGAAAGCACACAGGATAGGAGATTTTTACCAGCTATGCTTCAGACAAGAAGGGTCTCATATCTAACATTTACCTAGTGCTCAAAAAATTAAACCCTCAAAAAATCTTCAGATAAACAACTACCCATTTAATAAGGAGGTAAAAGAATTAAAAAGAGGCCAGGATTTTGTCCTAGTGGTAAAATGCTTGCCTAACATGCACAAAGATGCAGATTTGATTCCTCAGTGCCACATACATGGAAAAAGCCAGAAGTGGTGCTGTGGCTCAAGTGGTAGAGCTCTAGCTTTGAGCAAGCCCAAAGACAATGCTCAGGCCCCGAGGGCAAAGGCTAGGACTGGCAAAAAATAAAGAATTAAAGAGAGACTTCTCAGAAGAAGTAAGAATGGCCAATAGACACATGAAGAAATGTTCAACATCTCTTGCCATAAAAGAAATGCAAATAAAGACAACATTGAGATTCCACCTCACCCTAGTTAGATGGTTATTATCAAGAAATAACAATAACAGATTCTGGTGGGAATGTAGCCAAAATGAAACTCTGCTACACAGTTGGTGGGGATGTAAACTTGTTCAACCACTCTAGACAACAGTATGGAGGTTCCTCAAATAATCTGCCCCAGCAGTCTTACTCCTGGTCATCTATCCAACTGGCCACATACAAATCCACCCTAAGGCTACCAGGGCAACCATACTGGTTCCAACATTGTTTGCCATAGCCAAGATATGGAATCAACCCAGATGCCCTTCAATGGAGAAATGGATCAAGAAAATATGGTGCTTATATATACACACTGGCATTCTATGCTTCCATCAGAAAGAATGAATTTGTGCCATTCATAATAAAATGGAAAGGCTTGTAACAAATTATATTAAGTGAAGTAAGCCAGATCCAATGAAACATGGGTTGCATGGTTTCCACCATTTTTAATCATTAGAATGTGCCTATAAGTCTACAAGTAAACACACTGGATGATAAAAGACAAAGACACATTTGAACATGATAAATTTACAGTACTATACACATTCACACAGTGAGACCAAAGAAGGATATTCTTAGGAGAGGATCTCAAAGGCTCAATAGCTCTGTGCATAAGGTCATATAAAACGATATTTATAGACATGAACTCCAAGAAATGGAGACGAAAGGGGTTTTTTTGTCTTTGTTTTCTATCTGTTGCTATTTTTGTTTTCTGTGCCTTTTGTCTTGCTTATAAGTTTACCTGTTTGCAAAGGGTAAGCGGGAAGCACTAAAATGGTAGGACAAAAGATGAACTAATTCAGCAGTGATACTCACTACACACTATGCTGAAAATGAACTCTACAACTTGTGGAGGGTGGGGAGGAAAGGGAAGGGTTTACGTTGTCCAAAAACAAAGCTGTTAATTACCTGACTTACCTAACTGTAACCTCTCCATACATGACCTTTACAATAACAATTTTTTAAACATGAATGACATGGTCAGCGACGGGAGATGTTTGTTGTTGCTGTTTTCTGAGTCTCAACGTGGGCTTGCTGCTTTCTCCAGAAGGAAGACTCTGATCCCACTGAGATTAGACTTTCCTCAGCAGTCTCCCTATGGCCCGTTTGATGTCCCTGCTCCTGAGGCTGTAAATGAAGGGGTTCAGCATGGGCATGACCACTGTGTATGCCACAGAAGCCACTGCCCCCATCCTGGGAGACACTGACACCGCCGAACTGAGGTACACCCCACGTCCTGTGCCATAAAACAAGCACACCACACACAGGTGAGACCCACAGGTGGAGAAAGCTTTCCACCTCCCGCCTGGAGATGACGCACTGAGTATGGAAGAAACTATTCTAGAGTAGGAAAAAAGGACTCCCGAAATAGGGAGGAAACCAGACATGGCACCCACAAAATACATGACAAGGTCATCGGTGAAGGGGTCAGAGCAGGCAAGGCTGAGGAGCTGGGAAGGATTACAGAAGAAATGAGAAATGGCCACACTCCTGAAGAAAGTGAGCTGTAAGACCATAGAGTTATGTAACTGGGACACTAGCAGGCTGATTACAACAGACACCACAACCAGTGAGCCACAACGTCGTGGGTCCATCATGACCTTGTAATGCAGGGGGTGACAGATGGCCACAAAGCAGTCATAAGCCATGACGGTCAGAAGCAGACTGTCCAGACAACCAAAAAGCATATAAAAGGACATCTGAGTCAGGCACCCATTAGAGTAGATGACTCTGCTGTGACTCTGTGTGTCCACCAGCATCTTGGGGACCGTGGTGGAGGTGAAGCCAATGTCAGCCAAGGAGAGGATGGAGAGGTAGAAGTACATGGGGGTGTGGAGGTGGGGGTCAGAGGTGACAGCCAGGATGATGAGCAGATTTCCGAGCACGGTGATCAGGTACCTGGACAGGAAGAGCCCAAAGAGGACAGATTGTATTTCAGAGTCATCTGAGAGGCCCAAGAGATGGAACTCAGTGACTGGAGTTAGGTTGTGGGCATCTATGTTGCCTGGGCACCTTTTGAAAATGAAAAAATGTGTCAAAAGAAAGAAATGTAAGTTTACCAGAGTGTGACAGTAAAACTATATTCAGATTAAATCAATCCAACAGAAAGTTCTCAAGGGAGAGGAAAATCTCGTCCAAAATATTAATTTCTGACAAATCCCATCGTCCGTCATTTGTTCTTTCATGCACTCCATTTATTTTAGAGATATACCCAAGTGATGTGTACTTGAGCAATCCAGGTAAAGTTTTGAGTACAATAAAATGTCAAGTGACTCCCACCTGTAATCCCAGCTACTCAGGAGACTGGCATCTGAGTATCATTGTTCCAAGCCAGTTGGACAGAAAAGTCCATGAACTCTTATCTCCAGCAAAAGGCCAAAAATGGAAATCTGACTCAAGTAGTAGAGTGCCAGCCTTGAGTACAAAAGCTAAAGAACAATGTCCAGAATGCTCAGAATTCAAGTCCCAGGACCGGAAAAATAAAACTAGATACAATAAAAATAAATGACTTCAACACAGTGTTTTCATCATTGGATAGACCACTAAATAAAATAAAATCACAAAGATAACTCGAAGAGTTAAACAGCACCATAGATAAAATAAGCTTAACAGATAGATACCTCCACAGTACTCTATTAGCCTCCTGAGTAGCTCAGATTGTAGGGGTGAGTCACCAGCCTTTCTCAGTGACCCATTGAACTTTCTATTTAAGTTAGATCACATTTCAGGCCATAAAGCAAGTCTTAACAAATACCAAAGTGAAAGAAAAGAATTCTCTATATCTTCAAGGAACCTAAAGCAGAAAACATGAGAAATTAATTGAAATATACAGACACATGGAGATAGCATGACAAAGTTTTGCATGATCTCTGGGCTGATGAAGAAATCAGAGAGGAAATTGAAAATGATTTCATATCAAATGAAAATGATCCAGGCACCCTTGGGGATGGGGGGCACTGGGGGAAAGAGGGTGGAAGACTCTGCATTTGGGGCACAGCTTTTAGCTAGCTGCTCCATCTTTGCATCTTAATGGTAAGGTTCTTAATGCTACCCAGATCCAGCCTGCCAGGCTCACCCACAGCACTCAGCAGACTATGCTACCATTACCAGGGAGAATGAGAAAGAAATGACTACCCATCCCCTCCGTGATCAGTGGTGTGTGATGGAGAGGAAAGCTCTGTCCTCAGGACCCACAGAATAACAGAATCCTGTGTGGACTCCTGACACAAGCCTCAAGTCTGGATAGATATGAAGCAAGACAACTGGACTTGAATCAGTAAACTTCAAAACTGGAGAACACCAGCTGGTTATTTACAATCATCTAGGTTTGAGAGCTCAAGGCTGAACACTGATTATCAGGCAAATTAGCTCATGGTATCTCCGTCTCTAAGGACTTGTTAATGTTGATGAAAGAGGAACAAAATAAAAACCTATTATTTTTGGTAAGGCTTGAGACCTTTCACTCCTCAAGGGGGCTATGTCACCTGGATTCCTTTCTTCTGACCTTTAAGATACAAATCTTTATTTTCCTTTTTCTTTGCTCAAATTTATCTTTAAGTAGTTATGCAGAGGAGTTGCCATTTAACAAAACAGCTTATGAGTACAATGCATCTTGACCAGTGTCACCCCTGTGAATATTTTCTAATTCCCATGAATCTTAATAAAATAAATTGTACACACAAAGGCAAGGTGACTCATGCCTATAATCTCAGAACTTAAAATACTGACATAGGAGAATGAAAAGTTCAAAGCTTGGCTACCTACCAGACCCTACCTCAACAATAATAAAATAGAATCCTGGAGTTTGGCCTAGTGGTAGAGTGCTTGCCTAGCATGCACGAAGACCCAGGTTCAATTCCTCAGTACCACCTACATAGCAAAATGGTGCTGTGGCCCAAGTGGTAGAGTACTAGCCTTGAGGAAAGCCTAAGGGCAGTGCTCAGACCCTGAGTTCAGTCCCCAAGACTGGTATAATAATAATAATAATAATAATAATAATAATAATAATAATAATAAAAAATAAAATCCAGCATATTTTTACACACTTACTGGTGAACACAATGCATCTTGATATCTGTCCTTGTTTCACTAAACAAGATAGTCTTTAATTCTATTCACAAAATAATGGTATCCTTCTTATAACTCAGTAGTTCTGCATTGTGTATATGTACCACAATTTTTATACCCATTGATAGGAACCTGCACAAATTCACAGCTTAACTATTGTGAACAGGGCCCTGATAAACCTGGGTGTGCCTGCATCTATATGCCAAGTTACATTCCTTTGCATGTATTCTCAGGAGTGGTAAATAAGATTGTGATCTGAGGTTTGTGTTTGCTTTTCTTGCAGCACTAGAGATTGGACTCCGAGCCTGGTACTTATTTAGCAAGTGATCTGCCATGAAAAGCCATGTCTCTGTCCTGTGGCTTTTAGCGGGTAGGGTCTCATGTTTTTGCCTGGGGTATACATTTTTCCCTCTGCGTCTGGTTTATTTTGCTTTTACTGCAGAGGTAATATACAGGGGAGTTATATAATTTATGCATTGAGTACATTTCTTTCTGAACAGTGTCATCTCTTTCCTCATTTTCTCCTGTTTTTGTCCCTTCTGACCACAAGTTTTATAGTTCATTTCCAACATTGTGTCTAGCAAGTATCACTACTGAATTAGTTCACTCTTTGTCCCATCATCTCTGTGCTTCCCCTTTCCCTCCCCAAAGCAGATAAACTTATAATCAAGATAAAAGTATAGAAATCAAAAACAGTGAGAAAAGAGGAAAAACAGGAGGCGGGAAAAAGCCAACAAAAAGTAAAAAATTAAAAAAAACTTCATTTTGGCTAGGAGTTTGGCCTAGTGGTAGAATGCTTGCCTAGCATGAACAAAGACCAGATACATAGGAAAAGAGCCAAAATGGTGCCAAGGCTCAAGTGTCAGAGTGCTAGCCTTGAGAAAGCACAAGGACAGTGCTCAGGCTCTGAGTTTGAGACCCAGGACTGGCAAAAAGAAACACAAACTTCATTTCTGTTTCTTGGAGTTCATTTTGATAAACATGAAATGATATGATTATATGCGCCTAAATACTGAGCCCTTGTAATTCTCTCCTAAGAATATCCTCATTTGTTCCCACTGTGCGGATGTTTAGAGTCCTATTCAATTAATCATGTGCAAGTATAATTTTTTTTGTTTTTTCCTATCCATTGTGTTTACTTCTAAATTTACAGGCATATTCTGATATTACAAATGAGGGAAAACACCAGGCATGGTGGCTCACACCTGTAATCCTAGCTATTCAGGAGACTGAGATCTGAAGATCAAGGTTCAAAGCCAGCCTGAGCACAAAAGGACCAGAGACTCTTATCTCCAATTAACCGCTAGAAAATGGGAAGTGTGGCTTGGCTCAAGTGTAGGGTGGTAGCCTTGAGCTGAAGAGCTCAGTGAAAACGCCCAGGCTCAGGGATAGAGTGATGGCCTTGAGTTGAAGAGCTCAGGGACAGCACCTCGGCTGAGTTCAAGCCCCATGACCCACAAAAAAAGAAAAAGAAACCATGAAGCCTATGCTTCTTTTGGTCTGGCTTACTTTGTTTAATACAATTTTCCCTAGTCTTTCCATTTCCTTACAAATGGGGCAATGTCATCCTTTCTAATTGAAGCATAGAATTCCATTGTGTATATACACATATACCATATTTTCTTGATCCATTCATCCACTGAGGGGCATCTGGATAGATTCTATATCTTGGCTATAGTAAACCTTAACATGGTTGTGCTGGTGGCTTTAGTACAGCCTGGTTATAGTCATTTGGGTAAAATATCCAGGAATGAGATTGCTGGGTCATAAGGAAGTTCTATGTTTAGTCTTTTGAGGAATCTCCATATTGCTTTCTCAAGTGGCTGAACAAGTTTACATTCCCACAGTGTAGTAATATTTCCCTTTTGGCCACATCCCCACCAATATCTGTTATAATTTGTTTTCTTGATAATGGCCATTCTAACTGGAGTGAGATAAAAATCTCAATGTGGTTTTTATTGACAAATGTTTTATGGCCAAAAATGGAGAACATTTATTTGTGTATCTATTGCCTCTTCTTATTTCTTCATCAGAGAAGTCTCTCTTTAAATGTTTAGCCACTTATTAACCAGGTGCTTGTTTTTGTTCTTTTAAGGACTTCTTTTCATTTTTTTGCCAGTCCTCGGACTAGAACTCAGGACCTGGCCACTGTCCCTGAGCTTCTTTCTTTTGCTCAAGGCTAGCATTCCACCACTTGAACCACAGCATCACTTCTTGGCTTTTTCTGTGTATGTGGTAGTAAGGAATTGAACCCAAGCTTGGTGCGTGCTAGGCAAGCACTCTACCACTACGCCAAACTCCTGGCCCTTTCAAGAATTTCTTTGGGGGTGGATTAATTTTTTAGCTCTAAGTATATTTTAGATATGAGATTCTTGTCTAATGTATAGATAGTAAAATCTTTTCCCATTCTCTTGGCTTTCTAGTTATCTTGCTATCACCCAATCAAGAACATACAACTTTATCATTAATGTTCAAGAGTTAAATTTTTTCCTATGTGGAGCTTGATCTCTTTCTTTTTGTTAACACAAGCTTTGGAAATCATAATGATGATCCTTATACGTGTAAAAATGATTGTGTGTATAATTAATCGCAATAAAGAAAAAAGCACCCATCTCTTTTCATGAACCATTTTTATTCTGGTAAAGTACACAGAGAAAAATAACTAACATTTTGACCCATTTAAATTTTAATTAGATATTAGTTACTATTATAATATGGTATGGTATACTATTACAACATGGTATGTTTATTACCCTTCATCTCAGGAAATTTTCTATGTGAAATTTCCATACCTATCATAATGTGTATAAAGGAATGTACATTAAAATAGAAAATTTATACATATCAAATAAATGCATGATTGAACGATGTCCTTAAGGAGTGAACATGATCAGCAATTACAACCAAAACATGATTATTACTGTCTGGCTGAATTCAGAGGTCTGCATGCACAGATAGATTCGCTTTTCAAAAAAGACACTGAAGGTGATGCTTTACACCTGTATTCTTTCTCACTCAAGAGGCTGAGATCTGAGGATCCCAGCTGAAATCCAGCATCAATAGGAAAATCTGGGTGTGGGGGGGGAGGGAAATGGGTACCAAGACATGTGAAAGGGTATCAATGTATGTGAATTAATGCACCTTCTATCTGGCAAATATCATGTAACCCTTTTACTAATTACAATAAAAAAAGAAAAAAAATAGGAAAATCTGTGAGACTCTTATCACCAATTAATCACCAAAGTTTAGAAAGTGGAGGAACAGTTCCAGTGGTAGAGGGACAACCACGAGCATAAAAGCTCAGGAACAGTGCTTAGGTGCTGAGAACAAGTCCCAGGAACAACACACACACACACACAAGCACACAAATGAACAACAAGAAAACCAACAACATAACCAAATGTGACCTATCTTGTCACCAGCTTGCTGCCTTGTAGAGTCTCCTCAGGGCTCTTTTAATGTCCCTGTTCCTCAAGCTGTAGATGAAGGGATTCAGAAGAGGAGTGACCACTGTGTACATTGCTGAGGGCACTGCATTATTCCTGGGAGAATGTGACACAGCGGATCCAATGTAGACTCCAATTCCTGTCCTAAAGAATAAGCAGACCACACACAGGTGAGAGCCACAGGTGGAGAAGGCTTTGTACTTCCCTCCTGATGTTGGAATTCTCAGTAGTGAGGTAGTAATTTTATAATAAGAGAAAAGAGTCCCTAAGGTGGGAAAGAAACCAAATAATGTACCTATAAAATATTTAATGATGTTATCTGTGATGCTGTGAACACAGATAAGATCCAGGACTTGAGAAGGGTCACAGAAGAAATTCGGGATTTTCACCTCTCTGAAAGTAGTGACCTGTAATGCCATCAACACATGAAGTTGAGATTCCAAGATGCTGGCTACAAATGATATCAGAACCAAGGAGACACAGAGACGAGGGTTCATGATGAGTAGGTAATTCAGGGGGTGACAGATGGCCACAAAGTGGTCATAGGCCATCAAAGTAAGAAGCAAAACTTCCATACTGCCAAAAATGAGAAAAACAGACATCTGGGTGAGGCAGCCCGCATAGGAGATGGCTCTGCTGTGAGTCTGGATGTCCACCAGCATCTTGGGGACCGTGGTAGAGGTGAAGCCAATGTCAACATAAGACAAGATGGAGAGGAAGAAGTACATGGGGGTGTGAAGGTGGGGGTCAGAGGTGACTGCCAGGATGATGAGCAGATTTCCACGCACAGTGATCAGGTACATGGATAGGAACAGCCCAAGAGCATAGGTTGTAGCTCAAGGTCATCTGAGAGTCCCAGGAGATAAATTTCTGAGATGTGTGTTAGATTACACAGCCCTATATTTATTGGACACCTTTGATGTAAAAAAGAGAGCAATAACTACTGAAGAACTCAGAATTCAGCAATAATTTTGAATTCAAGTGTTTTAGCTGAGGACTCTTTTGAGTCCATCAATAATAGTTTCAGTTGTCATCTACCCAGTCATCCTGTATTTCTTCTTTCTCATATACCCCTTTTGTAAATGCATTTTAGATACTCAACTACGTTAGAACATTACAGGAAGTGCTTTCCTATCACAGAAAATACAGCATATTCTTGTAAGATTATTACAAGATATTCCACGGTGGTCTTCTTTCTTTGTGAGATTCATTCTCGTACATTCTATAAAGAAACATTCTTGCTGGACATGGTGGCTCACACCTGTAATCCTAGCTACTCAGGAGGCTGAGATCTTAGAATCATGGTTCAAAGAGAGCCCAGGTGCTAAAGTCCATGAGACTCTTATCTCCAATGAACCACCAGAAAACCAGAAGTGGCACTGTGACTCAGGGGTAGGGCTATAGCCTTAAGCTGAAGAGCTCAGAGACAGTGCCCAGGCCCAGAGTTCAAGTCTCCCAACCAACAAAAAGAAAGAAAGAAACATTCCTACAAACTTTATTTTATCATAAAGAAATACTAAAGTCATGAATAGTGAAATTTCTAGAGATATGCTACTTAAAACACTTCATAAAATATACACAACTGAATTATCAAACATTAATTTCATACAAACAAATCAGTTTTAGAAAATATTGTACAGCACCTGTTATCTCCCAGGAAATTTCTTCCTCATTCTTTCATTTACTAATTTCCATCTTGATATTCTGTGTGTGTGTGTGTGTGTGTGTGTGTGTGTGTGTGTGTGTGTGTGTGTGTGTAAAAGAGAGAGACAGAGAGAGAAACAGAGAGACAGAGACAGAGACAGTGAGTCCTAGAATTTGAATCTTTCCTTCCTGTCCAAAGTACTGCTCTAACACTTGAGCCACAGCTCTACCTTTTTTGGGAGTTCAATATCTGTTGTTTAATTGAGAAATGAAAACAATGTTTTTCCATAAACATTCAGGTCTTCATTTCTTTGTAGACAGATATAATCGACATTGCCTTAGATTGGCTCTAAGCCAATCTGATGCACAGCTCTACTTTTGACTTTCAAGTGACTAAATGGAGATAAGAGCCTCTGGGGTTCTGCTACCTGGGCTGGCTTTGAACTTGAATCCTCAAAACCTCTCTCAGCCTCTTCAGTAGCTAGGATTGCAGGGGTAAGCCACCAGCACTGGGAATAAAGCATACATTTTTAACTCGTTGCATTTTTCTACACATCACTAAATCAATACCTGATGTTATATCTAGTTTTCCCTGAACCAATTTCAGGAATTTAGGAGTATGTTGATATGAGCAATGGTGGTTGACATTTAGTCCTTCCTGTTTTGCCATTGATCGAACCTTGCACTTCCTGTACTGATTTCAAGCCATGACTCCTGCTTTTCTGTTTTGTGACCAATTAGGAATCTCCCAAAGAATAAATCAGCATCCTCTTCTTGGATGTCAGAGAGAAGTGAGACAGATGCTCTGGTTTCCAATGTGTGCCTATCAAAGTCTTTAACAAATCCCACTTTCCAAAATTTGATATTCTGTGTCAAAAGACAAACAGAAATATGGCTTCACAGTTTTCTTTTTTTAACCTTACCATCTACCACAGCTTCTAAAAGAGTAGTGTGTTCAAGCTGGGCAGAGTGGCTCCCACCTGTGATCCTAGCTACTCAGAAGGTTGAGATCTGAGGATCACGGTTCAAAGGCAGCCTAGGCTTGAACGTCCCTGAGACTCTTACCTCCAGTTAGCCACTAAAAAAACCCAGAAGTGACACTGTGGCTTAAGAGCAGTAGCCTTGAGCTGAAGAGCTCAGGAACAGCACCCAGGCCCAGAGTTCAAGCCTCACGACCGACAAAAAGAAAAAAGAAAGAATAATGTGTTCAATCATATTCTATTAGGAATCATTTTCAACTACAGGAAAAACAAAACACATTAGAAAGCTTTGAAGACAGATTTCTGTAACCTTCAGCAGAACAAAAGTCCTGAGAAAGTTCTCATTACTGCTATTCCTCATCCTCCTCCAGTTGCATATTGCAACTGTTGGCTTGTCCTTGTTATGTACAAATAGTTGTTCTCCTCTCTAGTTAAAGACACAGGTCATAGAACTGTGTTTTTCTATAGGAATGAAATCTCTGGATCACCAGGAATGTTATACAAAGCATGCTTGCATATTTACTGTGATATCACTCTCTACTTACTGGGTTGAACTGCTTCTCTGTTGGGTCATGGTCATGAAGTACAGATCAGAAGATCCTGCATGCCTGAAGTTTAATAAAATCTCAGCCCCACTCCTCACAATCAATCTTACGTAGGTTGACACAGGAGAAATTCCAGCTGTAGAATAATATAACATTGGAGATATTTATGGAGATATCAGACGACAGGCTGATAATCGGCTTTCCTTTGATCTTAGAAGCTTAATTCCCAGAGCTCACAATTTTACAGATTGTTTCTAGGCATACAAATCTCTATGGACTCACTAAAGTGGAAAGAATATCCAAAAGAATAGATTTGAGGCTCTTCCTCTGATAAGAAAAGCTTATGTGTTCTATACATAGATGAGAGGATGAAAAGTATGGTTCAGAATGGAAGATGCAGGATTGCAGTGGGGGTATTGTATGGCCTTAGAACAGCTCCCAGAAATTTTAATCAAAGAAATACCTAGAAAACCAGACTCTTGAATGGGAGGCTGGTAGAAGAGCCTGAAATGAATGGGAAGAGGGAGCTATGAGAGAATATAGGCATAATACTGAAGGTCCATATGTGAAAAAAATGAAGTGTGGTTCTTCATATGTCTGATGGGAGAAGGAGTAAGAGGAAAGGGAGAGTGATGGGAGATCTGACTTGTCTTAACATGCAATGTACATCTACAGGGAGGTGTTAAGCTGAAACCTCCATCTATCAAATGTGAAGATAAGCAATTACTAAAAACAGAATGTAACTTAATCATATTGTTAAATTATGTATTATTTAACTCTCACCAGTGACTTCTGTCAAATGCAAATTTTATATAAAAATGTGTCAATGAAATGTGTCATTCCTCTTCAATATTGTAATTAGGATTTCTAGCTAGAGCAATAAGGCAAGAAGCAAACATAAAGAGGACCCAAATAGAGAAAGAGGAAGTGAAACTTTACTTCTTTGCAGTTGACATGATTCTGTATTTAAAGAACCCTATGGACTCCACTCCTAAGTTACTTGAGCTGATTTAAAACTTTGGTAAAGCAGCAGGGTATAAAATTAACCCTCAAAATGTCAGTGGCTGGTCCAGGAGTCTGGCCTAGTGGTAGAGTGCTTGCACAAAGACCCAGGTTCAGTTCCTGGAAACCACATACATAGAAAAAGGCAGAAGTGGTGCTGTGGCTCAAGTGGTAGAGTGCTTGCTTTGAGGAAAACCCAAGGACAGTGCTCAAGCTCTGAGTTCATACCACACAACTGGCAAAAAAATGAATGATTTGCCTGTATACCAACAATGAGAAGAGCAAGGCAGAAATCAGGAAAGCAATTGCTTTTGCAATAGCCTCAAAAAAATAAGAATTAACTTAGCCAAAGAAGTAAAGGACTTCTAAGATCAAAATTTCACAAACCTGAAAAAGGAAATTAAAGCTGAATTAAGGAAGTGGAAACCCCCCCATGCTCCTGGATTGGAAGAACTAACATAGTGAAAATAGCAATCCTGCCAAGGACTATCTACAAATTCAAAGCAATGCCCATCAATATCCCAATGTCATTCTTTAATGACATAGAATAAGCAATCCAAAAATTCATATGGAATAATAAAAGACCCCAAATAGCAAAAACAATCCTTAGCAGGAATAACAGCGCTGGAGAAATATCAATACCACGCTTCAGAGTCTATTACAGAGCTATAGTAATAAAATAACAGCTTGGAACTGGGAACTGGAGGCTCATGGCTCTAATCTAGCTACTCAGGAGGCTGAGATCTGAGGATTGCAATTCAAAGCCATCCTGGGCATGGAGGTCGTAAGTCCATGAGACTCTTATCTCCAATGAAGCACCAGAAAACTGGAAGTGGTGCTGAGACTCAAGAGGTAGAGTGCTATCCTTGATCTGAAGAGCTCAGGGACATCCCCCAGGCCCAGAGTTCAAGCCCCATGGACCAAAAAGAAAAACAGCTTGGTACTGGCACAAGAACAAGCCTTAAGACCAATGGACTAGAACTGAAGACCCAGAAATCAACCCACAGAACTATGGTCACCGAATATTCAATAAGAAGACCAAAAAGAGAAATAGAATGGAAGAAAGCCTCCTCAACAAATGGTGCTGACAGAATTGCTTAAAGCATCTGTAGAAAACTAAAATTGGATCCTTATATTGACCCTACAGCAGAATAAATTCCACATGGATCAAAGAACTCGAGGTAAAAGCAAACACTCTGAAAACTCTACAGGAAGGAATAGGAGATAAACTAGGGATCCTTGGCTCAGATCAAAACTTTCTTAATAAAGGTCCAGAAATACAACAAATTAAAGAAAGTTTGGACAAATGAGATTTCATTAAACTTCAGTGCTTCTATATGGCAGAGGACATAGCTAGCAAGTTAAAGAGAAAACACACAGAGCAAGAGAAGATCTTCACTTAGCCATACAACAGATATAGCCCATAGCTAAAATATGCCTATAGTTCAAAAACTTAAATATCTCAAAGACAAGTTATCAAAGAAACAACCATCCCATTAAAAGGTAGCCTAAAGACTTAAAGAGAGATTGCTCTAAAAGGAAATAAGAATGGCCAATGGACACATAAAAATGCTCAACATCTCTGGCCATAAAAGAAATATGTAATAATATAGAAGAAAATAAAGAAAAGTAGATAGAAAATTGAGCAATAACTACACTTCTGGTGGGAGTGTAAGCTCATTCAACCACTGTGGAAAGCAATACGGTGGTTCCTTAAAAAACTAAACATAGAGCTCCCATGTGACCTAGCCATTCCACTCCTTGGCATTTACCCACTCATCCAGAAACAAGGACATATTAAAGCCACTATTTTGCAGCATTATTTACCATAGCAAAGACATGGAACCAAACCAGATGTCTCTCAGTAGATGATTAAGATGTGGTACTTCTACACAATGGAATTCTATGCTGCCATCAGAAAGAATGACATCTCCCCATTCACAAGAAAATGGAAAGACTTGGAAAAAAATCATTTTAAGTGAAGTAAGCTAAACCCAAAGAACATAGGCTCAATGGTTTCCCTCATTTGTAATAATCAACACACACCTAGGACTCTCCTAGCAGAGAATTACAAAAGCTCAAAACCTAGGTACATAATGTCATATAGGATGAAGCTAAATGAAAGGAACTCTAGGATATGGAAACAAGAGCTTTATCTTATGTGATTGTTGTTCTTAATGTACTTTTATTCTCTTCTCTTTCGTTGCCCTTTGGTTAATGTCATATTATTACTATATCTGACTTTGTTACCTGGGATATTGTATATATGTTTATTAGTTTATTTGAAATAGGAAAGTGAAGGGGAAAATAAGTGATTGGATGGAGGTGGGGGAGGAAAATATGGACAAAAACATGAGAAGGGATATCACTGTGTGAGAAGTAATGCACCTACTATCTGGCAAATGTAACTGTAACACCTCTATATATTACCCCAACAATAAAAAATAATAATAAGTGCCGGGAGTTTGGCCTACTGGTGGAGTGTTTGCCTAGCAGGCACAAAGACCCAGGTCAATTCCTCAATATCACATACATAGTAAAAGCTGGAAGTGGGGCTGTGATTCAAGTGGTAGAGCTCTAGCCTTGAGAAAGCCCAAGAACATCACTCAGGCCCTGAGTTCATGCCCCAGGACTAGTAATAATAATAATAATAATAATAATAATAATAATAATAATAGAAAATTGAGCAATAAAAAATATAACCAGAGGCCAGGAGTTTGGCCTAGTGGTGGAGTGCTTGCCTAGCATGCACTAAGACCCAGGTTAGATTCCTCAGTACCACATACATAGAAAAAAACTGGAAGTGGTACTGTGACTCAAGTAGTGGAACTCTGTCCTTGAGAAAGCCCAAGGAAAGTGCTCAGGCCCTGAGTTCAAGGCCCAGATCTGGTAAAAAAAAAATATATATATATATATATATATATCCAGAATTAAGTATGGACACAACTAAAACTGGCCTAGGTCTCACTTTAGACTATATATCTAAGACTAAGCAGAATAGCAAAAAGAAAAATAAACTAAGAAGAACTAAAAATATAGGTTCTCCAACGTTTTTCACGGGTGGGGGGCATGTTGTTTTTCCCAATATCAGAAATAAAATCGCTTACTGGAGTCTCTGCTTTTGTGCTGTGATTGGCTGTCCTTGTAAGACAACTGGAATCAGGGTGGGGGCATTGGGGTGGGGAGGAGAGAATTTCTTATTTCACAGGAGAAGGCCTCTGTGGTATTTGGGCCTACCATTCCTTTTCCATTCTGTAATCTACATGTTACCTCATGGGAACAAAACCGTTTGGAGACTACCAGAAAGACAACAGGACAATTTAGTTAATGAAGATATCTGATTATAATTCACCTATGGAGATGCAAGAAACTTTACATGCGTTTCTGACTCCCTTCTCTGATTCCAGTCTTCATGAAAACTGTAGCCGATCTGAGGAGAAATTGGGGACAAGGGAAAGCTTTGGTGATAACCAAAAGACAGAACGGGGGGTGTCCTGGTAAAGAAAGATGGAATATAAATTCATGACAAGAGTGAGGTAACAAGAAAACTGAGTAAGTACCAGGCAAACCCTTGGAATAATGAGATTGGAAAGGGCAGATGCCCACATCTGCTGGTGAGGTCCCAGGACTTCAAGGAACTTCTCATCCTTACTAAGCTTATGCTTTGCCAAGCTCTGATTTCCTTTCTTTCTCTCATTTTCTAGAGCGCAGAACATCTTTCCCCATAAAGTTCGTTTCTGGAAAGTCTCTTGCTTTCCCCCACTCTTTCACAAGAATCAGCCTGTGGGTCAGCTTCTCTGTGTCCAATTATGCAATCATTAACCACCCACAAAAGATATATTGGACACCAGGTATTGATTAGACTTTATTTTTCAGGTATGTTCACTAAATACTTTGCTGGCATATATGATTTAAGACGCATTGTTTGACCAGGCGGGGTTGGGGGGTGGCAAAAAAAGATGTCTTGTTTGTTTCCACTTAGTGTCCATAAGAAAATCTACCCCCAATGGACTTCTTTCTTTCTTTCTTTCTTTCTTTCTTTCTTTCTTTCGTTCTTTCGTTCTTTCGTTCTTTCGTTCTTTCGTTCTTTCGTTCTTTCGTTCTTTCTTTCTTTGCCAGTCCTGGGGCTTGAAGTCAGGACCTGAGCACTGTCCGTGGGCATTTTCCTCAAGACTAGTGCCCTATCACATGAGCCACAGCCCCACTTGTGGCTTTTCTATGCATGTGGTACAGAGGAATCAAACCCAGATCTTTGTGCATGCTAGACAAGCACTCTACCACTAGGCCAAATGCCTAGCCCATTATTCATAAGGCTAGTACTTAGAGGAATTCTAAGTGTGTGTGTGTGTGTGTGTGTGTGTGTGTGAAGGGCCTTGAACTCAGTGGCTGTGCCCTGTTCCTGAACTTTTGTGCTCTAATATTCTATCTCTGGAACCTCAGCTGTATTTCCAGCTTTTGGGTACTTAATTAGGAATGAGTCTCACAGACCCCAGCTGGGGCTGGCTTTGACCCTGATTCTCAGATCTCAGCTTCCTGGGTAACTAAGATGGCAGATGTGAGCCGCTGACACCCAACTTCAGTGACTTATTTTTGCAGTGAATTTTGGTGTTAACCAACATCCTTATGTTCCGTGGGCTTCCATTTCTAATTGGGTTTTAAATTGCCATTAAAACATATGTTGTAAGTTAATTGTACTAATACCAATAAACTAGTGTGAATAAGGAAAAAAAGAATGTTTTTAATCCATATGTGTGGGTTGTACAAAGGGGTTTTGCTTTGGTACTTGAACAGCTTTTATTGTACTCGGAAACCTCACGTGCGCATTGTAGTGTGTGTGTGTGTGTGTGTGTACATGTTCACGAATGCTCATATGCACCAGTCCTGAAGCTTGAGCTCAGGGCCTGGATACTGTCTCGGAGCTTTGTTACTCAAGGCTACGGCTCTAACACTAAGGCCACAGCTCCTCCACTTCAGTCTGTTTTAGGGTGGTGCTTCAAACTGGAGGTAAGAATCACACAGACTTTTCTAGTCCAGGACGTTTTGGAACTCCAAACCTCAGCTCTCAGCCTCCTGAGTAGCTAGGCATACAGACAACAGGCACTAAGCTCATTGTGGGTTGTTTTATTGGCATAATACTGCTTTCTCCTCTTTTCTATGTTGCTCACATGCTTTTTTTTCTCACTCCCTCATCTTGAAAGAGGTCATTTGGAAAGCATTGTCTGGGAGGAGCCATCCACAGCCAGCCAGACTACATATTGCATTTGAGCCACACAGGTAACAGACTAACCGTGTTGTGTCATGAATATTGTTCTGTCCATCAACACTGCCTGGGTTTAAGACGATATGGCTGATGACAGCAAGGACCCCCACTTGTTAGGATATTCCCAGCAAATCTTCAGATTTAGGAGACAGACGCTTGCTCCTGGTTCTATAAACCCCACAAGACTGTTCCATGAGGACACCATTGCATTTCCCTATTCAGGCCTATTAGGTTGTGAATATTCCCGCTACGTACACAAGTGGTAAAATAATTGTTGAAAGACCTTTCTGAGAGATGAGGTCCTGGGGAAGGGGAGGGAGGATGGCTGGGGGGGAGGAAGGGGGGGGGAAATACTACTAATGTTCAATGAACAAGTAAGAAGCTAGAACCAGATAAACTTTGGGATGGGGAGAGCTGGGAGAGATGGGGAGAGCAAGGAAGGAGTGACATTGATGAACAGGCATTTTGCTCACAAACTGATAGGGTGAATTGAAACCCCTTGGTACAGCTACTTAAGGACAAGTTAAAAGTATATTTAATATTAAAAGAATAACTTTCTGAGGGCTACTAATTAATACAGCCGAATAAATCAATGTCCTTTATGTCACTTAGGAGATAGCTATATAGGCAAACAAATAGACAGATAGATAGGGATGATTTGAAATCTAAAAGTGGCTTCTACAAGTACTGTATTTATATAAAAAAATACTTCCATGACAAGTGTCATATCAGAAAATAAAGATTGTTGCCATTGTAAATAAATAATACATCACTATTACACAGTTGATAGGATTAAAGAATATGGAGGTTATCAAAAGGGGCACATGAAATCACTTTCCAATATTCTACAAGGTTGTAACAAAATCAATATCTTTAAATTTCAAAAGGGAAATCAAATAAAACACTGGTGATACACATGTCATCCAAGCTACTCAAGAGACTGAAAACTGAAGACCATGGTTCAAAGCCACCCCGGTTAAGAGAAGACTGTGAGATTCTTATCTTCCATGAGCCACCAAGGAGCTGGAAGTGGATCTGAATTAGCAAAATGCCTTAAGCAAAAAAAACTTATGGGCAGCAGCCAGGCCCTGACTTAAAAGCCTCAGGAATACCACCAGGAAATAAAGACATCAAAAACTCAGGGAATATAGAAAAAAGGATATTTACCCAAATACTATAATGTTAAAGTGATTGGCTTTGCACAGCACTCCCATGCGAAGCAATCACAGAAAGAAAAAGGCATCCCTGGGTGGGCATGACCACCTGAGCTACCAGTGGATATTGATTGAACTTTTGCTTTCTTGCCCCAAGGAGAACAGCCAGGGCTATGACCGCACAAAACCACACAGGGGAATCACGATTCCTCCTCTTGGGCCTCTCAGACGACCCTCAACTCCAGCCCATCCTCTTTGGGATCTTCCTGTCCATGTACCTGATCACCGTGCTCGGAAATCTGCTCATCATCCTGGCAGTCACCTCTGACCCCCACCTCCACACCCCCATGTACTTCTTCCTCTCCAACCTGTCTTTTTTTTGTTACATAAAGAGTTTTTTTTAATTTTAATTAGTAAAAGGGTTACATGATATTTGCCAGATAGAAGGTGCATTAATTCACATACATTGATACCCTTTCACATGTCTAGGTACCCGTTTCCCTCCCCCCCCCACACCCCCCACCCATCTTGGTTTTCCCCCCTTCCCTATCAAATTTCAAATATCCAAATACAAATAAATTCAATATATCAGATAACAAAGTGAGATACTATACCAATATGAGATAACCAAGGGACAGCAAAGGAGATGAGAGACAACATACTACATTAAGGACAACAATCATTCATTATATGGTTTTTGTTTCACTATCCTGGAGGTCCTTTTAATTAGCTTCACATTATATGTCCTTATGTATCAAGATTTTGCTCTATTGCAAATCTCTGCTAGTAGAGCCCAAGGTTTCTACTGATTATGACGAATGAGGGAAACCATTGAGCCTAAGTTCCCTTGAGTCTGGCTTACTTCACTTAATATGATTTTTTTCTACACTGTTGGTGGGAGTGCAAACTCGTTCAACCACTATGGAAAGCAGTGTGGCAGTGCCTCAAAAGACTAAACATAGAACTCCCCTATGACCCAGCAATTCCACTACTTGGCATTTACCCAACCATCCAGAAACAAGGACATACTAAACACACTAGCACAACAATGTTCATTGCAGCACTATTCACCATAGAAACATATGGAACGAACCAAATGCCCGTCAGTTCATGAGTGGATCAACAAGTTGTGGTATTTGTACACAATGGAATTCTATGCTGCTGTCAGAAAGAATGACATCGCCCCATTTGTTAGGAAATGGAAAGACTGGAAAAAATCATATTAAGTGAAGTAAGCCAGACTCAAAGGAGCTTAGGCTCAATGGTTTCCCTCATTTTTCATAATCAGTAGAAACCTTGGGCTCTACTAGCAGAGATCTGCAATAGAGCAAAATCTTGATACATAAGGACATATAATGTGAAGCTAATTAAAAGGACCTCCAGGATAGTGAAACAAAAGCCAAATAATGAATGATTGTTGTCCTTAATGTAGTATGTTGTCTCTCATCTCCTTTGCTGTCCCTTGGTTATCTCATATTGGTATAGTATCTCACTTTGTTATCTGATATATTGAATTTATTTGTATTTGGACATTTGAAATTTAATAGGGAAGGGGGGAAAACCAAGATTGGTGGGGGGTGTGGGGGGGAGGAAAACGGGTACCAAGACATGTGAAAGGGTATCAATGTATGTGAATTAATGCACCTTCTATCTGGCAAATATCATGTACCCCTTTTACTAATTACAATAAAAAAGACACTAAACAGAAAATAAAGAAATTTAATAGGGAAGGGGGGAAAACCAAGACGGGTGGGGGGTGTGGGGGGGGAGGGAAATGGGTACCAAGACATGTGAAAGGGTATCAATGTATGTGAATTAATGCACCTTCTGTCTGGCAAATATCATGTAACCCTTTTACTAATTACAATAAAAAAATAATCAGGAAAGCAACTCCTTTCACAATAGCCTCCAAGAAAATAAAGTAACTAGGAATTAGCTTAACTAAGAATGTAAAAGACCTTTTTTAATAAATATATATCTATTGTAATTAATAGAAGGGTTACATGATATTTGCCAGATAAATGGTGCCTTAATTCCCACACATTGAAACCCTTTCACACGTCATGGTCCCCATTTCCCTTCCCCCCTCCCCCACCCCTCATCTTGTTTTCCCCCGTTCCCTATCCAATTTCAAATAACCAAATACAAATATATCCAATATATCAGATAGCAAAGTGAGATAATGTAACAATATGAGATAACCAAGGGACAGTAGAAGTGATGAGAGATAACATAGTACCTTAAGAACAACAATGATGAATTATATGGCTTATGTTTACATCATATTTTAAATGACAATTTTAACAAACAATGTTCAAGGAGGAAATCTCTAATTACATTCTCTGGGACTTAGTCTTTAGAACTTAATCCAAATTAGGCTAACGGTTTGTATGTCAAAGGACCATAACAGTTTATGAAATAAAATATTAATTATAGAGTCATAGGTTTTTTTGTCTATATAGTTGTGTAATGGTATTTCCATTACCATGTCCATTGCTTTGGGTATGCAGTTATTGAGTCCTCTTTCTTGTACACTTTGGATTTAATAACCGCATATTAAGGATACCATGCACCTTTTGTTCCTTAGGTCTTGACTTGTCTCACTCAGCATGATTCGCTCTAGATTCATCCATTTCCCTGTGAATGCCATTATTTTATCTTGTCTGTTGGCTATGTAGAATTCCATTGTGTATATATACCGCATTTTCTGTATCCATTCATCTGCAGTAGGGCATCTGGGTTGTTTTCATCGCCTGGCTATTGTGAATAGTGCAGAGATGAACATAGCTGAGCAGGTGTCTTTATAATATCTTGGGTCATGCTGTTCAGGATAGATGCCCAGAAGTGGTATGGCGGGATCATAGGGAAGGTCTATTTTCAGTTCTTTAAGGAACCTCCACACTGCTTTCCAGAGTGGCTGAACTAGTTTAAAATCCCACCAGCAGTGCAGTAGGGTTCCTTTTTCTCCACAATCCCACCAGCAACTGTCATTGTCTGAGTTCGAAATCTTGGCCATTCTTGTTGGGGTAAGGTGGTATCTTAGGGTTGTTTTTATTTGCATTTCCTTTATGACCATAGATGATGAACATTTTCTCATATGTTTTTCTGCCATTTTAATCTCTTCTTCTGATAGGTCTCTCTTTAGTTCCCTTGCCCATTTAGTGAATGGTTTATTGGGTTTTGGGGGGGATTAGTTTCTTGAGTTCCCTGTAGATACTGGATATTAAGCATTTGTCAGATGTGTTGTTGGTGAATAACTTTTCCCAGTTGGATGGCTGTCTCTCTACTTTTGCAACTATGTTTTTATCTGTACAGAAACTTTTTACTTTTAGGTAGTCCCATTTATCGAGTCTCTCTCCGATCTGTTGTCCCCCTGGGATTCTGTTCAGGAATCGGTTGCCTGTGCCTATGAGTTCCAGTGTCTCTCCTACATTATCATATACTAATTTCACGGTTTCCGGTCTGACGTTGAGGTCTTTGATCCACTTTGAGTTAATACTTGTGCGTGGCAAAAGGCTAGTGTCAATTTTCAGTTTTCTGCATATGGCTGCCCAGTTTTGCCAGCACCAATAATTGAATAGACTGTGTTTCTTCCATTATACATCTTTGGCTCCTTTGTCAAATACAAGTTGACTATAGGCAACTTCTATTCTGTTCCACTGATCTTCTGGTCTGCTTTTGATGAAAACTTTAAAACCCTAAAAAAGAAAAATAAAGCAGAACTAAGGAAATGGAAAAACCTCCCATGCTCCTGGATCGGAAGAATCAACATTGTGAAAATGACAATCTTGTCAAGGGCTATCTACAAATTCAACGCCATACCCATCAATATCCCAATGGCATTCTTTAAAGAAATAGAAGAGGCAATCCAAAATTTCATATGGAATAATAAAAGACCCCCGTATAGCAAAAACACTTCTTAGCAGAAAGAACAGCGTTGGAGGAATTTCAATTTCAAACTTTAGACTCTATTACAGAACTATAATTATCAAAACAGGTTGGTTAGCACAAGAACAGGCCTGAAGACCAATGGAATAGAACTGAGGACCCAGATATTAAACCACAGACCTATGGCCACCTAATCTTTGACAAGGGAGCCAAAAAAAAATAGAATGGAAGGAAGACAGCCTCTACAACAAGTTGTGCTGGCAGAACTGGTTAAGCACCTGAAGAAAACTAAAGCTGGATCCTTCTTTGTCACCCTTCACTAGAATTAACTCCAAATGGATCAAAGACCTGGAGGTAAAAGCTAACACACTGAAAACTTTACAAGAAGGAATAGGAGATACACTAGGCCTCATTGGCACAGGTCGAAACTTTCTTAATAAGGACCAAGAATCACAACAAATCAGACAAAGGCTAGATAAGTGGGACTGCATTAAACTGCGGAGCTTTTGTATGGCAAAGGACATAGATAGTAAATTAATTAGGAAGCCTACAGAGTGGGAGAAGATCTTCACCAACCAAACAATGGACAAAGGCCTCATATCTAAAATATATCAACAACTCAAAAAATTGAATCCCTCCAAAACCAATCTCCATAGTAACAACCATCCCATTAAAAAATGGGCCAAAAACTTAAAGAGAATCTTCTCTGAAGAAGAAACAAAAATGGCCTATAGACACATGAAGAAATGCTCAACATCTCTGGTCATAAAAGAAATGCAAATCGAAACAACTCTAAGATTCCAACTCTCTCTAGTTAGAATGGCCAGGATCAGGAAAATGAATAATAACAGATGCTGGAGGGGATGTGGCCAGGAGGGATCACTACTACACTGTTGGTGGGAGTGCAAACTCATTCAACCACTACGGAAAGCAGTATGGCAGTGCCTCAAAAGTCTAAACATAGAATTCCCCTATGACCCAGCAATTCTACTACTTGACATTTACCCAACCATCCAGAATCTAGGGCATACTAAATCCACTAGCACAACAATGTTCATTGCAGCATTATTCACCACAGCAAAGATATGGAACCAACCTAGATGTCCCTCAGTTGATGAGTGGTATTTGTACACAATGGAATTCTATGCTGCTGTCAGAAAAAATGACATCTCCCCATTTGTTAGGAAATGGAAAGTCTTAGAAAAAATCATATTAAGTGAAGTAAGCCAGACTCAAAGGAACTTAGGCTCAGTGGTTTCCCTCATTTGTCATAATCAGTCGAAACCTTGGGCTCTACTAGCAGAGATTTGCAATAGAGCAAAAACTTGATACATAAGGCCATATAGTATGAAGCTAATTGAAAGGACCTCCAGGATATTGAAACAAAAGCCATATAATGAATGATTGTTGTCCTTAATGTACTATGTTATCTCTCATCTCCTTTGCTGTCCCTTGGTTATCTCATATTGTTACAGTATCTCACTTTGTTATCTGATATACTGAATTTATTTGTATTGGGTTATTTGAAATTTGATAGGGAAGGGGGGAAAACCAAGACGGGGCGGTGTGGGGGAGGGTAATGGGTACCAAGACATGTGAAAGGGTATCAATATATGTGAATTAATGCACCTTCTATCTGGCAAATATCATGTAACCATTTTATTAATTACAATAAAAAATATAAAAAAATAAATCCCTCAATTGGGCTGAGAGGGATGATAACAGAAGGTAAGGAACTTGGGGCTGATATGGGAGAAATGAGGATCAGAAAATACAAATGTCCAGTAAGCCAGGGAGGATACATTCATTAAATAATAATAATTAAATGATCATACATTTATGAAATCCACTGAATGGGGCACTGAGCTATTCTTGTGATATTCTGAATGGATACTAAGGGTAACATATATGAGGTGACAAATATAATTTTATAGATGGAAACATTTGGTAGTATGCTCAGTTTCGCAGTGTCCATATTAAACATGTGATTTCTATAACTTTAAAACGTAAGATACTTTTAAAATAATAAATAAAAACCAAGAAATTGTTTTTCCCTGTAGAGATCAAGTTATCTATTATATGTCCAAATATTCTTCAAGACAGGGAAGAGAACTGTCTCCATAGATTTAGTCCCTATTTAAATTAACAGTTCCTTTAAGGGTTCCTTCTTATTTTCTTTAATCAAAACAAAAGGGAAAAAAAGGACTATGTTCCCCTTGGAATAAATTAATTCCTCTCTCCCGGTAACAGCTACAATATTGCAAGAAATTAACCTAAATCTGTTTATCTATGATGTCATCTTCACTTTAACTCATGGGAACAAAATGGTTTGGAGACTAGAAAGATATTTTATTCCATGAAGACAATTATTTCATGAAATACAATTCATTTGATGAGGTCTTAGTAGATTCATCGATTGACTTGCAAGAAACTGCACAAGCTTCTGATGCCCTTCTCTGAATCCAGTCTCCGTGAAAACCCTACCTGAAAAAGTTCTAAGAAGGAGTTGGGGATAAGAAATCTTTAGTGGTAAAAAAAAAAGAAGACAGAGCCACGGTAACCTGATAAAGACAGGCAAAATGTAAATTTATGTCCAGTGAGGAGAAACAAGAGAAAAAGGACCAGAAGTGGGCTCACGTCTGCAGGTGAGGTCCCAGATCTCCAGGTAACTTATCATCCTCATGGAGCTCACGCTTTGGAAACTCTGATTTCCCTTCTTTCTCCAGCCTACAGCATCTTTCTCATGAAGTTCCTTTCTGGAAAGTCTCTTGCTCTTCTGCAAGAATCAGCGTTATCTGTCAGCTTTGCTTTATCCAATTATGTATTTATTAATCACCTGCTTAAAGATCCATGTGCACCAGGTATTATCTGTTGGGTTCCATGCCACTGGACTTCTTTGTTCTCTAGGCCTGAGCCTTGAACTTGGCACTGTCCTAATCTCCTTTTACTCAAGGCTAGCACTCTAGTACTTGAGCTACAGCTCCACTTCCAGCTTTTTCTGTCATTATTTGGAAATAAGGGTCTCAAGGACTTTCCTTTCCCATTAGTGTCCATAACAAAATCTAGCCAACAATGGAATTATTGATAAAGAAGAATTCCCCTTCATGTGTGTCTGTGTGTGTGTTGTATGTGTGTGTGTTGTGTGTGTGTATGTGTGCTTGCATGTGCATTGCCAGCCATGGGGCTTGAACTGTGGGTCTTTGCACTGTCCCTGAACCATACCAAGTGAACTACAGCTCACTTGTGGCTTTTTGGTAATTAATCAGGAATGATAATCTCATGGATTTCCCTGTCTGAGCTGGCTTCACACCCTGATCCTTCAATTGCAGCCTCATAGAAGCTAGAATGCCAGCTTGAACCACCAGCACCCAACTTCCCTCACTTAGGTTTGCACATGCACACTGGCTTCAGTGTGCACAGAATGGTTTTCTATGTATTCCAACTGGAAAAGAGGGTTTTGCTGTGGTATTTCCACAAAGGCATATATTGTGTTTTGATCACACTAAACCCCGCTGTAGCTCTTTCTTTGGCCCATAGCCCCTTCTTCTGATTTCAACAGGGTTTAGTGGCTTTTATCTTCATCTTCACACATATTCTGTGTTAATCCCACCATTACTTCCCTCTCTCTCTGGCTTGTCCCCACAAACAACTACATTCCTGATATATTTACAGATAGATAGATAATATGTAGATAGATCATAGATAATAGAAATTAGATGCTAAGAAAAATTATAATTCTAAGAGTGACATTTTCCTTACCTTTAATGATTCCAATAGAGTAGCAATTGTCTCCCTGTACAGAATCCTGAAAAGATTAGATTTCTTTAATGGGTAAACAAGATTGAGATAAGCCTACTATTTATTACCTTTTTTGATATTTCATTCTAATTAACAGAAGGGTTACATTATATTCAACAGATAGAAGGTGCATTACTTCACACACAGTGATGCCCTTTCTCATGTTTTGGTCCCAATTAATTTTGCCTCACCCCTGCCCCTCATCTTCTTATCCCCTCTTCCCTATTTATTTTTACATCTCACTGTATAAATATCAAGTGTCTAGGTAGGAAACGACAACTGAAAACTACACATATTTCACAGTTAACTGTCAGTTTGCCCATTGACTTGGACATAAAATTTAAGATTTCATTGTAATTCATAAAACTTTGTAAGAGAAGATAGCATTAAACATAAATGAAAAAGAAAAAAAACAAAGATAAAAACTAACAAAGACACAGTTCAGTAGGTAATGGACCAACAGACAGACAGATAGATACACAGATAATAGATGGGCAATTACATAGATATATCAGAAGGTAATACAAAAACACACAGATAGATATATAACTAACCAAGAGACAGACAGGGAAGTACAAAGGTAGATAGATATTACACAGATAGATATACACAGGCATACATACACAGATAACAGTACACACATACACAGAAACTGAGATATCACAGTAGCCTGGTACATACATGATAGACAGACACATACATAAATAATAGACATACAGTGGGTTGGAAGGTGGGTAAGAAGATAGCTAGCTGAGTAGGCAGACAAACAGATACAAAGACACAAAACTGTGGAGAAGGAACACATGTACCATTTGTCTTTCTGAACCTGGATTATTTAGCTTCCAGTCATTTTCCTCCACAGGATGGAATCCATTGTTCTTAACGGCTGAATACTATTCCATTATATGTCTGTTTCTGTTCTCCTTTCATCCAAGGACAGCGGGGCTGATTTCATTCGTTGTCTCAGCCTAAAATGCCTGTGCCTTCCTTTCCTACTCCATCTTTCCTCCCCCCAGCACAAATGATTTCTATTTCCAAGAAGATTTTCCTCCCGAATGCTGTCATTCTGATTTACACAGCTTCCATTGCATGAGCATAAAAGATGTTGACACTTGTAATTGTTCTGGAGAAGACAAACACTAGTGTTCAAACCCTAAGATTTCTTTGTAAATATTCCACACAAACTGCTCTTTCAGAGCCTTCAGCATATGAATCATCTTCATCCAGTTTACTATTGCATGATCCATTAATTCTGCTGATTTCCACACAATATGTTCCTGCTCCAGAGCATGAAATCCCATGCAAGTGATGGATGGTGTGTGTGTGTGTGAGACTACTTGCTCAAGGCTACTACGAGATCCACTGTCATCCTTTAGTGCTACAAAAAGGAGATAAGACTCTGACAGACTTTTCTTACCCAGACTGACTTACAACCCCAAGCCTTAGCTCTCCATTTCCTGAGTAGCTAGGATTACAGGCATGAATTAAATGTGCTAAGCATAGTGTAGGTTATTTTAATAATGTTGTGTTCCTTTGTCCTCATTTCTGTGCAGCTGGTAGTCTCTTTTTTACCCTCTCTCCTATTTTGGAATAAATCACCTAGAAGGAATTCTCTGTCTGGAGGCATCCACAGCCATGTTGACCAGCCATGGTATATTCCATCCACACAGGTAACAGATGTGTTGTGTTGAGAACAGCTCAGCCCACACGGCCTGGACTCCAGGCAATGAGGTTGAATGACATCCGGGAACTCCATGTACTGAGATCTTCCCCACAAATGCTCCCCTTCCTATGATAGATGCTCGCTCCATGGACTGCACACAACGGGAGGACAACTCGATCCTATTATATGGTGAACATTCCCGCCACCAGGAAAATAGGTAAAAGAGTTAATTGTACCTGAGAGTTGAAAGCGCTTCCTGAATGGTGAAGGCAGTGGAAAAGGTGGACAGAAAAATGGAGAGAAGAAAGGTGGGCAAAATCATTCCTAATATTCAGTGTACAAATGTGAAGCTGTAACTGAGTGACCTGAGGGAGGGGTTGGAGTGGGGGGAGTTGTGGTGACATGGATGAAATGGTCTTTTACTCAAAAACTGATCATTGAATTGCAGCCCCATTGTACAAGTAGGTAAGAATAAGGTTTAGAAAAATACATTTCATAGGGACTGCAGCACGGCCTACTGATAGAGTGCTTGCCTAGCATGCACGAACACCCGAGGTTGAATTCTCAGTACCACACACATAGAAAAAACTGGAAGTGCTTCTGTGGCTCACTTAATAGTACTCTAACTTTGACAAAGCCAAGGACAGTGCCCAGGCCTTGAGTTAAAGACTCAGGACTAGCAAAACACAAAATTTCACAGTCAGTGAATACAAGACAGGAATATATACCCACATATTACAATATGAAAGTGAGTGGAGGCAATCTTGGCTGTGCAGGTCAACCTAGGAAACAAAAAAGGCATCTGGCAGGGGAAGGGCATGACCACCTGAGCTGGCAGTGGGCATTGACTGAACTTTTCCTTATTTGCCCCAAGGAAAACAGCCAGGGCTATGACGGCACAAAACCACACAGGGGAATCACCATTCCTCCTGCTAGGCTTCTCAGATGACCCTCAACTCCAGCCCATCCTCTTTGAGCTCTTCCTGTCCATGTACCTGATCACTGTGCTCGGAAATCTGCTCATCATCCTGGCTGTCATCTCTGACCCCCACCTCCACACGCCCATGTACTTCTTCCTCTCCAACCTGTCTTTTGTGGACATCTGTTTTTCTACTACTACCATCCCCAAGATGCTGGTGAACATCCAGACCCAGAGGAAAGACATCTCCTACCCAGAGTGCCTAACTCAGGTGCATTTCTTCATGATTTTTGGTGGAATGGATAATTTCCTATTGACTGCGATGGCTTATGACTGCTTTGTGGCCATCTGTCACCCACTGAACTACCCAGTTATCATGAAACCTCACTTCTGTGGCCTCCTGGTTCTGGTGTCCTGGCTTCTCATTTTCTGCATCTCACTATTCCATGTTCTACTGATGAGGAAATTAACCTTCTCCCCGGGAACCACCATCCCCCATTTCTTCTGTGAACTACCTCAGGTTCTCCAAGTGGCCAGCTCTGACACCCTCATCAATGACATCTGGATGTACTTGGATTTTGTGCTGTTCTGTGTGTTTCCTGCCTTAGGAATCTTCTTCTCTTACCATCAAATCCTATCCTCTTTAATGAAGCTGCCCAACAAGGCTAGCAAGCACAAAGCCTTCTCCATCTGTGGCTCTCACCTCTGCGTGGTCTCCTTGTTCTATGGGACAGGACTTGGGGTTTACCTCAGCTCTGCGGTGTCCTCCTCCGCCCACAGAAGCAAGGTGGCCTCGGTGATGTACACAGTGATCACTCCCATGCTGAACCCCTTCATCTACAGCCTGAGGAACCAGGACGTGATGGGGGCTCTGGGTAGACTCCCAGGCAGAGTGGTCTCCTGTCTTGATGGATTGTGAACCACAGAACAAAGTAGTCCACTGCAAGAGGTAAGACTAATTGGCTGAATATCAGCATCATTGATTCTTTTCCTTCATTATAGGATATATATATATATATCCATCTAGAAAATATATATGAATTCAAGAATACCGTGCAAAGCCCCTATGGCTTTGTCTGTCTATATGTGGACATCTGTCTTTGAAAGAAATTTACTTGCTATACTTCAGAAGAACAACTTCTGTTTTCAGTGTGAATTTTCCTTAATATTCCCATTTGGCGAGGTGTTATACAAATTCTTCTGGCCATTTCTAATTGTGCATAGAAACCACTTATCACAGTCTGAGGTTCCACAGTATCCCCTTAAGTTATCCCCTTCTATATTAAATCTTCCTCCTAAAACAAAAAACTTCTTCTTCCTCCCCCACCTCCTTTTTCCTTCTCCTCCTCCTGCTCCTCTTGTACTTCTGCTTCTGCTGCTATTCTGCTGCTGCTTCTTCCTCTTCCTCTTCCTCTTTTACTGCACTGGGACTGAATTCAGTCTCTCAGCCTCCTGAGTAACTAGGATGACAAGAGTCAGCCACCATGCCTGGTGGGTGTTTTCTAAGCTGACTTCATCGAAATCCAGCAATCGGGCCAAGGAGAGCAGTAACAGAAGGTAAGCAATTAGGGGCTGATATGAGAGAAATGAAGATCAGAAAATACAAATGTCCAGTTAACCAGGGAGGATACATTCATTAAAAAATAATTAAATGATCATACATTGATTAAATCCACTGAACAGGGCACTGAGCTATTCTTGTGATATTCTGAATGGATACTAAGAGTAACATATATGAGGTACCAAATATAATTTTATAGGGTGCTGGGTGTCTCAGTGTGCTGCTGACCAAACAAAACATGGGATTTTTATCTATAACTTCCAAGTATAAGACACTATTAAATAATGAATGAAAATCAAGAAATTGGATGGAGCGGCTCTTGCTGAGTCCAGATCTGCCCGCCGTGCACCTCCGACTCCCGCCCATCATGCACCCTGGAGTTCCAGTCCTTCCAAGTCCAGAATGGAAGGTCTCAAGGATCAGCTGATTGTGAATCTTCTTAAAGAGGATCATGTCCCCCAGAACAAGATTACAGTTGCTGGGGTTGGTGCTGTTGGCATGGCCTGTCCTATCAGGACTTGGCAGACGAGCTTGCTCGTGTTGATGTCATGGAAGACAAACTGAAGGTAGAAATGATGGACCTCCAGCTCAGCAGCCTTTTCTAGAAAACACCAAAAATTGTCTCTGGCAAAGACTACTCTGTGACTGCAAATTCCAGCCTGGTTATTGTCACAGCTGGGGCCCGTCAGCAAGAGGATGAAAGCCGTCTTAATTTGGTCCAGCGCAATGCAAACATCTTTAAGTTCATCATTCCTAATGTAGTGACGGACAGCCCAAATTGCAATTTGCTTACTGTTTCCAATCCAGTGCATATTCTGACCTAGGTGGCTTGGAAGATAAGTGGCTTCCCCAAAAACTGTGTCATTGGAAGTGGCTGCAATCTGGAGTCAGTCTGGTTCCATTACCTGATGGGAGAGAGGCTGGGAATTCACCCCTTAAGCTGTCATGGATGGGTTCTCATGGAGACTCTAGTTTGCCAGTGTGGAGTGGAGTGAATGTTGCTGGTGTCTCCTTCAAGAATCTGAATCTTCATTTAGGCACTGATGCAGACAAGGAACAGTGGAAAGAGGTTCATAAACAAGTTGTTGACAGTGCCTATGAGGTGATCAAACTGAAAGGCTATACATCCTGGGCCATTGGACTGTCTGTGGCAGATTTAGCAGAAAGTATTATGAAGACTCTTCGAAGAGTTCATCCAATTTCCACCATGATTAAGGGTCTCTATGGAATAAAGGAAGATGTCTTCCTTAGTGTTCTTTGCATTCTGGGACAGAATGGAATTTCAGATGTGGTGAAGGTCACTCTGACTCCCGAGGAAGAGGCTCACTTGAAAAAAAATGCAGATACGCTTTGGGGAATCCCAAAAGAGCTACAGTTTTGAAGTCTTCTATGTACCACTTCACTGTCGAGGCTATAAGAGAATTTTAGTCGGGGATTATGCATGTTGTCCCATACTGATCTGTGACTAAAGCAGTAGCATTATAAAAAGACCTGGAAAAAGTATCCATTTCCTGAAATTAGGACTAGGACTGGTTCAGGAAAACATGCAGCTGTATTCGGATGGTGGATGGGTCCTGTGTAACTGTAAAAACTGGTAAGTGTAAACAATTTTACCCTCTCTGAGACACCAATGAATGGTGCATAGTCCCTAATTACCCTTCAAACCAGATATGTTACTGTGTGCTTTGTAAATCACCAAAACACCTAGTTCCAAATTCTTTTCCCAATCACATTTCCTGGGATGGGTTGTATAAATCCATTTTCGCATGTCACATGCATCATTGATTTAAAGGATATTTTATGTATTATATATCAATAGTGTGCATTGCATGTTATGCAAAAAGCTACAGATGAACAGTGCAAAAACTATCCAAATGTCATAGGAAAACACCAAATAAACTTTGAACAGTGAAAAAAATCAAGAAATTGTTTTTCCCTCTAGAGATCAAGTGATCTATTACATGTCCAAAGATTCTCCAAGGCAGATGCCAAATCGGCATGGCTCCAGAGATTTCGTTCCTATAGAAATTAATAGGTCCTTTGAGAATTCATTGTTATCCTTTTTATCAAAACAAAGGAAACTATGTTTCCCTTGGAATAAATTAATTCCTCTCACCCTTTTACAGTCTACAATAATGCAAGAAATTAACCTAAATCTGTTTATCCATGATGTCATCTTCACTTTAACTCATGGGAACAAAATGGTTTGGAGACAGGAAAGACATTTCATTTCATAAAGACAATTATTTCTTGAAAGGCAATTCATTTCCTGAAGAGATCTTAGTAGATACATCGATTGAGTTGCAAGAAACTGCACAAGCTTCTGACTCCCTTCCCTGAATCCAGTCTCGGTCAAAACACCAGCCAACAAACTTCTAAGGAGGAGTTGGGGAAATAAGCAATCTTCAGTGATAACCAAAATACAGAACCATGTTATCCTGGTAAAGACGGGAAATGTAAATTTATGGTCAGTGAGGGAAAACAAGAGAAAAAGAAAATGGGGTGAGTAGCAGGCAATCCTCTGGAATAGTGAGGCAGGGAAGGGCCAGAAGGGAGCTCGTCACCTGCAGATGAGGTCCCAGATCTCTAAGGCACTTGGAGTTCAGGCTTTGTGAACTCTGATTTCCCTTCTTTCTCTCACTTTCTGCAACCTAGAGCACATTCTTCATGAAGTTCCTTTCTGAAAGCTCTCTCGCTTTTCTTCACTCTTTCCCAATAATCAGCGTCATCTGTCAGCTTTGCTACATCCAATTATGTATTTATCACCCGCTAAAGCTCCAATGTGCACCAGGTATTGTCTTTTGGGTTCCAGGCCAGGGACGTGTGTGTGTGTGTGTGTGTGTGTGTGTGTGTGTGTGTGTGTGCCTAGACCTGGGCCTTGAACTCTAACCATGGCACTGTCCCTCAGCTCCTTTTGCTCAAGGCTAGCACTCCACTATTGGAACTGCATCTCCACTTCCAGCTTTTTCTGTCATTATTTGGAATTAAGGGTCTCATAGACTTTCCTGCCCAGCTGGCTTTGAACTGCCATTGTCAGATCTAAGACTCCTGAGCAATGATGATTACAGAGATGAAACACCAGTGCCAGCTTTGATTGGAATTTTTTTCTTATCCTCTCCAATATTTTGCTGGCATGTTTGACTGACAAAGTATGGTTTGTTTCCCATTAGTGTCCATAACAAAATCTAGCCAACAAAAGAATTATTAGTAAGGAACAATTCCCCTTCGTGTGTGTGTCTGTGTGTGCGTGTGGGTCTGTGTCTCTGTGTGTGGGTGTGTGTTTCTGTGTCTGTGTCTGTGTGTGTGTGCCTGTATGTACATGTGCCAGTCATGGGTCTTGAACTGTGCACCTGGGCACTGTCCCTGAGCTTCTGAGCCATACCAAGTGAACTAGAGCTCACATGTGGCTTTTTAGTAATTAATCAGGAATGAGAATGTCATGGATTTCCCTGCGTGAGCTGGCTTCACACCCTGATATGTCAATTGCAGCCTCTTAGTAGCTAGAATGCCAGCTGTAAGCCACCTTCCCTCACTTAGTTTTCCACATGTACACTGGCTTCTGTGTGCACAGAATGGATTTCTATGTATACCAACTGGAAAAAGGGGTTTTGCTGTGGTATTTCCACACGGGCATATATTGTGGTTTGATCAAAATAAACCCCTTTGTAACTCTTTTTTGGCACATAGTCCAGCCCCGATTTCAAGGTTTAGTGGATTTTCATCTTCATCTTCACATATATTCTGCATTATTCAACCCCACCATTCCTTCCCTGTCCCTCAAGCTTGTCCCCATAAACATTTACATTCATTATATATAGAGGTAGATAGATAGATAGATAGATAGATAGATAGATAGATAGATAGATAGAGCATTGAGCATATGAATCAAATTCATTCAGTTTATTATTGCATGATCCATTAATTCTGCTGATTTCCATACAATATGTTCCTGCTTCAGAGCATGAAATTTCACACATGTGTTTTATATTGTGTGTGTGTGAGTGTGTGTGTGTGAGTGTGTGTGTGTGTGTGTGTGTGTGTGTGTGTGTGTGTGTGCCAGTCCTCAGATTTAAACTCAGAGATTCTGAGACTTCTTACTCACGGCCATTGCTAGACCCACTGTCATCTTTTTAGTGCTAAAAATATAGATAAGAATCTGACAGACTTTTCTTGCCCAGAATGACTTAGAACCCCAAACCTTAACTCTGCACTTCTTGAGTAGCTGGGATTATATGCATGAACTAAATGCACTAAGCACACTGTTATTTTAATGATATTGTGTTCCTTTCTCCTCAATTCTATGTAGCTGGTAGTCTCTTTTTTACCCTCTCTCATATTTTAGAAGAAATCACATAAAAGGAATTCTCTGACGGGAGGCATCCACAGCCATGTTGACCAGCCATGCTATATTCCATCCACATCCAGGAACTCCATGTACTGAGATCTTCCCCACAAATGCTCCCATTCCTGAGATAGATTCTCGCTCCATGGACTGCACACAACAGAAGGACAACTCGATCCTATTACATGGTGAACATTCCCTGCACCAGGAAAATAGGTAAAAGAATTAATTGTCCCTGAGAGTTGAAAGTGCTTCCTAAAAGGTGAAGGCAGTGGAAAAGGTGGACAGAGAAATGGAGAGAGGAAAGGTGGGCAAAATCATTCCTAATATTCAGTGTACAAATGTGAAGCTGGAACTGGGAGAACTGCGGGAGGGGTTGAACTGGGAGGGGTCGGGGAGATCATGGAAGGAGTGACATGGATGAAATGGCCTTATACTCACAAACTGACCATTGAATTATAGCCCCATAGTGCCACTACTTAAAAGCAAGGTTTAGAAAAATACATTTAATAGGGACTAGAGCAAAGCCTAGTGGTAGACTGCTTGCCTAGCATGCAAGAATACCCGAGTTTGATTCCTCAGTACCACATATATAGAAAAATCCAAAGTGGTGCTGTGGCTCAAGTACTAGTGCTCTAACTTTGACAGGCCCACGGACAGTGCCCAGGCCTTGAGTTCAAGCCTCAGGACTAGCAAAACACAAAATCTCTGAGTAAATGAATAATAGACAGGGATATTTACACACATATTACAATATGAAAGTAAGTGGAGGCAAACTTGGCTGTGCATGTCAACCCCGGGGGAGCCATTAGGAAACAAAAAAGGCATCTGGCAGGGGAAGGGCATGACCACCTGAGCTGGCAGTGGGCATTGATTGAACTTTTCCTTACTTGCCCCAAGGAAAACAGCCAGGGCTATGGCAGCACAAAACCACACAGGGGAATCACCATTCCTCCTCCTGGGCCTCTCAGATGACCCTCAACTCCAGCCCATCCTCTTTGAGCTCTTCCTGTCCATGTACCTGATCACCGTACTCGGAAATCTGCTCATCATCCTGGCAGTCACCTCTGACCCCCACCTCCACACCCCCATGTACTTCTTCCTCTCCAACCTGTCCTTTGTAGACATCTCCTTCACCTCCACCACAGTCCCCAAGATGCTGGTGGACATCCAGACCCAGAGGAAAGACATCTCCTACCCAGAGTGCCTCACTCAAGTGTATTTCTTCATGATTTTTGTTGGAATGGATAATTTCCTATTGACCGTGATGGCTTATGATCGCTTTGTGGCCATCTGTCACCCACTGAACTACCCAGTTATCATGAACCCTCACTTCTGTGGCCTCCTTGTCCTCGTGTCTTGGCTTCTCATTTTCTGCATCTCACTACATCATATTTTAATGATGAGGAAATTAACCTTCTCCCTGGGAACCACCATCCCCCATTTCTTCTGTGAACTAGCTCAGGTTCTCCAAGTGGCCAGCTCTGATACCCTCATCAATGACATTTGGATGTACTTGGATTTTGTGCTGTTCTGTGTGTTTCCTGCCTTAGGAATCTTCTTCTCTTACCATCAGATCCTATCCTCTTTAATGAAGCTGCCCAACATGGCTAGCAAGCACAAAGCCTTCTCCACCTGTGGCTCTCAACTCTGCATGGTCTCCTTGTTCTACGGGATAGGACTTGGGGTGTACCTCAGCTCTTCAGTGTCCTCCTCTGCCCACAGAAGCAAGGTGGCCTCGGTGATGTACACAGTGGTCCCTCCCATGCTGAACCCCTTCATCTACAGCCTGAGGAACCAGGACGTGATGGGGGCCCTGGAGAGACTGCCAGGCAGAGTGGTCTCCTGTCTTGATGGATTGTGAAGCACAGAACAAATAGTCCATTGGAAGTGGGAAGACAAATTGGCTGAATATCAGATCAGTGATACTTTTCCTTAATTATAGGATTCAGTGTATATGTATGTATAGACTCTTCCATCTAGAAAAGACGTACTTATTCACGCTTACCACCAAAGCCCCTATGGCTTTGTCTGTTGATGTTTGGACGTCTATGTTTCAAGGAAATTTACTTGCTGTCCATCAGAAGAACAACTTCTGTTTTCAGTGTGAATTTTTCTTAATATTCCCATTTGGGTTACTGTTGCACAACTTTCGTGGGCATTTCCAATTGAACATAGAAAGCACTTATCACAATCCAAGTTTACACAGTATCCCTGTAAGTTATCCTCTTCTATATTAATTATTCCTCCTCAAACACAAAACTTCTTCTTCTCCTCCTTCTCATCCTTCTTTACCTCCTCCACTTCTTCCTCCTCCACCTCCTCCTTCAAGAATCCAAATAAAAGCCCAACACTATCAGAACAACAGTTGTGTACTTACATGAGAGATTTTGTTTTAAGTTTGAGGGCAATTCTTTTTTGTCTTTACTAATTTCTCTTTCCCACTCAGATATGAACGTGTTTCCATGATAGCTATAATAAGTGACATCCTCAGACAACAGACAATAGTCTGAGGATGTTTGTTTCTTCTCAAACTCACCAGAATTGTTGTTGTAGATTTTTTTCCCAATGGACATAATACAGGATCAAAGTGTTTTATTGATTTTCATATCCTATGTAGTGAAAAGGTTGAATATTTATCTATGGATTTCTTTATGGCCATTTTTACATCTCTTAAAGATTGTCTTGGCTGGGACTAGTGGCTCACATCTGTAATCCTAGCTACTCAGGAGCTTCAAATTTGAGGATCACAATGGAAAGCCAACCTAGGCAATTGACTGCTAGAAATCCAGAAGTGGTGCTGTGACTCAAGGGGTACAGGAGTAGCCTTGAGCTGAAGAGCTCAAAACCAGCAACCAGGCCCAGAGATCAAGCCCTATCACCAACCAAAAAAATGAATGTGTAAATAAATCAACATTATTTTATCAATATTTTTCCTCATTGTGAAATCAACTTAATTGTGGACAATTAATTTTTGGTGTTGAGTATCTGAAAGGCTTTCCTTCTACCTCCTGGGACTGGGACTCTTTGTAAGTGAATGCCCCACACACTTCTCTCATTCTCATCAGCCTTTCCCGTGCTCTGAATAAAGATTTGATTTATGAAATCCCTTTTGTCAATTTTTCCTCCTATTTAATGAAATACCACAGAACTTTCCAGAAAGTACTATTCTAGGCTATATCTCCAGTTATGTTCTCTATGGTTTCCTCTTGTAATTTCAGCTTCAGGTCTTACAGGCAGAGATATAGGATGGCGCCTCCAAGCCAGGTTGGGCAGGAATGTCTGTGATACTCTTATCTCTACCCATAACACTGCTGGAAGTAAACGGGGCAACCTGTGCTCACACCTGAATCCTAGCTACTCGGGAGCCTGAGATCTGAGGATCACAGATCAAACCCAGCCTGGACATGAAAGTACATCAGACTCTTACCTCCAATTAACCACCAGAAAACTGAAAGTGGTGCTGTGGCTCAAACAAGGAGAGTGTTAGCCTTGAGAGCTCAGAGATAGTGCCCAGGCCTAGAGTTCAAGGCCCACAACAGAGAGAGGAGAGAGACAGAGAGAGAGAGAGCCAGAGTGAGAGAGACAGAGAGAGAGAGAGAGGTGATCTCTCTCTAGTAAGGAAACAGCAAACAATGTACTGAATGAAGAAATCTGGAAGGTTGTAAGATCTAAATTACACCGGATCCTGCATTCGCCATGTCACTCAGCACTGTGTCCCAGCCAGAGCAATCCATCAAGAGAAAGAAAAACGTGCATCCAAATTGGAAAAACAAAACCCAAAATGTCACTGTGTGTATAAGATGTGACCTGCACTAAAGTAACTCCCAAAATCAGTTCTGATGCCAGTGGCTCAAGACTGAACCCGCAGCTACTCCACAGGCTGAGATCTGAGGATGGAAGCTCCCAGTCATCCTGAGCAGGAAGTCCTCAAGGACCTTATTTCCACTTACATAAGAATAAGACAGAAGTGGAGTTGTGGCAGAAGTGATAGAGCACCAACCTTGAGCACAAAAGGTATGGGAGAATCCTCCAACCCAGAACTCCAGGCCTAGAACCAACACACACACACACACACACACACACACACACACACACACTATCCATCTTTCAATAGGATCAGGAGGGAATGATATTTTTCCAGTTTTATTTAGGGGTGTCATTTCTTTTCCTGTGTGTGTGTGTGTGTGTGTGTGTGTGTGTGTGTGTGTGTGTGTGTGTGTTGCTCTTGGAGCTTGAACTCAGAGCCTGGGCATTGTCCATGACTCCTTTTCCTCAAGGATTCTGCTCTTCTGCTTGAGCCACAGCTCCATTCTGCCTTTTTAGTGGTTCATTGAAGACTGTACAGACTTTTCTGCCCCACTGGCTTCTAACTCTAAATCCTCACATCTCAGCCTCCTAAGTATTTCAAATTACAGGCTTGAGCCAGCAGCACCTAGCTGAGATTGTTTTCTTTTTCCTTTTTCTCTCTCTTTAGTTTTTTTGTCCGTTCTTGGACTTGAACTCTGAGCCTGGATGCTGTCCCTGAGCAATTCAGCTCAACACTACCGCCCTACTCCTTGACCCACAGCCCACATCTGGTTTTCTAATGGTTAATTGCAGATAAGAGTATCACGGACTTTAGTTCCTCGGCTGGTTTTGAACCAAGATAATCAGATCTCAGCCTCCTGAGTAGCTAGAATGACAGGAGTGAGAAAAAACCTAGCAGAATTTTCTAAACCTGATTTCATAGAAATCCAGCCATTGGACCGAGGGGAGCATTAACAGAAAAAAAGAATTAGGGGCTGATATGAGAGAAATGAAGAACAGAAAATACAAATGTCCAGTTAACCAGAGAAGATACATTCATTGACTAATAAATAAATGATTATTCATTTATTTAATCCATTGAACAGGGCACTGAGCTATTGTTGTGATATTCTGAATGGATAATAAGGGTAACATATATGAGGTAACAAATATAATTGTATAGGTTGCTGAGTGTCTCAGTGTGCTGCTGTCTAAATAAAACGTGGGATTTTTATCTATAATTTCAAAGCATAAGAAACTTTAACGAAAAAAATTTAAAAACTTTTTCCCTATAGAGATCAAGTGATCTATTACATGTCCAAAGATTCTTCAAGGCAGAAGCCAAATAGACATGGCTCCAGAGATTTAGCCCCTATTGAAATAAATAGATCCTTTAAGGATTCCTTATTTTATTTAATCAAAACAAAAGGAAAAAACAAAAATAATATGTTCCCCATGGAATAAATTAATTCCTCTCACCCTGTAACAGCCCACAATAATGCAAGAAATTAACCTAAAAATTTATCCATGATGTCATCTTCACTTTAACTAATGGGAACAAAATGATTTGGAGACTGGAAAGACATTTCATTTCATAAAGAGAATTATTTCATGAAAGGCAATTCATTTCATGAGGACATTTTAGTACATTCATAGATTGAGTTGGAAGAAACTGCACAAGCTTCTGACTCCCTTCTCTGAATCCAGTCTCCATGAAAACCCCAGTCAACAAACTTCTAAGGAGGAGTTGAGGAGATAAGAAATCTTCAGTGATAACCAAAATACAGAACCATGGTAGCCTGGTAAAGACAGGGGAAATGTGAATTTATGACCAGCGAGGGAAAACAAGACAAAAAGAAAATGGGGTGAGTAGCAGGCAATCCTCTGGAATAGAGAGGATGGGAAGGGCCAGAAGGGAGCTCACATGGGCAGGTGAGGTCCCAAAACTCTAAGGCACTTGGAGTTCAGGCTTTGTGAACTCTGATTTCCTTCCTTTCTGTCACTTGCTGCAACCTAGAGCGCCTTTCTCATGAAGTTCCTTTCTGGAAGGTCTCTTGCTTTTCTTCACTCTTTCCCAATAATCAGCATTATCTGTCAGCTTTGCTACATCGATTATGTATTTATTAATCACCCGCTAAAGCTCCATCGTGCACCAGGTATTGTCTATTGGGTTCCAGGCCAGGGACTTCTGTGTCTGTGTGTCTGTGCGTCTCTGTGTCTATGTGTGTCTATGTCTGGGTGTGTGTCTGTGTCTGTCTGTCTGTGTGTATATGTGTGTCTCTAGGCCCGGCCCTTCAACTCTAACACTGGCACTCTTCCTCAGCTCCTTTTTCTCAAGGCTACCACTCTACTATTTGAGTTGCAGCTCCACGTCCAGCTTCTTCTGTCATTTTTTGGAAATAAGGCTCTCAGGGCTTTCCTGCCCAGGCTGACTTTGAACTTCCATTGTCAGACCTCAGACTCCTGAGCAATGATGGCTACATGGATGAACCACCAGTGCTGGCATATTTGACCAAAAATGTATGGTATGTTTCCCAGTAGTGTCCATAACAAAATCTAGCCAACAACAAATTATTAGTAAGGAAAAATTCCCCTTCGTGGGTGTGTGTGTCTGTGTCTGTGTCTGTGTGTGTCTGTATGTACATGCACCAGTCATAGTACTTGAAATGTGCACCTGGGCACTGCCCCTGAGCTACTGAGCTATAACAAGTGAACTGCAGCTCACGTGTGGCTTTTTGGTGATTAATTAGGAATGAGAATCTCATGGACTTCCCTGCCTGATCCTTCAATTGCAGCCTCGTAGTAGCTAGAATGCCACCTGTGAGCCACTGGCACCCAACTTTCCTCACTTAGTTTTGCACATGCACACTGGCTTCAGTGTGCACAGAATGGTTTTCTATGTATTCCAACTGGAAAAGGGGGGTTGCTGTGGTATTTTCACACAGGCATGTATTGTGTTTTGATCACAATAAATCCCTCTGTAGCTCTTTCTTTGGCCCATAGTTCCTGCTACTGATTTCAACAGGGTTTAGTGGATTTTATCTTCATCTTCACACATATTCTGTATTTCTCAATCCCACCATTCCCTCCTCGCCCTCAGGCTTCTCCCCATAAACATTTACATTCATGGTAGATAAATAATAGGTATATAGGTAATAGATAATACAAAGGGAGATGCTGACAAAGATGCAGTTACCTAGGTAGATAATGGATCAACAGACAGACAGATAGACACACAGAGAATAGATGGTCTATTACATTCATACATACATCAGGAGGTAATAGAAAAAGGTAGATAGATATATAACTAATTGAGAGACAGACAGGTATGCACAAAGGTAGATAGATAATAGATACACACAGGCATACATACATACATAGACAACAGTAGACACTTATATTGATACTGAGATCGCAGACAGTAGCCTGGTATGTATATGATAGGTAGACACATATATACATAAATAATAAACATGTGGAGGGTTAGAATGTAGGTAAGAAGATAGGTAGCTGAGTAGTAGACACAGAGATACATGGATATTAAACTGTGAAGATGAGAACGCACGTACCATTTGTCTTTGTGAACCTGGGTTATTTTGCTTCAGATGATATGATCTACACTTCCAGTCATTTTCCTCCACAGGATGGAATCCATTCTTCCTAAAGACTGAAAAATGTTCCATTATGTGTCCATCTCTGTTCTCCATTCATCCACTGAAGGACAGCATGGCTGATTTCATTGCTTGTCTCAGCCTAGAAGGCCTGTGCCTTCCTTTCCTACTCCTACTGATAAGAATCCATCTTCCCTCCCCCAGCACAAATGATTTCCATTTCCAGGAAGCTTTTCTGCCCAAAACTGTCCTTCTGATTTACACAGCGGCCATTTCATGGGCATAAAGGATGCTGTCACTGGTAATTGTTATGGAGATGACAAACACTTGCGTTCAGTCCATAAAATTTCTTTGTAAATATTTCTAGACAACTTGTTCTCTCAGAGCCTTGAGCATATGAATCAACTTCATCCAATGTACTATTGCATAATCCATTAATTCTGCTGATTTCAGCATAATAAGTTCCTGCTCTAGAGCATGAAATCTCACACATATGCTGATGGTGTGTGTGTGTGTGTGTGTGTGTGTGTGTGTGTGTGTGTGTGTTTGTGTGTGCCAGTTCTGGGGTTTAGAGTCAGTGTTTCTGAGCCTTCTTACTCAAGGCAGCTACTACATCCACTGTCATCATTTTACTGCTGAAATGTTAGAATGGAATCTGACAGACTTTTCTTGCCCAGACTGACATAGAATCCCAAGCCTTAGTTCTCCACTTCCTGAGTAGCTAGGATTACAGGCATGAGATAAATGTACTAAACCCAGCTGTCAGAAAAAACGGCATCGCCCCATTTGTAAGAAAATGGAAAGACTTACAAAAAAAGATATTAAGTGAATTAAGCCAGACTCAATGGAACACAGGCTCAATGGTTTCCCTCATTTGTTATAATCAGTAGAACCTTGAGCTCTCTCGCAGAGATTTGCAATAGAGCAAAACCTAGATACATAAGGCAATATATTATGATGCTAAATGAAAGGACCTCCAGGATATAGAAACAAAAGCCATATAATGAGTGATTGTTTTCCTTAATGTACTATGTTATCCCTCATCTCTTTTGCTGTCCCGTAGTTATCTCATATTGTTACAGTATTTCACTTTGTTATCTGATATATTGGATAAATGCGATTTTGGTTATTTGAAACTGGATAGGGAAGGAGGGGAAACAAGATGAGGGCTGGGATTGGGGGGAAGGGAAATGGGGACCAAGACATGAGAAAGGGTATCAATGTATATGAAGTAATACAATTTCTATCTGGTGAATATAATGTAACTCTTCTATTAAATACAATAAAAATATGAAAAAATGTACTAAGTTAATTGCATGTTATTTAATGATGTGTTCCTTTCTCCTCATTTCTCTTTTTTACCCTCTCTCATATTTTGGAAGAAATCACCTAGAGGAATTCTCTCTCTGGAGACATCCGAGAACTCCAGGTACTGAGATCTTCCCCACAAATGCTCCCATTCCTGAGATAGATGCTTGCTCCCTGGCCTGCAGACTACAGGAGGATGACTCGATCCTATTACAGAGTGAACATTCCCTCCACCAGGAAAATAGATAAAAGAGTTAATTGCACCTGAGAGGTGAAAGCGCTTCCTGAGAATTGAATGCGCTTCCTGAGAGGTGAAGGCATTCGAAAATGTGGACAGAGAAATGGAGAGAGGAAAGGTGGGCAAAATCATTATTAATATTCAGTGTACAAATGTGAAGTTGGAACTGGGTGAACTAAGGGAGGGGTTGGATTGGGAGGAGTTGTGGAGACCATGGAGAGGTGACATTGATGAAATGGTCTTGTACTCACCAAGTAATCATTGAATTATAGCCCTGTGGTACACCTACATAAGAATAAGGTTTAGAAAAATACATTTAATAGGGACTGGAGCAAAGCCTAGTGGTAGAGTGCTTGCCTGGGATGCACGAAGATTCGAGTTTGATTCCTCAGTACCACATACATAGAAAAAGCCAGAAGTGATTCTGTGGATCACTTAATAGTGCTCTGAATTTGACAATGGCCAAATGCAGTGCCCGGGCCTTGACTAGCAAAATACAAACACACACAGTCAGGGTCCGGGAGTTTGGCCTAATGGTAGAGTGCTGGCCTAGCATGTACGAATATCCAGGTACGATTCCTCAGTACCACATACATAGAAAAAAACCTGGAAGTGGTGCTGAGGCTCAAGTGGAAGACCTCTAGACCTGAGAAAGTCCAAGGACAGTGCTCAGGCCCAAGCCCGAGCCCAGGCTGTTTAATTATTCTCTAGACTCAGAGGGACATAAAGACAATACAGATTGGATTGAGAGGCTTATTGTTTTGGGTTAAAGTCACTTATCAGTGGTTGTATTAGACTGGTCTGTAAGTGCACAAAAAGAAAGACTGATAACACCAATCAAAAATTGTGAACATCTAGTGTCTGCCAGCTACAGAGGGCTAGGTTGGTTATATCTGAAAAACAATAATTGTGTTTAGTACTAATCTTGCTCCCATTTTCAAATGGGCAGAACAAGAAACTCAAGAAAAATGTCAAATCAAGGAACAACATCCCCCACCTAATGTAAACAGACAATGAAACAGTCACTGGCAAACCTAGAGCAGAGTCTTCCAAGTGCTATACAAATGCAATTGATAAACATCATTAATGAAAAAATGTGAAAATATAAAGAAAGAGATAAGGGAGGAAGCCATAGCTAAAAAAGAGGAAATCATAAACAAGGTGATAAGTGAAAAAGAAGAAGCCATAAAGGAGGCCATAATAAAGGTTTTTCAAAGAAAGATGAATGAATTCACAGAATGAACAAATAAAAATTTGACCGAACTCCAGCAAATATACAAAGAAAATAAAGCTACGGAGCTAACCACTCAAATGGAAATCAAGGAGCTAAAGAAATCCATACATGATCTAAAAGAAGAGACGCAAGGCATCAAAAATGAGCAATTAGAAGCAAGGGAGATGAAAAATAAAGTAGATAGATTTGATAGCAGGTTAGACAATTCAGAGGAGAGAATTTCAGGGGCTGAAGATAATTTAGTTATTGTAGAGAAAGAACAGAAAATGAGCCAATCCAAATCTAGGAAATATGACAGAGCGCTTCAGAGGATCCAAGATACAATTAGGAAGCCTAATTTAAGGCTAATTGGTATTGAGGAGGGTCTGGAGAAAGAGGTCAATGGTATTGGAAACATACTTCAGGGATTCATCTCAGAGAATTTCCCAAATATCCAGAAGGACAGGCCCATCCAGATACAAGAAGCTTTTAGAACCCCAAACAGACCTGACCAGAAAAGAACGTCCCACCGCCACATCGTAATCTGAACTGGATCAATAGAAACCAAAGAAAGGATCTTAAAGGCTGCCAGGGTAAAGGGACCAATAACCTATAAAGGCAAATCAATAAGAATAACCAGAGATTTCTCAGCAGACACCATGCAAGCAAGAACTGACTGGAAGCATATATGTCATGCCCTGAAGTCAAATAACTACCAACCAAGAATACTGTACCCAGCTAAGCTCTCATTCATAACTGAGGGAACAATAAAAACATTCCATTCCAGGGAAAAGCTGCAAAAATATGTAGCAACAAAACCAACACTACAGAGAATTCTCAAAGATGTTCTATACATAGAAAACCGAAATAAATGCAATATAGGGAAAGAAATGGCACCTAAACAGCATACCATCTAAGGACCACAAGAACTGTCAAGACACAGGCCCTAATAAAAGTTTTTAAAAAATGGTAGGAACTAATAAATATCTCTCAATCCTAACTCAATATCAATGGACATAACTCTCCAATTAAACGGCATAGGCTGTCTAGTTGGATCAAAACGCAAGAGCCTTCATTCTGCTGTCTTCAAGAGACACATCTTACCCCCAAAAAACAAGCATCTTTTGAAAGTGAGAGGTTGAAATAAACTATCAAGCTAATGGCCCGCATAAACAGGCTGGGGTTGCCATCCTCATATCAGATAAAATAGACTTCAAACTAAAATTAGTAAGAAAAGACAAAGAAGGTTACTACATACTACTAAAGGGATCTTTCCTCCAGGAAGACATAACGATCCTAAATATTTACACACCCAATCCCGGAGCTCCAAACTTCATCGAGCAAAAGTTACTTACACTGAAACCATACATAGATTGAAATGCAGTGATTGTCGGTGACTTTAACACACCACTCTCACCTATGGACAGATCAACAAGGCAAAAACTCAACAGAGAAACCTTAGAACTGAACAACTATATAGACCAACTAGATCTAACAGACATCTGCAGAATATTCCACCCAGCAACAACACAATATACGTTTTTCTCAGCAGCACATGGAACATTTTCCAAAATAGATCACATCTTAGGCCATAAAACAAACCTGGTCAGATTCAGAAACACTGAAATTATTCCATGCACACTCTCAGACCACAAAGGCGTAAAATTGGAACTGAACACACATCTCCACCAACGAAAACCCTGTAACTCATGGAGACTGAACAACACATTGTTGAATCACCAATGGGTCATCGAAGAGATCAGAACAGAAATCCAACAGTTTATGAAATTTAACAGTAAGGAGCACACAAAATACCAACTCCTTTGGGACACAGCAAAGGCAGTACTCAGAGGAAAATTTATAGCGCTGAGTGCCTACAACAACAAGTCGGGAAAATTGCAAACCAACAAGTTAATGTCTCACCTTAAGCTCCTGGAAAAAGAGCAACAAACCAACCCTAATCCCAGTAGAATAAGGCAAATAATTAAAATCAAAGCAAAATTAAATGATTTGGAATCCAAAAAAACTACAGAAAGAATCAACAAAACAAGGAGCTGGTTCTTTGAAAGAATTAACAAAATTGACAAGCCCTTACGAAATCTTACCAAAAAAACAAGAGAGCATATCGAAATAAACAAAATCGCAGATGAAAATGGATATATCCCGACAGAAATTACTAAGATCCAGTATATCATGAGGGCATACTTCGCAAACCTTTACGCCAACAAATTTGAGAATCTAGATGAAATGGATGAATTCCTAGCCAATGTTAACATACCCACACTGAACCAAGAAGAACTAAGCCAACTCAACAGGCCTATTTCAAGCTCTGAAATAGAAATGGCAATTAGAGAACTTCCACCTAAGAAAAGCCCAGGGCCAGATGGATTCACAGCTGAATTCTGTAAGGTCTTCAAAGCAGAGCTCACACCACTATTTCTCAAGCTATTCATCGAAATTGAAAATGAAGGTTCCTTACCAAACTCATTCTATGAAGCCAGTATAACCCTCATCCCCAAACCAGACAGAGACTCATCAAAGAAAGAGAACTATAGACCTATTTGTTTGACCCAAAATTCTCAACAAAATACTGGCCAACAGTCTACAACAACTCATCAAAAAATTATACACTATGATCAAACTGGATTCATCACAGGGAGGCAAAGCTGGTTCAACATAGCAAATCAATTAATATAATTCAACACATCAACAGGAGCAAGGAGAAAAATCACATGATTGTCCCAGTAGATGCGGAAAAGGCATTTGACAAGATCCAACACCCCTTTATGTTAAAAGCTCTGGAGAAACTAGGAATCCATGGAACATTCCTCAATGTAATTAAGGCTGTGTATGAGAAACCCACTGCTAGTATTACATTTAATGGTGAAAATCTAAAGCCATTCCCTCTAAAATCAGGAATGAGACAAGGATGCCCACCCTCTCCACTACTCTTTAACATAGTACTAGAATTCCTAGCCTGTGCAATAAGGCAAGAAGCAAGCATAAAGGGGATCCAAGTAGGGAAAGAGGACATAAAACTATCCCTCTTTGCAGATGACATGATTCTGTATTTAAAGAATCCTATAGACTCTACTCCCAAGCTCCTTGAGCTGATTCAAAGCTTTGGAAGGGTAGAAGGCTATAAAATCAACCCTCAAAAATCAACTGCCTTCCTTTACGCCAACAGTGAGCTGAATGAGGCAACAATCAGGAAAGAAACTCCTTTCACAATAGCCTCAAAGAAAATAAAGTACCTAGGAATTACCTTAACTGAGAAAGTAAAGGACCTTTTTGACCAAAACTTTAAAACCATAAAAAGGAAATTAAAGCAGAATTTAGGAAATGAAAAACCTGCCATGCTCCTGGATTGGAAGAATCAACATTGTGAAAATGACAGTCTTGCCAAGAGCTATCTATAAATTCAACGCAATACCCATCAATATCCCAATAGCATTCTTTAAAGAAATAGAAGAGGCAACTCAGAATATCATATGGAATAATAAAAGACCCCGTATAGCAAAACCACTTCTTAGCAGAAAGATCAGCGCTGGAAGAATATCAATTCCAAACTTTAGACTCTATTGCAGAGCTATAATTATCAAAACCGCTTAGTACTGGCACAAGAACAGGCCTGAAGACCAATAGAATAGAACTGAGGACCCAGATACTAAACCACAGACTTATGGCCACCTAATCTTGGACAAGGGATCCAAAAAAATACAATGGAAGAAAGACAGCCTCTTCAAAATTTGTGCTGGCAGAACTGGTTAAGCACCTGCAGAAAACTAAGGTTGAATCCTTCTTTGTCAGCTTGCACTAGAAGTAACTCCAAATGGATCAAAGACCTGGAGGTAAAAGCTGACACACTGAAAACTTTACAGGAAGGAATAGGAGATACACTAGGCCTCCTTGGCACAGGTGGAAAGTTTCTTAATAAGGACCAAGAATCACAACAAATCAGAGAAAGGCTGGATAAGTGGGACTGCATTAAACTGCAGAGCTTTTGTATGGCAAAGGACACAGTAAATTAATTAGGAAGCCTACAGAGTGGGAGAAGGTCTTCATCAACCAAACAACGGACAAAGGCCTCTTATCTAAAATATATCAACAACTCAAAAAATTGAATCACTCCAAAACTAATCTCCGAAGTAACAACCATCTCATTAAAAATGGGCCAAAGACTTAAAGAGAGTACTTCTCTGAAGAAGAAACAAAAATGGCCTATAGACATATGAAGAAATGCTCAGCATCTCTGGTCAGAAAAGAAATGCGAATCAAAACAATTCTAAGATTCCACCTCACTCCAGTTAGAATGGCCAGGATCAGGAAAACGAATAATAACAGATGCTGGAGGGGATGTGGCCAGGAGGGATCACTACTACACTGTTGGTGGGAGTGCAAACTCATTCAATTACTATGGAAAGCAGTGTGGCAGTGCCTCAAAAGGCTAAACATAGAACTCCCCTATGACCCAGCAATTCCACTACTTGGCATTTACCCAACCATCCAGAAACAAGGACATACTAAACCCACTAGCAAACAATGTTCATTGCAGCACTATTCACCATATCAAAGATATGGAACCAACCTAGATGTCCCTCAGTTGATGAGTGGATCAACAAGTTGTGGTATTTGTACACAATGGAATTCTATGCTGCTGTCAGAAAGAATGACATCGCCCCATTTGTTAGGAAATGGAAAGACTTGCAAAAAATCATATTAAGAGAAGTAAGCCAGACTCAAAGGAACTTAGGCTCAATGGTTTCCCTCATTCATCATAATCAGTAGAAACCTTGGGCTCTACTAGCAGAGATCTGCAATAGAGCAAAATCTTGATACATAAGGCCATATAATGTGAAGCTAATTGAAAGGACCTCCAGGATATTGAAACAAAAGCCATTTTGGTTATCTCATATTGGTATAGTATCTCACTTTGTTATCTGATATATTGAATTTATTTGTGTTTGGTTATTTGAAATTTGATAGGGAAGGGGGGAAAACCAAGACAGTTGGGGGTTGAGGGGGGGAGGGAAATGCGTACCAAGACATGTGAAAGGGTATCCATGTATGTGAATTAATTCACCTTCTATCTGGCAAATAACATATAACCCTTTTACTAATTATAATAAAAAATGCAAAAAAAATCACAGACTAAAAAGACAGCCTAATTAGTAACTGTTTTTTTTCCTCCTCAGTGGATCAAGGCAAAATGCACATAATTACACAAATCAGTCTGTGCTATTTCAGTCTCTGTGGATTTTCCAGTATTTGAGATGGAAGACGAGTAATAGAAAAATGGATGTCCAGGGCCGGAACTTTGGCCTAGTGATAAGAGTGCTGCCTAAATGCATGAAGACCCGTGTTTGTTTCCTTGGTAGCACCCGCACAGAAAAAAACCTCAAAGTGCTGCTGTGGCTCAGGTGATAGAGCTCTAACCTTGAGAAAAGTCCAAAAATAGTGCCCAAGCCCTGAGTTCAAGCCCCATAACTGGCCACAACCCTGACAAAAGCCATGGCAGTCAGAAGCATATTACCACCACACATAAAAAGGATGAACAGAGACCTTGGTGTGAGGCAGCCCCCATAGGAGATGGTTCTGCTGTGACTCTGGAGGTCCGCCAGCAACTTGGTAGTGGAGGTGAAGCAGATGTCATGCAAGGAGAGGATGGAGAGGAAGTAATACATGGGGGTGTGGAGGTGGGGATCAGAGATGTAACCAGGATGATGAGCAGATTTTCTGACCACAATGGACAGGAAGACCCTAACCATGAAGGGCTGTAGTTCAGGGTCATCTTAGAATCTCAGGAGATGGAACTCTGTGATGGTTTTGAGACTGCCAGCTTCTCTGCTACTTAGACAACTGGTGAAAAAAATTAAACAGACAAGAAAGGCTATGTGCCTACTGAGTTGGAGTATTTGTAAGCTGTATTTACTACCTGAGGCCAAAGCTTCTGAAATCATTCTCCATGGGATATTTCCTGAATCTCTAGAATTTTTTTCCTTGCTCAGCTCTTGAAGCCCTTCTATTTGCTTCTACATTAATGAAACACAAGAGTTGAAAGAAACAGGCCTAGAAATTACCATGTCCATGGCAACACTGCAAGGCAATTTACTCTTTGAAAATAGAGACTGAAAAGCTGGTTGTTGGTGGCTCACACCTATACTACTAGCTACTCAGGAGACTATGATATGGAGATCAAAGTTTGAAGCCAGCCAGACAGGACATTCTGTGAGACTCTGTCCTCCAACTAAAGACACAAAAAGCATAAGAGGAGCTGGGGCTCAAGTAGCAGAACACCAATCTTGAGCAAACAAAGCTCAGAGCCTAACTTCAAGTCCCAGAACTTGCACTTACACACACACACACACACACACACACACACACACACACACACACGTGCGCATGCATGCACACACACATGCACACACACACACATACACACATACACACACATGCATGCACACACAAATTTATGGCCATAGTTCTTTTCTTTTTTGTTGTAAAGGTGATGTACAGAGGGGTGAAGGTTATTTAACTCAGGAATTTTGTGCATTTCTTTTTGAGCAGTATCATCTCCTCCCTCATTTTCTCCCAGTCTTTTCCCTCCTGGAACCCAGTCCCCTCAAATTGTATAGTTCATTTTCAAAATTTTCCCTAGTGAATTTCACTGCTGAATTGGTTCATGTTTTCTTCATGGACACAGTTCTGTCCTATAAAATATTTCATGAGGAATCTACAGAAATATTTTATACAACAGGTTCAATATCTTCAGAATTGATGCCTGTTCTTTGTTAAGTAGTCCCCCTTCTGTCTGGCAAATATGATGTAACCCTTCTATTAATTACAATTAAAAGATATTAAAAAGAATTGATGCCTGTTCTATTATGGTTTTCTATTTTTATAAGTTGGAGTTTTCATTATTTATTGAAACTAGAATAAACAAAATAAAATGTGCTCAGAATGGTTAATTCATCAGGAAACTGTATAGTTGAATAAAGCTGTGTGCTGGTGGCTTATGCCTGTCATCCTAGCTACTCAGGAGGCTGAGATCTGAGGATTATGGTTCAAAGCCAGCTCATCAGGAAGGATCCAGGGACTCTTGTTTTCAATGAACTCCCAGAAAACCTGAAATTGCCTCGTGTCTCAAAGTGGGAGAGATTTAGTCTTGAGCAATAAATCCCAGGGACAGCACCCAGACCCTGAGTTCAAGTCCCATGATGATCGAAAAAAAAAGTTAGTAAAATATTAAGTTAAAAACAAAAAACCTACAAACTGTTGAAAAGGAGACAAAGAGAATACCCACAATAGTTTTCAGACACTGCATGTATTCAGGCAAAGTTTTCTGTTTTATTATATGCTCCTCTGATTTCTGCTTCTCTCTCTCTCTCTCTCTCTCTCTCTCTCTCTCTCTCTCTCTCTCTCTCTCTCTCTCTCTCTCTCTCTCTCTCTTCTCTCTCTCCCTCCCTCTTTCTCGCTCTTTCTGTCTTTCTTGGCTTATGCTTATTTCCTTTACCACTTAAGTCACAGGAACATTTCTAGCTTTTCTATGTATGTGGTTGCAAGGAATCAAAACGGTGTTTGTGCATTCTAGGCAAGTACTCTACCAGTAGGGCCCCTGAGGGGAGCTTAGTTCTGTGGAGATAACAGGCCCCTGTACTTTTTTCCCAGTTTGACTGGAACCTTGGTTTTCAGATCCTTATAGAATCTGTCCTGGCTGTCCCTCCCCTTCTGACAGCTCCACCTGTAAGCTCCTCCCTCTCTCATGGCATCCACCCCCTGGTGTCCCAGCTAGGAGTCTCCCAACATGCACCTCTCCTGGCCTTCCAGCGATGCCTTCCCCATAACCCCCCAGGCACCAATTTCTCCTCCTCTTGGCTCCCTGTGTCAAAGACATGCACCAAGACTCCCTTGCCCCAGGATGTGCTGTCCTGGGGCCTGCTTGCTTCTGGTGGGGTAGAAAGCAGGCTGAGTAGGTGGGAGGGAGCTCCTTCTGAGCTAGTTTACATAACCTATCTGGCTTGGTTTCCTAGGTCCAGTTGGATGTTCTGCAGAATGAAGTAGGGGGAGCTGGGAATGTCTCACACAACCATGGACCCACTATCCAGGGCTCTATGACACAGCAAAGAGAAGCTGGGGTTAGTAGGGTCTCGGCTGAACTGATCATTATTAGCATAGAATAGTTAGTTTGGCACCTCATGCAGAGTACATTTCATCTTGGATTTGAAGTTTTCTTGTTCTTATTGTTGTATGGGACAATTGATCATAGCCTTCAGAAACTTTGAGGCAGGTATTTGATGTGGTAGTGTAATACTCGTTAGTTTTCATTTCTTTTGTTGTTTTCGCTCAAGTTAAAGCTTTATTATAGGCAAAACCCATCAATGTTCCTGTCTTGTAAACATACTGTCCTATCATAAGACTCAGTAACATAGCACCTATAAGGAATAGTAAGCAGTCTCTGCGGTTTATGATTATATTTCGATCAATGTCACCCCTCCAATATTGCCACTCTCCCCTACTGACACCTTCACTCACTCTTCATAATTTTGTTGGATATACATTGGATGCTTCTTTGCATTCTCCCCATCTTCTCCTCTTCATCTACCCCTTGATGCCACTGCAATCAGGTCCAGTCCCCACTTCCTGGTGTTTAGTTCTCTGAACATTGATTTTGCCTTTCTATGGAATTACACCATTTGAGACCTTCTGGAATCTACCATGTATCAGTGAATACATTTGTATACAAGATCATATAGCCCAATGTATTTACTAAGGAGTTTGTGAGCTAAATGAACCTTGTACATACAAGGGAAAACATAGATCCTGTATCTATCTGAGCCTAACTTACTCCCTTAACATAATTTTTTTCCAGATCTTTCGAAATGATACAATGTTGTCCTCACTAATGGATGACTATGTATATATACCACATTTCCTGGCTCCATTGGCCCACTGAGGGTGCTCTGGGATGATTCCATCCATATCTGATAATCTACCAACAGCGGAATCCTCACATCCTTCATATTGTTTTTTTCTTTTATTTCCAGGCCGCTCTCCTCCCATATGGCTGCCTGGTTCCTCATCATAATGGGGAATCTGTGCCACTAAGAATCCTTCTCACATCCGTAGGGCCTCTGGGCACTTACTGCTTTATGTTTCTGACCTCTGGATCATTCCAAGGGGTGCAAGTTCAATTCATTCCCCATACTTGTGCTACACTGAATCCTGGGACTCTGCTACATCATATGGGAACATCAAAGAAATGTTGCATGGGGACTCAGCTGGGTGTTTGCAGGTATTTCGTCCTGGGAAGTTAAGGATATGTTTGTATAAATAAAATATTTATAAAATAAATAAAACTCGCAGGGTAGAACAATAATATTCTTGGCGATGTTTTGTGTGGATCAATTGTAGAACAACACAAATATTATAAACGTTACTCTAGTTTGTCCATAATATGTAAGGCTTTGATAAAGCATATTTTAATGCCAATGAAAATGAAAACGGAATGGTTCTGCTCTTCATCAAATAAGTATAAATGACCAAAGTTTAAATCTATAAATCTTCTTGCTAGACAAAGCAATTTTCAACCTGGAATGCATTTTTTTCTTATGATTCTGTCAGCCTTGTGTGTCAAATGTCCAAAACTTTTCCTGTTAATACACACAGGTTGGTTAATTGTGACCTGTGGGTATTAATCCTCCAAGGCCATATAGAAGCCAAGGATGAATTGTCCCTCTCCTGTCTCCAGGACACTGGTCCTATATCTGTCTCCTCATCAACACCATCTCTGCTCCTTCTGTGTCTTCATCTCTCTCCTGAGGACTGAGGCTGCACTTGTGCTGAGCACCAGATCTGGTGTCCTCAGATATGTCCACCTGAGTCTTAGCTGAGCAGCTTAAGCAATTGAGTGGGGCAGGATGGGCAGTAAACACTTTCAGGAATGTCTTCTCTGCAGCATGAGGACAGGTAGGATGGTTTGGGCATCGCAGGGGGTGAGGATGCCCATGTAAAACCCTGCACACAAGGGGACTGGAAAGTGTATATCCTTAGTGAACTTGTAGGTAGGGTTTGAAGGTTAGGGGTGCCAGTATATGTAATTGAGGATTATTTTACCTACTGTGCTTTTCATTCTCATTTGTGGCTCACCAAATGCAGCAGGATATAAATGGTTCAAACCAGTTTCCTAAGTTTTCATAGACGCTGACTGAAAAGAGGAGGAGGAGTAGAAATAGTATGGAGAGGAGGAGGAGGAGCAGGAGGAGGAGGAGGAGGAGGAGGAAGATTGTGATGATGATGAAAACGACAAGAGGATGTTGCATCAATGAAACTACTGGCAGATATGCCTTGTGTCCCTCTCGGAGATCTGGTTCTTAGGCCATTCTTTCTCATTTCATATGCTTAACCTTCTGTGGTGTGTGTGTGTGTGTGTGTGTGTGTGTGTGTGTGTGTGTGTGTGTGTGTTTATGTGCAAGTACATATGTAGGTTCGGTGGCTTGAACTCAGGGCCTGGGTGCTGTCGCTGAGGTTTTTCCTCAAAGCTACAGCTCCAAGTCCTGCTTTTTACTGGTTAATTGAAGACAAGTGTTTCTCAGACATCCCTGCCCCAGAATGGCTTCCACTTGTGAATCTCAGGCCTCAGCCCCTAGAATAGTTAGGATAAGAATTATGAGCCATCTGCCTCTGAAACAATGTATATTTTTAAAGAGCAGGCTGTTTACCTTCCTTTCTGACCTGGATGGCTTTGAAATTGAAATTTTTAGGTCTCTGCCTCCTGAGTTTCTTGAACCACAGGCACACAGCTAAATTATTTTTCATCAGGAAAACCAATAAATGAACATTATTTGTGAATGGGTAGAAAAATGTATACTTCAGCTATCTTATGTTCCAGAAGGTTTATTGATTTAGAGAACATGATTGAGACAAATCAAATGATGTAAGATAAATAACGTAAAATGTGTGGCTCATCATGTATTATTTTTAATTATGGGGAGATGATTATGTGCTGATGTTACTTGTGTACTTAGCTCTCCCTATATATTGAACTGGAACAGTTTTTACAAAAGATTTCATTTCACAGACGTCACTGATGATAGTTAAAAAGTATACCATTTAATGATTTGTCTTAGCTCCTTTCTCTCTTTAACACTTTTTATCTTTACTTCCTTGTAGAAACACATTTCAGATTAACATGTCCACATACTTGTACAAAGTATCTTCATCAGATTCATCTCTTCCAGCATTCTTCTCTTCCACCTACCCTTTCACCAATATGCACATTGAGATCCAAATTTCATTTTTACACACATGACCATTGATTATTATGACTACATTATCCTGTGGCTCCTTGTTTCCATTCATTTTGGTACCTCCTAATGGAACCCCACTCAAAACGCTGATATTCAGAATATTTCTGTTGTTAATTTGTTTGGGGACTACTCAAATGGCTTACAATATGAAATTGCACTCCTCTATATGCTATACTCAGCCATATTTTCTTGCCAATCCTTGGGCTTAAACACAGGGTCATGATACTGTCCCTTGGCTTCCTCAAGGCTAGAGATCAAGGTCACTTGAGCCACAACACCACTTCCAGCTTTTTTCTGTGCATATCATACAGTATGTGCATGCTAGGCAAACACTCTCCACCTAGGCCATACTCCTGGAACCAATTCGCCATATATATATATATATTGCCAGTCCTGGGCTTGAGCTCAGGGCCTGAGCACTGTCCTTGGACTTTCTCGAGGCGAGAGCTCTATCACTTGAGCCTCTGCACTACTTCCTGTTTTTTTCTATGTATGTGGTACTGAGGAATAGAACCTGGGTTTTGTGCATGCTAGGCAAGCACTCTTGCACTAGGTCAAACTCTCAGCCCCCAATTCACCATATTTTTGATGCTGTCATCTGGTCATAGAACTTGGAAGCTTTGTTTAGCAGAGAACAAGGCTAAAAACTATTATATTGGATATTCTCCCCCCCCCCACTTTATCCAGGTTAGTGAGTTGATTGAGATTTGTAAGCTTTGGATTAATTTTTCTAATTGTGAGTTTTGCAAATCAGGGTCCATGATGGTAGGAGAGCCTGTCATCAGCCTCTCCTCTGGCATCTCATCAAATTCTACAACATAAGATGATACTGCAGATGGAAATCCTCCAGTTCCACCCATACAGAATCCATTCTTTAAGATTCTTTGCCTTATTTTTCCATTCCTCTGTCTTGAAATTGTAGAATAATACAAATATTATAAATGTTCCTCTATAGAACTATATACTACATAAGGCTTTGGTAAAGCATATATTAATGCCAATGAAAATGCATACGGAATGGTTTTTCCCTTCATCAAATAAGTATAAATGACCAAAGTTTAAATCTATAAATTTTCTTGCTAGACAAAACAGTGTTCATACTGTCATGGATTTTGTTTATTATTATGCCAGCCCTGTGTTGGAAATGTCGAGAGACGGCCTGATAATACACACAGGTTGGTTAATTGTAACCTGTGGGTATTAATCCTCCAAGGCCATATAGAAGTCAAAATTGAGCCTTCCCTCCCCTGTCTCCAGGACACTGGTGCTATATCTTCCTCCTCATCACCATCATTTCTGCTCCTTCTGTGTCTTCATCTCTTTCCTGAGGACAGAGCTGGACTTGTGCTGGGAACCAGATCTGGGGTCCTCAGATCTGATTACCTTGGCCATAGCTGAGGAGAGAAGCAGCTTAAGCAATTGAGTGGGGTGTGATGGGTGGTGAAGGACTTTCAGGAATGTCTTCACTGCAGCATGAGGACAGGTAGGATGGTTTGGGAATCACAGGGGGTGAGGATGCCCTTGTAAATCCTTTCACACAAGGAGACTGAAAAGTGTATGTCCTCGGTGAATTTGCAGGTAGGGTTTGAAGTTTAGGGGTACCAATATGTGTAATGGAGAATTCTGTACATACTGTGCTTTGCGTTCTCATTTGTGGCTCACCAAAAGTAGCAGCATATAAATGGTTCACCCAGGTTCCTAAGATCTCCTGAAAGAGGAGGAGGAGGAGGAGAAGGAGGAGGAGGAGAGGAAGAGGAAGAGGAAGAGGAAGGATAATGATGAAAATGACAAGAGGACATTACATCAATGAAACTACTGACAGATATGCCCAGTATCCTCATAGCTCTTGTTCTTACACTATTCTTTCTCATTTCATATGTTTCACCTTATGTGGTATGTACATGTGTGTATGCACATAGGTTCTGCACATTCCCCCGTCCCGCGGGTTCAATTATTCATGAGGCTCGAGGAGGCTCCTCCTAAAAGAAGAAAACCAATGGGGGAAAGAGAGGAAGGAGACCAGGCGCATAAAGAAAGACAGAGACAATCTGAGTCGCGTCAAGGTCTCATTTATTAAAAGTAAAGCAGGGTTTATATACCCTGAGTGTAAGGAAGGGAGTATAGAGGGGGGGGGATGGAGCGTTTTTGCGATAACAAGAACGGGAAATCTCAAGGTTAGGAGTGGGTCAGGCTGTTCTTTTGGCCATTGTGCTAACCCAAGCAACAACCTGCGGTTATTCCGAGAAGTATTTTGTGCAGATGACTCAACCAGATGCGATTTGCTCAAGGCTAGAGGATCTTTGTTTTGTTCCGTTTAACTCCTTGGTCTCTGACAATTCCCCCTTTCCTTTAAAGAACAAGGTCTCTATAGGTGGAGAGAACACCCTGTCTTAGGCTATATGGAGGGACCCTTACTCCTGGCAACATGCCTTGTTGAGCCGGCCTCGACGGCCTCTGTATGTTGTGCCACCCAGGGTAAGCTCCATAATAATCCCGTCATTGGATGCTCTCTAGCCGCTTGGGGTTTATCAGCCAAGAAGTGTATGAAACTGAAGCCCTGTTTCGGGAGTGCTTGTTTCGGACCCTACAGGGTCATCCTGAGCCTCTAAGCGATAATGCACCAAGATTAAGTTTTTGGAAAAGGCAGAATCAATTTGATTTTTTATAAATCGCGTAAGGCGCTGAAAAGCCCAAGGGCCAAAAGAAATTAGGAGGAGAAGTCCCACAAGGGGGCCCAAGAGGGAGGGTAAAAGAGTTGATAGTCAGGGAGATGTGGAGAACCAATTTTGATACCAAGATTCTTGTTTTTCCCTTTCTCTTTTTCGCTTTTCTAGGCTAGCTGTAATTTTTTCTAAGCTATCCTTAACAAGTCCTGTTCTATCTACATATACTCAGCATTTTTCCTTTAAAACCGCGCATAAGCCTCTTTGCTGTAGAAAAAGCAAGTCTAATCCTCGTCGATTTTGGAGGACAACTTCTGCCAGAGAGCATCACCGTCAATAGCATCATGCGGAGTGATGACAGGGAAGGCCTCATCATCATGGTTGTTGACCTGTAAAAGAAAAATATTTTTGTTCTCAGGAGCCACCCTGGAATTAATTATATGGCTTTATTGTTTATTATATGGTTTTATTAATCTTTCAGGCAACCATCTAGCTCCCCCTTCTTTAGAATTATAAATGAAAGCTGATCCTTTTCCCCAGATAATGACTGGGTCAGGGCCGTTCCATATTCCCGTCAGTGGGTCCTTCCATAGGGCCTGGGCGTAGTCTGTTTGTGTGGTTGGATGCCAAAGGCGTTCTGCAGCAGATTTGCCATTAGCGTCAAGGGTTAAAAAGTTTAAAACAAAGAGAGCATGTAATAGCAAAGTCTTATAGTTTCCTTTAAGGGAATATAATGTTTCTTGTGAGGCAAGTTTAATGAGGGTGTTTTTTAAAGTCTGATGAGCCCTTTCCACTATTCCTTGTCCTTGGGGGTTGTAGGGGATTCCAGTAATATGTTTTATGCTCATTTGGGAGCAAAATTGTTTGAACTTTGACTGGTATATCCGGGCCCATTGTCCGTCTTTATAGCTTGGGGTTGTCCCATGACAGAAAAAACATATAGGAGATGGTTTATAACATTTTTTGTGGCCTCCTCTAAATGAGCAGAGGCACAAATAAATCCACTAAAGGTATTAATGGTAACATGTACATATTTTAACCTTCCAAAGGAGGGGACATGAGTAACATTCATCTGCCAAATTGTCCAGGTAGGAGCCCTCTAGGGTTTACACCTACATGGGGTTCAGGGAGTAGGGTTAGGCAATTTTTGCAGTTTTTAACAATTTGTCTTGCCTGTTCTCTAGTAATTTTAAATTTTAAGCGCAGGGTATGAGCATTAAGGTGGTGAACAGCATGGGGCTCTTGTGCAAGGGTCACCGGATTAACTGTTTGAGATAAGGGTTGCCAAATCAGCTAATTCATTGCCCTGGGTTAGTGGCCCAGGTAGGCCAGAATGAGCACGAATATGTCCTACAAAGAAAGGGTATGAACGTTGTCTAATAAGTTTTTGCAATTCAAAAAATAATTGAAAAGTAGGTGTAGTAGGCTGAATAACCAGAACCATTTCTAAAACTTGTAAAGCTCTAACAACATAATGGCTATCCGAAAACAGCTTAAAACAGGGGGTCTTTAATAACCGAAAAACACAAAGCGCAGCAAATAATTCTACTAACTGAGCAGATTTAAAGGAAGTATTTACAAAGTGGGAAACATTATTAATAACATATGAAGCTTTTCCATTTTTTGAACCATCAATAAAGATGCTCAAAGTATTGGGGATGGGCTTTATCAAGGTATTTTTTAGAAAAACGAAAGGAGTGATATTAAGGAATTGAATAAGTCTGTCGCTGGGCATGTGAGTATCAAAGCTACCCTGGAACCCAGTGCATAAAACAGCCCAATCATCTTGTCTTTGTTGTAACTAATTAATTTGTTCCTTAGAGTAAGGGGTAATTATGATATCGAGATCTTTTCCAAAATACCTGACTGAAATTTTTAATCCTATAAAGATAAGTTGAGACATTAAAAGGGGGTAGGGGGGTAATACTTTAGATTGAGAGGCAGAAGCATGTACCCAAAATATGTCTGTTGATCCTGGGGTAGAATTGCCACGCTGGGGATGCTTATATGGGAACTGTCCTGTTACGGGCAGAGGGAGGGCTTGTGCAATGCGTTGGCCTGCCGATATGGCAAGAGGGCCTTGAGAGGCATGAACTAAAATTTTTAATTCGCCTCAATAATCGGTGTCAACCACCGAGGGAATGACAGAGAGTCCTTGCAGTGAGCTTGAAGCTCGGCCTATAATAAGAAAAAACATTCCTGGCGGGGGAGGCCCGAACCTTCCAGAGTTTATAACAACTGTTCCTTCCTCTGGAGTTATAATTCTGGTGGTGGAGGAACAGAGGTCCAGTCCTGCGCTGCCTGCAGTGGCTCGGAACAAGTCTGAGTCAGCGATGTTTGCATCAGAGGCAGATTTTGGGTGGGAGGGGTCATTGGTTGTCGTGGTGGGTAGGTAGGGCCCCCTACTGGGGCCCATAGCCCGTTTCCTGAGACTGCAGATAAAGGCTGGCCATTTATATCGGTTTTGGACCGGCACTCTCTAGCCCAGTGACGGCCTCTTTTGCATTTAGGACAAAGGCCAGGGGGAAGGGAGAGGGGAATCGTCCCAGGGACGTTGGGTTGTTTAATAGTTCCAGGGCATTCTCTAGCAAAATGTCCAATTTGTCCACATTTAAAACAGTTTTTAGGGCTAGATATTCGTCCTAGTTTTCCTGAAGGTGGAGTCTGGTTTTGGAGTATGGCTCCAATGGCCAAATTAATAGATTTAGACATTTTATGTTCAAAGGAATCCACATCATTGCAAATTTTAATCATACCATTTAAATCTAGGGTCTTTGTTTTGCCTCTTAAAGCAGCTTTACAGGCTGCATTAGCATTTTCTATGGCCAACTGTCTAACTATAATATCATCTGTATCTACCTCACCTAATATTCTTTCAGCTGCTTCTAACAGTCTGGCAACAAATTGAGAATATGGTTCATTATTGCCTTGTACTACCCTGGAAAGAGAGGTAGTAACCACTCCTGCAGCAGGCACGGCTCTCCAGGCGGCCAGGGCAGCCTGAGAAGTCTGGGTTAATATTCCTGCAGGGAGTTTTTGTTGTTTTTCCCCCGAGGCAAATTTGCCCCTCCCTGAAATTTTATCAGAAGACCATGAAGCCATTTGTGTATGTTTTTTATTGGTAATAGCTTGATTTTCTGCCTTATCTATAAATTCAGCTTTCCAGGTTAGATATTGACTCCTGGTTAAAACAGACTGTACAATCTTGTGCCACTCAAGAGGCAATAAATGTCCCTCACCCCCGAGGCCCTCCAGTACTGTTAAAGTAAAAGGGGCGTTAATTCCATAATTCTTAACAGCCGAATGTAGTTCTTTAATTTGTTTAAACGTCAATCTCCTATATGTAATTTGAGAATCTCTCCTTGCCTCCTCCTGATCACCCCCTTCCTCCTCGGAGGCAGAGAAATCTAGGTTTTGTCCCTCCTCCTGCCTTCTGGTGGTGTCCGCCTCCTCCTCTCCCGCTTCTCCTCCCTCCCCCTCTTGTTCCCGAGGTTGAGTGTTAGAGCGAGTAATTACGGGGAAGGAGAGGGAAACAGTTTGCGCCCCAGATCTGAGTCTATTATTGCGGCTCTTTGAGGCCGAGGGTGTTTTAGTGGGCTTGTTACCCGAGCCATGGGGGGTAGTCACGGCTTCCCCAACAAGATCCATTTGTAAATCATGAATTTGCAAAGTGAGGTCCCTTAACTCTCTTTTTAAATGAAGCACGTTTTTTAATTCTGTCACTTGTTTCAAGAGAGAGTCTTTGGATTTAAGGAGACCTTGCACCTCCGGAGGAACAGAAAATGATCTCACCATTTCCTGTGGTGGGGCTGACGGGAGAGAGGTGTCTGGATAGGGGGGAGGGGTGGGCCAGTGAAAGGCCCTTATCTCTGGAGTCTGTGTAGCTGCAGAAACTTGGGGAAGAGGAAAAGGGCTATATCTTTCTTCCTCATAATGCGCTGCCTCCTCCTCTAGCTCCACCTCAGAGGGGGGGTTGAGCCTGCCATTATCAGGAGAAGTCTTAGGAATAATAGGATAAATGTTTTTATAAGGTTTTAGTGACATATTTTTCTTTTTAGTATTGTTCTTGATGCTGTCTTCTAAAGGGGGTTGGACTTGTTCCTCTTTTTCGGGGATTAAAGGTGGCACCAAGCGGCGTCCTGAGGGCACAGGCTCATCAATCACAGAGGGAGTGCGCGAGCCAGGCCGAAGTCCAGTGACCATAGGTTTTTCATTGTCACTTTCACTTTTGCGAGACGGGCAACGTGACTCCGTTAGGTAATCCTCTGTTAAAGCTAGTAAGCGAGCACTGTCACCTCCCTCCTCTGCTTCCTTTAAAATATCTCTAATAACCCCATAGAAGCTAAAGAAGGCCTCGGCGACTTCCTCTCCCTGACAGAGTAAATCATTGATATTTTTTCCTACCTTATTCCAGGTAAGGGGATGGATGTCTGGTCTGTGCAAGACCAACCAAACAAAACAAAACAAAACAAAACAAAAGAATTTTACCAAATCTTTCTTTTTAACTCTTATTCCTCTCTCCCTAAGTGATCCTTTCATTTCTTTTATAAATAAAACCTCTTTTGATAACGCTTTGCCCATGGTTGATGGGACGGCAGAACTTACCTCAAGACTCTCCCACGGTGCACAAGCGATGCGGTGTGGGCGTCTCTACCTTAATATAATCGGGGTCCCCTGCTCTCCACGCCGTCCGGTAGGTCACCATGCCTCGAGCCCCACGTTGGGCGCCACTTCTCCAGTCCCGCGGGTTCAGCTATTCATGAGGCCCGAGGAGGCTCCTCCTAAAAGAAGAAAACCAATGGGGGAAAGAGAGGAAGGAGACCAGGCGCATAAAGAAAGACAGAGACAATCTGAGTCGCGTCAAGGTCTCATTTATTAAAAGTAAAGCAGGGTTTATATACCCTGAGTGTAAGGAAGGGAGTATAGAGGGGGGGGATGGAGAGTTTTTGCGATAACAAGAACGGGAAATCTCAAGGTTAGGAGTGGGTCAGGCTGTTCTTTTGGCCATTGTGCTAACCCAAGCATCAACCTGCGGTTATTCCGAGAAGTATTTTGTGCAGATGACTCAACCAGATGCGATTTGCTCAAGGCTAGAGGGTCTTTGTTTTGTTCCGTTTAACTCCTTGGTCTCTGACAGCACATAGGTTCTTGGGCTAGAACTCAGGGCCTAAGTGTTGTCCTTGGGATTTTTGTTGAATGCTACAGCTCCACTTCCTGCTTTTGACTAGTTAATTGAGGAGAAAGTTAAACATAGAACTCCCCTATGACCCAGCAATTCGACTACTTGGCATTTACCCAACCATCCAGAAACAAGGGCATACTAAATCCACTAGCACAACAATGTTCATTGCAGCACTATTCACCATAGCAAAGATAAGGAACCAACCTACATGTCCCTCAGTTGATGAGTGGATCAACAAGTTGTGGTATTTGTACACAATGGAATTCTATGCTGCTTTCAAAAAGAATGACATCGCCCCATTTGTTAGGAAATGGAAAGACTTGGAAAAAATCATATTAAGTGAAGTAAGCCAGACTCAAAGGAACTTAGGCTCAATGGTTTCCCTCATTCATCATAATCAGTAGAAACCTTGGGCTCTACTAGCAGAGATTTGCAATAGAGCAAAATCTTGATACATAAGGATATATAGTATGAAGCTAATTGAAAAGACCTCCAGGATATCGAAATAAAAGCCATATAATGAATGATCGTTGTCCTTAATGTACTATGTTGTCTCTCATCTCCTTTGCTGTCCCTTGGTTATCTCATATTGTTATAGTATCTCACTTTGTTATCTCATATATGGAATTTATTTGTATTTGGTTATTTGAAATTTGATAGGGAAGGGGGGAAAAGCAAGACGGGTGGGAGGTGTGAGCGGGGAGGGAAATGGGTACCAAGACATGTGAAAGTGTATCAATGTACGTGAATTAATTCACCTTCTATCTGGCAAATATCATGTAACCCTTTTACTAATTACAATAAAAAAATGCAAAAAAATAGAAAACAGTAATAAAACAGGCATCAATTCTTTTTTAATATCTTTTTATTGTAATTAATACAAGGGTTACATCATATTTGCCAGACTGAAGGGGCACTACTTAACAAAGAACAAGCATCAATTCTGAAGATACTGAATCTGTTGTATAAAATATTTCTGTAAATTCCCCATGAAATATTTTATAGGACAGAACTGTGTCCATGAAGAAAACATGAACGAATTCAGCAGTGAAATTCACTAGGGAAAATTTTGAAAATGAACTATACAATTTGAGAGGACTGGATTCCAGGAGGGAAAAGACTGGGAGAAAATGAGGGAGGAGATGATACTGCTCAAGAAGAAATGCACTCAATTCCTGAGTTACATAACCTTCACCCCTCTGTACATCACCTTTACAATAAAAAAGGAAAGAACTATGGCCATGAATTTGTGTGTGCATGCATGTGTGTGTATGTGTGTATGTGTGTGTGCATGTGTGTGTGTGCCATCGCGTGTGCGCGAATGTGTGTGTGTGTGTGTGTGTGTGTGTGTGTGTGTGTGTGTGTGTGTGTGTGTGTGTGTAAGTGCAAGTTCTGGGACTTGAAGTTAGGCTCTGAGCTTTGTTTGCTCAAGATTTGTGTTCTGCTACTTGAGCCCAAGCTCCTCTTATGCTTTTTGTGCCTTTAGTTGGAGGAAAGAATCTCACAGAATGTCCTGCCTGGCTGGCTTCAAACTCTGATCTCCATATCATAGTCTCCTGAGTAGCTAGTAGTATAGGTGTGAGCCACCAACAACCAGATTTTTAGTCTCTATTTTCAAAGAGTAAATTGCCTTGCAGTGTTGCCATGGACATGGTATTTTCTATGCCTGTTTCTTTCTAGTCTTGTGTATCTTTAAAGTAGAAGCAAATAGAAGGGCTTCAAGAGCTTAGCAACCAAAAGAAAATTCTAGAGGTTCAGGAAATATCCCATGGAGAATGATTTCAGAAGCTTTGGCCTCAGGTAGTAAATACAGCTTAAAAATACTCAAACTCAGTAGGCACATAGCCTTTGTTGTCTGTTTAATTTTTTTCTCAAGAGTTTTTTTTTCAACAGTTTTCCAAGCATCAGAGAAGCTGGCAGTCTCAAAACCGTCACAGAGTTCCATCTCCTGAGATTCTAAGATGACCCTGAAATACAGCCCTTCATGGTTAGGCTCTTCCTGTCCATGTAACTGATCATTGTGCTCAGAAAATCTGCTCATCCTCCTGGCCGACGTCTTTGATCCCTACCTCCACACTCCCATGTATTTCTTCCTCTCCATCCTCTCCTTGCATGACATCTGCTTCACCTCCACCACCAAGTTGCTGGTGGTGGTAATATGCTTCTGATTGCCATGGCTTTTGTCAGGGTTGTGGCCATTTGTTATGCTCCACATTACCAAGTCACCTGGAACCCTCATCTCTGTGGCTCCTTAATTGGATGTATTTTTCCCTCAGTGTTATTGACTCCTGGCTCTACTATCCCTTACTGTTTGCTCAAAGGCAACTGCACTCCTGGCTTTTCAGTGGCTCATTGGACATAAGAGTCTCATTGACTTTGCCATTTGACGTCAAATCTCAATTCTCAGAAGTATTAGCTAAGATTACAGGTGTGAGCTATAATATCTGGCTGATAACTTTATTGTTTGATTAATTTTTGCCTTTCTCGTTGTGTGTGTGTGTGTGTGTGTGTGTATGTGTGTGTGTGTGTGTGTGTGTGTGTGTGTAGTCAGACATTTTATTGGTGACTAGTAGAGAAAGATATGCTGGACTTTAGACACCATTTATTCATTTTCTTTCTTTTTGGCCAGTTGTGGGGCTTGAACTCAGGGCCTGAGCTCTGTCTTTGGACTTTTCTCAAGGTTAGAGCTCTACCACTTGAGCCACAGAACCACTTTGAGGTTTTTTTTCTGTGTGGGTGCTACCGAGGAATCAAACACGGGTCTTCATGCATCTTAGGCAGCACTCTTATCACTAGGCCAAACCACCGGCCCTGGACATCCATTTTTCTATTACTCGTCTTCTAATACTGGAAAATCCACAGAGACTGAGATAGCACAGACTGATTTGTGTAATGATTTGCATTTTTCCTTGATCCACTGAGGAGAAAAAAAAACAGTTACTAATTATCCTGTCTTTTTAGTCTGTGATTTTTGTAGTCCAGTCTACATTTATTCTTCTCCTCCTTGGCTGGATCTCTGCATTCAGAAGCTTCTTAGTGAATTTGTTTTTAGTTGTATTAGGTACAGCAGGCATGGGAGATCATTCAGAGCTAGATGTGTTGGCCCAGACCCTACAAAGCAGCTTTGAAACTCTGTAAGTTCTGAGACATAGGGGAGTTAGGAAGGAAAGTGGAAAGAAAATCTTAAAATTTTCTTTATCGTCATTCAGATGGTAGGATTGCAATATCTCAGAATACAAAATATCTCATGAATACAAAATATATAGATAGAGGTATAGATACATACATGATTGTACGTGTGTACATGCACATAGATATACATGCATATTTCTTTTGTGTGTGCTTAGGACCTGGGTGCTGTCCTGTCACGTTTTCTCTCAGGCTGGTACTATACTACATAAGCTACATCACCAAAACTGGTTTTGTGCAGGTTCATTAGAGATAAGCGTCTCATGGTTGGCTTCCCATTGCAATCCTCAGATCTCAACCTCCTGAGTAGCAAGGATTATCATCGTGAGTCACTGGTGCCCAGCACCAGTTCAGAGATCTTCACTTCAAATGTCTTGACTGACACTGCATAGGCCTCGTTGGAGCAGAGGCAACGGCTTCTTCCATTAGAGCCTCAGTTCTGCTCATCACAGTGGAGACGTTTATGGAAAACCCTTTGCCATGTCTATAGCATTTATATCATGGAAATGCCCTTTTAGTTGTTCTCACTGGGCCTTGTCCATGACGAGCACATACTTCTAATGAGCTACATTTCCAAACCCAAGAAGTGTGGGTTTGTGTGTGTGTGTGTGTGTGTGTGTGTGTGTGTGTGTGTGTGTGTGTGTGTGTGTTTCTTTTGACAAGACCTTACCGTATAGCCCAGGCTGGCCTTAGACTTGTGTTCCTCCTGCTTCTTCCAAAGTGCTGGGATGATAAACTGTAGGTATTTCACATCATTCCCAATGAATGCATCTCCTTTTGTAGGTAGGCATTACAGGAAAACCATGAAGTGGTCCCATTACCAGGGCACGCACACACACACACATACACACACACACACACACACACACACACACACACACACGAGGTAAGAGGCACACTGTTTTCATTCTAAACTGTCCATTTAATCTCAGTATTAGATAATGCTGGTCCAGTTCAACTATTGTAATATTGAAAGGATATTCCATTCCCTTTTTAAAGTGACTTAAGATCTGTTTTATACTTCATATATCTGATGTATGATTACAAGAAGGAGAGCAGGAAAATCATTAATGACTTTCATGTAAACTGGTTTTGCCCCAATTAAGAAAAAGATAGGAGTGCTAAGTGTAAATTATTCGCATGTCACTATTCCCATTCAAAGCATGAAAAGCCAGGGGCATTTTATTTCTTTTTGTATTTCAGTGTATTTTATTGGTTTTTCTTTTTAAGTGTTTAGAGACATACTCACACAAAAAATGTAACCGCTGCCACAGAATTCTTCCTCCTGGGGCTCTCAGAGGATCCTGAATTCCAGCCTGTCCTCTTTGGGCTCTTCCTGTTCATGTACCTGTTCACCATGCTTGGAAATCTGCTCATCATCCTGGCTGTCACTCTGATCCCCATCTCCACATCCCCATGTACTTCTTCCTCTCCAATCTGTCCTTGATTGACATCGGTTCACCTCCACCACTGTACCTAAGTTGCTGATGAACCTCCAGAGTCACAGTAGAGCCATCTCCTATGGGGGCTGCCTCACCCAGATATCTCTTTTAATCACTTTTGCATGTACGGACTCTATGCTTCTGACTGCAATGGCCTATGACTGCTTTGTGGCCATCTGTCACCCGCTGCATTATTCATGCATCATGAACCCTCGTCTCCATGTCTCCTTATTTGGGGTGTCTTTCACACTTCGTCTTTTGGAATCCCTGCTACACAATCTGATTGTCTTACAGCTTACCTGCTTCAGGACTGTGGACATTGCTAATTTCTTCTGCCACCCTTCCCAGCTGCTTCACCTGGCCTGTACCGACAGCTTCAGCAATGAGATAGTCATGTGTGTTATTGGCATCCTGCTTGGAGTTCTCCCTGCCTCAGGCATTCTCTTCTCCTACTGTCAAATTCTGTCCTCCATTTTGAAAATCCCATCCGCAGCGGGGAAGTACAAAGCCTTCTCCACCTGTGGCTCTCACCTGTCCGTTGTGAGCTTGTCTTATGGCACAGGACTGGTGGAGTACTTTGGTTCAGCTCTGTCAACATCCCCCAGAAACCATGTGGTGGCCTCAATGATGTATGCTGTGGTCACTCCCCTGCTGAACCCCTTCATCTACAGCCTGAGGAACAGGGACATTAGCAGGGCCCTGGAGAGATTTGACACCCGGGCATTCTCCGTGTTTGCTCCTGCAGCTTCCAGGTAGGAAATTAATTGGAAAAGTTAGAAAACCAACACCTATTTTTCTAATGATGCTTACTTTGCATCCCTGAATTTTCACCTTTCAACTTTGGATCTTTCCTCATCCTTCTTTAGAGAAGGATCTTGGTTGGCAATATTGGAGAGGGAGAATTGAACAATTTTCTAATAGGTATAAAGTTTTAGGCTGAGAGTGGTGGACATCTTGTTCAAGCAGATAGAAATGACCATTACCAAAGGGAAAAAAAGAATCAGTATGAATAATTACACCAAACTGTGTTTGTACATGACAAATATTTTCCCATGTCTATTTTGTTTCTTTTGCCACAATTAATGGAAAGCAAAAGCTGATCAAATGTCAAGAAAAGGAGGGATTGAACAAAATATATTTTATCCTTAAACTTCCTCTGGAGTAGAAGAGCTCAATGGATGCTGATGATGGAGGTTTTTGCTATTCCTTTGTGTCACATGGGCTAATTTGGGTAATTAGACTGTTAATGCATTTGGAGTCCAAGCCATTAAGGAAAAAAATTACCTTTTGGGCAGGGACTTTGGCTTAGTGTTAGAGTGCATGCCTGGCATGCACGAAGACCTGGGATTGATTCCTCAACACCACATATGTTAAAATAAGAAAAAGCCATAAGTGGCGCTGTGGCATAAGTGACAGAGCTCTAACCTTGAGGAAGCCTAAGGACAGTGCTCAGGCCCTGAATTCAAGCTGCAGAACTGGCACACAAAAATAGAAAAGGAAAAAATTGCGTTTTCTTTCCCATTCTTTCTTATTTTTTGTTTGTTGTTTTTAGCACTCCTTAAAATCTGGCTCTGGGTGCTGTCCCTGAGCTTTTACTCAAGACGAAATCACTCAGGCTTGAGCCACAGCCTCCCTTCCGGATTTCTCTGAGTAGTTTCTTGAAAATAAAAGTCTCACATGACTTTCCTGCCTCGGCTGGATTCAAGCCACAATCCTCAGATTTCAGTTTTCTGAGTAGCTAGGGTTCGAGGTTGGAACCGTAGATGCCTGTCTCCCTCCAGCCCTTTAGTCTGATTCTTCCAGTATAGTCTGATTCTTCCAGTCTGTATGAACCACATTATGTTCTCTTTCTGTCAGGGGTGTGTGAATTAGGAAGCTCCTATATGACATTGCTTTCTCCATTGCCAGTATCCATATTAAGCCTCTTTGGAGCCAAAGGCTATTGATTTATGTTGAATGGAGAAAGGAATAGGAGCTGAATGCACTGGTTGTGATCCAGTGGAGACAAAGCATAATCCTGAAGAACAGGGGGTAGGAGTGGTTATTGGCAAAAGTGGTTCTTCTTGAGGAAAACCAGTTTAATAGTTTCCGTTGTAAGCTGGAAGAATACCAGCATGCAACACTTAAGCTGTGATAATCGTGATTACACTGGACATAGGTGGCTGCATCCTGGGCAAGACAGTCCAGAGTCTAATCTCCAACCAACCCCACCAAGTCAGAAATGAACCTGTAGGCTCAACTGGTAGAGTGCCAGCCTTGAGCAAAGTATCTCATGCACAGTGCCAGGCCCTAAACTCAAGCTCCACTACTGGTACAACAACAAAAACCATGATTTGCCATGGTCACCACAGAGTGTCATTCTGTACTCTCCTTGTCTTTCGTACTCCCTTGGGAAATCATAGACAATAGCATCTATTGTGGCCTAAATTGGTTACATACATTGCTTCCTATGAACTCCAGTGGGAAGAAGGTGGGGTTTGTAAGGATGCATATGGGGAAGAAAGTCACCACAATATCCTGGATGAGGGAGGAGGAGTTCTGCAATGCAAGGATATGAGTTATGTATTGCATGTAATTTCTGTCAGATGATCTACATATGATGTTTCCGGAGTATATGTTTGAAGTTACTTGTAGCATTATTGCTGTTGTTGTCAATATTTTCAGAAATAAACATTACAATGAATAAACATGCCAATTATTAAATGTGAATTATTAAACTTAAAAATCAATAAAACATCTAGTATTAAAATAAAGTAAATGATCTTGTGAAATTAACTACAGATCATTAGGTAGAGAAGAATGAAGAGATAGGTGGGCAATTAGGATAGAAGTTGTTATTGATCACAATTCATCGTACTTGTAATCTAGGATGCCGATTTGAAAACTCTTTGTACAACCATATCTTGATGATGATGATGATGTTGATGATGATGATGATGAAATCCCTTTGCATTGCTCCTTAAAGATACTTCTTTTGAATGGGAATGTAAAAATAAGCAGTCCCTATCAATTATGTCTATTATGTCAAACACATCCCTTAGGACAATCATTTTAAGATTGTGGACCAAACTATTTTAACATGTATATGGAGGAAAATTAATATTTATCTCCCATATATACCAAAATGCTCAGTGGTGGGTAAGATCAAACGGGATTCATCACAGGGGGGCAAAGCTGGTTCAACATACGCAAATCAGTTAATATAATTCAACACATCAACAGGAGCAAGGACAAAAATCACATGATTGTCTCAATAGATGCGGAAAAGGCATTTGACTGGATCCAACACCCCTTTATGTTAAAAGCTCTGGAGAAATAGGAATCCATGGAATATTCCTCCATATAATAAAGGCTGTGTTTGACAAACCCACTGCTAGTATTACACTTAATGGTGAAAATCTAAAGCCATTCCCTCTAAAATCAGGAACGAGACAAGGATGCCCACTCTCTCCATTCCTCTTTAACATAGTATTAGAATTCCTAGCCAGTGCAATAAGGCAAGAAGCAAGCATAAAGGGGATCCAAGTAGGGAAAGAGGAAGTAAAACTATCCCTCTTTGCAGATGACATGATTCTGTATTTAAAGAATCCTATAGACTCTACTCCCAAGCTCCTTGCGCTGATTCAAAACTTTGGAAGGGTAGCAGGCTATAAAATTAACCCACAAAAATCAACTGCCTTCCTCTATGAAAACAGTGAGAGGAACGAGGCAATAATCAGGAAAGCAACTCCTTTCACAATAGCCTCAAAGAAAATAAAGTACCTAGCAATTAGCTTAACTAAGAATGTAAAGGACCTTTTTTATTGTAATTAGTAACAGGGTTACATGATATTTGCCAGATAGAAGGTGCATTAATTCACATACATTGATACCCTTTCACATGTCTTGGTACCCATTTCCCTCCCCCCTTACACCCCCCACCCATCTTGGTTTTCCCCCCTTCCCTATCAAATTTCAAATATCCAAATACAAATAAATTCAATATATCAGATAACAAAGTGTGATACTATACCAATATGAGATAACCAAGCGACAGCAAAGGAGATGAGAGATAACATAGTACATTAAGGACAACAATCATTCATTATATGGCTTTTGTTTCAATACCCTGGAGGTCCTTTCAATTAGCTTCACATTACATGGCCTTATGTATCAAGATTTTGCTCTATTGCAGATCTCTGCTAGTAGAGCCCAAGGTTTCTACTGATTATGATGAATGAGGGAAACCATTGCGCCTAAGTTTCTTTGAGTCTGGCTTACTTCACTTAATATGATTTTTTGCAAGTCTTTCCATTTCCTAACAAATGGGGCGATGTCATTCTTTCTGACAGCAGCATAGAACTCCATTGTGTACAAATACCACAACTTGTTGATCCACTCATCAACTGACGGGCATTTGGTTCGTTCCATATCTTTGCTATGGTGAATCGTGCTGCAATGAACATTGTTGTGCTAGTGGATTTAGTATGTCCTTGTTTCTGGATGGTTGGGTAAATGCCAAGTAGTGGAATTGCTGGGTCATAGGGGAGTTCTATGTTTAGCCGTAAAGGAATTTTTGATGAAAACTTTAAAACCCTGAAAAAGGAAATTAAAGCAGAATTTCGGAAATGGAAAAACCTCCCATGCTCCTGGATTGGAAGAATCAGCATTATTCACAATAGCAAAGATATGGAACCAACCTAGATGTCCCTCAGTTGATGAATGGATCAACAAGTTGTGGTATTTGTACACAATGGAATTCTGTGCTGCTGTCAGAAAAAACAACATCGCCACATTTGTTACGAAATGGAAAGACTTCGAAAAAATCATATTAAGTGAGGTAAGCCAGACTCAAAGGAACTTAGGCTCAATGGTTTCCCTCATTTGTCATAATCAGTAGAAACCTTTGGCTCTACTAGCAGAGATCTGCAATAGAGCAAAACCTTAATGCAATAAGGCCATATAATATGAAGCTAATTGAAAGGGCCTCCAGGATATTGAAACGAAAGCCATATAACAAATGATTGTTGTCCTTAATGTACTATGTTATATCTCATCTCCTTTGCTGTCCCTTGGGTATCTCATATTGTTTCAGCATCTCACTTTGTTATCTGATATATTGAAATTGTTTGTATTTGGTTATTTGAAATTTGATAGGGGAGGGGGGAAAACCAAGACCGGTTGGGGCGGAGGGTAATGGGTACCAAGACATGTGAAAGGGTACCAATGTATGTGAATTAATGCACCTTCTATCTGACAAATATCATGTAACCCTGTTATTAATTACACTAAAAAATATATTAAAAAATCCCAGCCTGAGAGCCACTCCAGATCACAGTGTCAGCTCCTGAGTCTACACTATATCCCTTGGTGGTTAGTTCACCATCTACTTCCCCAATAAATTCCCCTTTTTATATGAAAAAAAGGAAATCTTGCTTTAATTTCACACAAACACCAGGAACATAATTATTCAATCTGTTAGCATTGCTTCCTGATGAAATAAGAGAAGACATGTTAAACACAGTCATCCCTGTCTCTGTTGCTACACACAATAGATACAAAAATGAAGCTCAAAAGGAATCACGGAGTTTTCTGGCATGGAGGAGGAGAAAGACCTCGTAGAAGAGATCATTGTTGAGTTGGTGCTTGCAGGCTGTATAGGCCATTATCAGATTTTAAGAAATGGATAGTGTCAATGAAAGGACCTCTAGGATATAGAAACAAAAGCCATGTAATGAGTGATTGTTGTCCTTAATATACTATGTTATCTCTCATCTCTTTTGCTGTCCCTTGGTTATCTCATATTGTTACAGTATCTCACCTTGTTATCTGATATATTGGATATATTTGTATTTGGTTATTTGTAACTGCATAGGGAAGGGGGAAAACAAGATGAGGGGTCGGGGTGGGGGGGAGGGAATTTTCGACCAAGACATGAGAAAGGGTATCAATGTATGTGAATTAATCCACCTCCTATCTGGCAAATATAATGTAACCCTTCTATTAATTACAATAAAAATATATGAAAAAAGTTGGTAAGCCAGCACTGGTGGCTCTCGCCTGTATTCCTATATACTCAGGAGGCTGAGATCTAAGGAGTGTGTTTGGAAGCAAGCCTGGGCAGGGAAATCTATGAAACTCTCATCTCCACTAAACTACCAAAGAGGCTGGAAGTACAGATGTTGGCTCAAGTGGTAGAGCACTAGCTCTTGCGAAAAGAAAGGTGTGGCACAGTGCCCAGACCCTGAGTCAAGCCCTAGAACTGCCACAAAAGAAGATGGAAGGGGGAAGTTATTAGGTATATATGTCAACATAAACATATGTGTTTCATGTCACAACTCTTAAAAATTTCTTCTGACAGGCAGGGAACGTGGCCGAGGGTTCCATTCCTCAGTACCACATAAACAGAAAAGTCCTGAAGTTGCCCGTGACTCAAGTTGTAGAATGCTAGCCTTGAGCAGAAGGAAAAAAATCACTGATGACCTCCAAAATACATTTCTAGGTTGTATCCATCAGTACCTCAATTAGGAAGAATAGGAACAAATTTAGAAATGTTCTGTTGCAAATATTATTGTTAGGTGAAAGCTTGAACATGATACCTGGGTTCTGCTTGGGCTTTCATCGATTGTGTGTGTGTTTAGTTTCAAATAACAGTTTTATGGGATTTCCAGCTGTGGGTGACCCCTTACAGTCGCTAAGATAGCACCCATGGACCAACAGTGCCTGGCTGTTAGTGTTTTAGGTCAGGAAAAAAATAATAAATGACCTTTCCTTGCAATTTTACACTCTCTCACATAACAGAAGGTTCATTGGCATGTAGAATATGGTTGAAACAAATGAAACAGCCTAAGATAAATCATATGAAAACTGTGCCTCATCGTTTATTGTTTTAATTATGGGGAGGCTCTGTGAACCCTGATGTCACTTCTGTAATCTGCTATAGCATACCACCACGTGCATTTAACTGACATTTCTTTAAAAATTACATTTCACATGAGTCATTGATGAGAGTTAAAGTTATATTCTGTTTTTAACGTTTTTGTGCCAGTCCTTGTGGTTGAAAGCAGGGATTAGACACTGCCCATGAGCTTTTTGGCTCATGTCCAGTGCTCCACTCAATGAGCCACAGTGCCACTTCCAACCATTGCTGAGTAGTCTATTGGAGATCAGAGTCTCACAGACTTCCCTGCCCATGCTGGATTAAAACCTGATCTTCCACTCACAGCATCCTGCGTAGCTAGGATCTCAGATTTGAGCCACCAGTGAAGCCTCGTTTTTGAGACATTAATTCTTCACTTGTTTGTGGACAGAACTTTCCATTTAAGACATTCATGTACATGTACCATGCATCTTAAACCCAAACACACCTTCCAAAATACTTCCTCTTCCCTCCCCCAACTGCTACATTAATAGCCACACTTCCTTTTATACATGAACATTGAGTATTGTGACAAAATTCTCCCCTCTGTGTTCACTGATTCCATGTGATCCATTCCTTCTTGGTAGTCCCCTAATCAAGACACTGATATTCTAGGGATTTCTTTTTTCAATTGTCTGGGAACTGTCCAAAGGGTTTGCAAGGCAGAATACCCTTCCTGTATAGGCTATAATTAGTCATACTTTTCATCTTGCCATCTCTGCATAGACTAGATCAGCTTTATTTAACAAAGGACATGTTTCAAAACTATTCTTTTAGGCCGTTGTTCTTCCTCATCCGCCATCCAAGTTAGTGGTTCCCTACAGATGATGTGTTAGGCACCAGTTTGGCAAATTGTGAGCTCTGCGAATTGTGCATCCACAATCATAGAAGAGCCTATTACCAGCCAGTCCTCTGACATCTCCCTAAATATATTTAATGCAATTCTCCTGTGTTGTCCTATTCATGGTCAACTGTGAGGATTGAGCCTGAGGTTTTCATACACTTCAGACATGGGACAATCTTTTCATCTGTATTTCATGGACATGACCCAACAGAGAAGCAACACAACCAAGTGTGTAGATTGTACCACAATATTCATACAAGCGTGCTTTCTGCAAGCTTCCTGGTGATTTAGAGTTTTCCTTCTTGTCTTGATACACAGTCTAATGTCTTAACTAAAGAGCAAAACAACTGCAAGTACTGTTTTTGCATAATGAAGACAAGCCAGCAGCTTGGTATTCTGTAAAAGGAGACCAAGGAATAGCAGTAGTGAAGAATGTAAGTTATTTCATTGTTCTGCTGAAGCTCACAGGAGTCGTACCTAAAATTTCTTACTATTTTCCTATAGTCTGCCTTGTTATCTAAGAGAATATGACTGAACAAACTATTTGTATGTTAGTGTTGGTAGATGGTTAAATAAAAAAAGCAATGTGAATCTAACTTTCTATTTGTCTATTGTCACTGAATATACTGAATATTAAAAACTGGAAAGTGATTTGTGAAAGACCTTGGTAGGCCTCCAGTGAGAACCTGGGTATGTGTCTCATTTCTCTCTGACTTCGAGGAAGAGAATACCAGATTCTTGTTTAGGGGATTATTGACTGACCACAAAACAGAGCTTCAGGGGTCAAAGCTAGAAACCAGTATAGGAAGTGCAATAATCAGAAGATGATTGTAAAGGAAGAAATCCAATCACTAAATGTCAACCAACATTGCCTAAATATCAGGAATCCCTTGCTACATTGTCAGCAAATTCCTCAATTCCTGAAAATACTTCAGGAAGAAGCAGGTATCATATCAGAGATCTTGATTTATTTATATGATGGAGACTTAAGAATTCATGTTTTTTTAAGTATACTCCAGTCCCAGTCCTGGGGCTTCATACCTGGAATCCTAGCTACTTAACAGGCTGAGCTCTGTATGTAGAAGTTCAAAGCCAGCATATGCAGCAAAACCTGTGAGCTCTCATCTCCAATTAGCTACCAGGAATCCAAAAGTTGAATATCTTACTCAAAAGTTTGAGCTTTCCTTTGGGCAGGAAAACCTCAAGGCCTGTACCTAAGCCCAGAGTGAAAATACTAGGATCCATATGGGGAGAGCGGGGGGGGGGGGAGAACCAAGGGTGGGAGGGAGGAAGGGAGAGAGAGAGAGAAAACAAGGATGCAGAAATCTTCTGGGAGCTTGCACACACATTGGAAGAAAATGAATTTCACAGATTAAAAATAATTACTGCTGTGAATTACCCTGTAATGAAGAATAATATGTATTTTCTCTGATCAGAAAACACTACCTATAATGTTCTAAAATGCTTGAGTATCTACAGTGAATACATAAATGGGAATATATGAGACATCAAGCAATCTAAGATTATTGGGTTTGTCACAACTGAAAAGTGTGGAACAGAATGTCAATAACAACTATGCATATTTGAGTTCAAAATCATTCTGGAATTCTGACTTCTTCATTTTGTATTGCTCTCTCTTTTCATTGAATGTTTCCAATTAATGCAGAGCTTGCAATCTAACACACACATCTCAGAATTTTATCTCCTGGGATTCTCAAATGACCCCGAGCTACAACCCATGCTATTTGGCTCTTTCTGTCCATGCACCTGATCACTGTGCTCAGAAATCTGCTCATCATCATCCTGGCCGTCACCTCTGATCCCCACCTCCAAACCCCCATGTACTTCTTCTTCACCATCCTCTTCTTAGCCGACATTGGCTTCACCTCCACCAGCCTCCCCAAGATGGTGGTGGACATCCAGACTCATAGCAGAGCCATCTCCTATGTGGTCTGACTCATCCAGGTGTTTGTTTTTCTTACTTTTGGTTGTATGGCAGTTTTGCTTCTTAGTGTGATGGCTATGACCGATTTGTGGCCATCTGTCACCCCCTGAATTACCCTCTCAGCATGAACCCTCGTCTCTGTGTCTCCTTGGTTCTGCTACCATTTGTCACCAGCTCCTTGGATGTACAGATGCACGTGTGGATGGCATTACAAAAGACTGATTTCAAGGATGTGGAAATCCCAAGTTTCTTCTGTGACCCTCTCAAGTCCTGGAACTTTCCTCACACTCACTGATAATTTATTTAAATACATTATTGGTAACATTTTCTGTTTCCTTCCTATCTTAGGGATCCTTTTCTCCTATTACAAGATTATTTCTTCAGTGCTGACAATGTCATCTTCAAGTGGGAAGTACAAAGCCTTCTCCACATGTGGCTCTCACCTGTCCGTGGTCTGCTTATTCTTTGGGACCTCAATGAGGATCTACTTTGAGTCACCTCTGTCACATTCTCCCAGAGGCAGCGCTGTGTCCTCAGCAATGTACACAGTAGTCACTCTTCTCCTGAACCCCTTCATCTACAGCCTGCGGAACAATGACCTCAAAAGTGCCCTGAGCAGGTTGTACAAACCACGAGCTGACAACAGCAGGTAGGAAGTTTATTTGTTATGTAGTTTTTGGACAAGCAACAAACTTGAGTATATAATCTGATAAATTCTACCTGTTTGAATACCTGATTATTCTAATTTCATTAGTACAATCCATCCTTAGAAAGCTCCTGGCTACATCATGACAGATTCCTAAAGGAGGAATGTATGATTTTAATGTTTAAATTGTTACCTTGTAAAGAATGATGAATGTCTGCAGATGGTGGGCCCAGCAAAGAATTTAGCAAGGATTGAGTGGCAAGTTTGTAATATAGACAATTTAGCTCAATAAAATTGGGCAGAAACAGACATTTTTTTCTTTATAAGCAGACTTTGAAGTCATAACTTTCTAATTGGTAGCAAGATATCCTGCTTCCTGCCCTTTGGTTTTGAGTTATTTGAGACTTATAACTAAGTCCCCTAATTGTTTCTTGCAATGCATTTTGTTATTTTAAAGATGAGAAAAAAACCAAGACAGTGCCCTGTCCCTGAGTAGAAGTCAGTAAGGCAAAAAAAAAGAGCAAAGAATTTCTTTTAAAAAAGACAATATCACTTGGTGACAATATTGTAGCCCAGGATCCCTGCACTGGAGGCCAAGTTGGAGAATACCTCCACAGCCACCATCACCTTCCCCTTGGCACTGTAGTAGACAGGCAGGAAGGTGAGCCACACACTGCAGAACACCAGCATGCTGAAGGTCAGGAACTTGGCCTCATGGAAGGTGTCAGGCACGTTCCTGTCCAGAAAAGCCACTGTGAAGCTGGCCAGGGCCAGGGAGCCCAGGTATCCCAGGACACAGTAGAAGGCAGTGATGGACCCCTTGTTGAACTGGAGCCCGCGGTGTCTCCTGTAGGCTGGGCCCAAAAGTGTAGACCATGAACACTAACCTCTAACTCCTCCACCCTCCCACTACCCGTGGTTAGGGTGTGCTCTGCTGTGGGAAGGTTGATTCTGGTCAGGTAGAAAGCAGGCTGAGTAGGGGATTGGATTTTCTTCTGAGCTAGTTTACACAGCCTATCTTGCTCTTTTTCTGGGTCTGTGTTGGATGATTGGCAGAATGAAGTAGCGGACATGGGAACGGCTCACACAACCACCCACCCACTGTCCAGCACTGTAGGGGAAAGGAAAGAGAAGCTGGGCTTACCGGGGTCTCTGCTGCTGGCTCCAGAGCTGGTGATGTGATGAGCTGAGTGGGATGATGGGCAGTGTCTAGAAAACACCTGCTAGGTTGAACTCTCTATGTGAAAACGGTGTGGTGAAGACACAGGTGATCCCTTTAGATGTGTTAGGCCCCCATAAGTGGTGTCATTGGCCGTGGAAGTGCTCCTCTCTGTGTTCCTCCTCTTCCCTCTGCCCCTCCTCCCAGTGCTTTCACGGACAGGAAGTGCTGGTTTCTCCAGCAGCCTGGTGGTGAACTGCCTGGCTCCAGTGTGTCTCTACCACCTCACAGGCTGAAGCCCACTGAGGGCCACAGCCTGTGTCCCCTGCCTTTCTACCAATCATCTATCTCATGGATATACTTAAATGTTTTAAACTCTTTTATTTACCAAATAATTTTAATGTTTTTATATTGCTGTCTCTATTTATTTGTGAATTTATTTCTTGGGCTCTGGTCCTGGTACTTAACAAAGTGTATTAGGCTGTCCAAATCTAGGAAATAGTTTTTATCTAACAATACAGGATTGAATTCTTACAATATATTCAGGGAACTTCATATCACAGGGAATATCTGGTTAGGCCATAATACACACACACACACACACACACACACACACACACACACACACAATCATTTTGTCTTTCTCTTTCTCTATCTCCCTCTGTCTTTGTGTCTCTGACTCAAATGATGTAATGTCTACTCAGTGGGCCTCTCGTTAGGGGAAAGTAATTAAATGTGTTCAAAACACAGGAAAGGATAGGTGACTTTGGCTCCAGTTAGCAATCCTAGCTCCTCAGGAAATGGCAATCTGAAGTTCATGGTTCCAACAAGGATGTGCGAGAAGTGCAGGGCCTGTTTTCCCTAATAAAGTAAGCTCCTCAAAATTCATACCCTCTCCAAAAAGTGAGGGAATGAGAGTTTTGACTCAGTGGTAAAGCACCATCCTTAAGCAAGGAAGCCTCAGCAACAACGAATTTTCTACTGTAAAGATTTACTTACTCAGTCCGTTGGTACTGAAGACACAATACTCATTCATGTAGTTTTTCTGGTTGGTCTGCAATATAAAACTGACTTAAGTGTCAGTGAAACACTAGAATACTTGAAACACAATTAAGTAGTATTTGTTTCAAAAACCAGAGTTATAAGTTGTGATGTTTTACCCTAAGTCTAAGGCTATGTGTAGCTATAATTTACTAGAATAGAAAAGCCACTATTATAAATTTTTAATAGTTGGTCTATGAAGGTGAAATATACATGGTTGAAGTAAAATAATTTTTTCATGAATGTAGGGAATAGATAGAAAGATGCTTTCTGTCAACAACAGTAAAACTATCAACTAAAGATATACTGGAAAAGCACTCAAACGAAGTTCACACTCTTAACCTAGCTAGCAGGGAGGCTGAGATCTGAGGATCAAGTTTAAAAGCCAGCTGGGGCACAAAAGGACCAAAGATTCTTACCTACAATTAACCTCTAGAAAATGGAAGGGGGGCTTGCATCAAAGGTAGGGTGGTAGACCTGAGCTTCGGAGCTCAGGGACAGATCCCAGGCCCAGGGATTGGGTGATAGCCTTGAGCCTAAGAGCTCAGAGACAGTGCCCAGGCTTAGTTCACACCCCATGACCCTCAAAACATTAAATAAGTAAAGTTCAAACTTTTTTACGTTTAGATTCTTACAGAATCTACCTCCCCACAACAGTATGTCATTCTTCTGTGTTATGGAAATAAGCCTGTCAGGAACAGCCCAGTAGTTTGCCTTCCGAGATAAGCCTAAATAACCTCCTGTGGCCTGATGTAACATATCAGCCCAATGCATACAAAGCAGTGGTTTGGACCTCATAAAATCATAACTGGCTTCCTTGTGCATGGCTTATCACAAGTGCAGGATTTGGGGAAAATTAATATCAGAGCCAAGCCATACCACTTCTTTTGAATATTTGTCAGTGACATAGGTGTACTTTTACTTGCTTCTAGTGTCACTTGCATTTTACTCTTTTATCTTCAGGATTTTCTATCTACTCTGTGAATTTCATAAAGTCAGTCTGGTTAGAAAAACTGTTTGAAAACATATTTTAATTATTCAGCAAAAAAGGCAGGCTGGAGATGTAGTTCAAATGAGCAAACAAGAGCTGAACAAACGCAATATAGTGAGGAGATCCTGAATTTAAACCCTGGTATTAGACAGAAAACTCCAGTGGTGTTCTCATTCCTTTCCATGTCAATCTATGAAATTATAATTGTCCCTAGATTTATACTTAGAATAGCACAGATATAAGGACCAGAAAAGTACTACCTCTCTATATTCATAACTAGAAACCTATACAAATAGTTTCTGTGCATGTGTGTCGATGGTGAGCATGCGACTATGCATGATACAGGAGTTTCTTCAATCTCCAAGTGTGGAGCTGCCAATACTTGGACGAAGCCGACGTCCCTTACTCTTGGTTTTTCTTCAAGTGAATTTGGGATGGAAACTCAAGGAACCACTCAAGTTCCTGTAGATTATGTAATGGATTGCTATTTCACTGCTTCCTCCAGCTCACTCAAGAATTATGAGACCCCCATATCATAGAGTTCATGTACCAAGAAAATCAAGCGGCCTAGAACCAAATGTAGGTGCCAGTGGATTAGGTTTGTCTATCCTCACGAAATTTCACTAGGAAACAAGATTTTCAATTTTCATTGAAAGATATTATGGAAGAAAGGGAAGGAAGGAATTACACTGTCCCGAATGAAATGCACTCTTTACTTGAATTAGATAATGGAGGCCATCTACATACCATCTAGAGCTCTACCACTTGAGCCACAGTACAACTTCTGGATTTTTTTTCTGTGCATGTGTTACTGGTAATAAAGTCAAGACGTGATACAGATTCTCAAGAAGATCAGAGAGAATTTCTCTTCGAAGGTTCAGAGAGATACATCCCATTGTGTAAGCAAGAATCTTTGAGGTAAATGTTACGTGTTGCCTGTAATGCTTAAAGATTCTGTGCTATTTCGACAGCCATAACTCAGTAGAATTTCAGGAATTCCTTCAACAATAAGTTACTATTCATTTCATTAGTTATATTATTGTCACAGCAAGTTTCCCCTAAGACTTCTTAATTTTGCATTTTATCCTGGACTTTCTATGCAATTGGCAGCAGAGGACTTTTGTTTTCCTTTCTTCCACCCTTCCTTACTTCCACCCCCCAAACCCACCCTGCTTTCTTTCAGGAAGAGATCCTCTAAAAGCACAGGCTAGGGCCGAGAGTTTAGCAGGTGGAGTTGTGCTTGACTAGCATGCCAGAAGACCTGGGTACTATTCTTTGGTTCTGAAAAAGCAGGAAGTGTTGTTGGGGCTCAAGTGGTAATGGTATCCCAGTGCAAAAGAAGCTCAGGAAAAGTGTTCAGGCCCTGACTTTAAGCCCCAAGACTGGCAAAAACAAAGCAAAGCCCACAGAGTACCCTGAACTCTGGGGCAAACCTGAATGATCAGAGATTCCTTCAACAATTATGGACCCAGGAAGTGTCAAAACACTTCGGAGATGGAAGGACTGTGAAGAATTGAAAGCATGCCCCAGGAAGAAAAGAAGGCTTCAATAGCCTCCCCTAGACCATTCCTCTCCCACAAATGTGAATGTGCTCATTTGAACTTCAATCACCAACTGCAAGTTTATGACAAGATCTTAATCCCCTCACTTCCTGGGGATCACTGCACACTCAGGAAGACTTCTGAGCACAGTGATCAAGTAATAGAGACAGAAACATCCTACAGAGGATGGGCTGCAGATCTGGATTCTCGGAGACACTTAGGAGATGGACCTCTGAGACTGGGGTAAAATTATCTGCCTCTGTCTTCCTTGGACACCTATTGAAACAAGAACATGTTTTAGAAAAATTAAGTGGACAACAAAAGCTATGTATACATGTTCAAGTATCTGCAAGTTAGTGTCACCACCTGGTACCAAATAGTCTGAAATCATTCTCTATGGTGACATATCGTGAATGTCTTGAACTCTGTCTTTTGGTTGCTCTACTCTCAAATTCCTATTTGCTTCTACTATAGAGATATACAGCCATAGAAGGCAAAGGTCTAAGAGTGTACAGTAACACTGAGTTGCAATCTAGTCTTCAAAAATAGAGAATGAGAAGCTGGGCACTGATGGCACACAGCTGTAATTCTAGCTACCCAGGAGGATGAGATCTGAGGATTTTGGTTCAAAGCCAACCTGGGCAGAAAATTCTATTGACCCTTATTTACAATTAACCATAAAAAACGGGTTTAGCTTTGGTTTGAGTGGTAGAGCAGCAATTTTGAGCAAAAGGAAGCTCAAGGACAGCACTCTGGACCTCAGTTCAAGTCCAAAGTCTAGCCCAAGGAAAAAAGGGACACAGAGAGAAACTAGTTCACTCCCACCCCTTTGTAGAAAAGTATTATTCCAATGGAAATAAATTCAGCATCCATCAAGTTTATCTTTTTTTCTCAAAAAAATTATAAACTTTCCTGGAATTGGGTTTTGTTTTTGAGTAAACACCACGTAAGTCAGGGCAGCATTTCTGAACACAAGTCACAATCTGAAAATATTGTTTTTTGTGAATTCCCAGAAGTTTTAGACAGAACAGTTTAGGCAGAACAATTTTAAACAGTTTTAGACAGACACAGATTAGACAGAACAATCCTTAGAAGATCATCAGTGCAGAAGTAAGTTCAAGGCAAAAATTCAGTCTTCACTATAGTGGATCAAAGACTGCAACGAAATAAAATCAGATACTTGAAGTTGCATATGGATGAATAAAAGACCCTTTTTAGACAGAAAAATCCTTTGCATATAGAACAATGCAGGAGGATGTTCAATGCAAAAATTCAGATTCCATTGTACTGTGATGGGGACCGACTGGGGGGTCAATGACCTTGGACCTGACCTTGGACCTTACCTTGGACCTACACAACTGTATACACAAGGAAGTAACTCTGATCAGGATAACTTTAAGCAATGTCAATCTGTTCTTATCAGGATAACTTTAAGCAATGTCAATCAGTTCTTATCAGGATGACTTTAAGCAATGTTAATCCTTTCTCATTTATACTATATGTGACTTGTTTACTAATTTGTATGAATGTAGCCTCTGGCAGTTCCCTAGTTTTAAGAAGAGTATTTAAGGTCAGAACTTAAAATAAACAGGAGAGTCTTAGGCGGCAGTCTAGAGCTCACAGCCTTCTTGGACTGCTGACCTGGGCTGTAGTCCTCCTGAACTCCATCTGTTTGTCTCTCTTTTAATTTTTCCTAATCCATGCCCCTATTTCAGGAATCCCAGTCTGTGAACCCTGGTTTGCTGCCGGCTGGCCCCGGCAACTGGCGCCCGAACAAGGACCTGAAAATCTGGGAAGAAGGTGAAGAACCCCCTCTAGGGTGAGTAACAAGTCGTAGGACTATTAAGAGAGGGAAGATATTTCAGGGCCTCGATGCTTCCCTAGTTTAGTTGATCATGATGAACAAGTATACCATCAACCTGTTCCTGTTAAAATATTACAGGATTTAAAGAGTGCCTGCTCCCAATATGGGCCAACTGCCCCTTTTACTCAAGTAATATTGGAGGCCGCGTGTGCTGGTATTGTATGCCCAAATGACTGGAAGCTGCTTGCCAGAGCATGCCTTAGTGCAGGAGAGTACTTATTATGGGAGACAGAGTTCACTGCACAGTGTCGGGCTAAAATTGAAACAAATAGGTCTAGGAACCTGCCTTACACTTTTGATCAGTTGTTAGGAGAGGGAACCTATAAAAACACCGAAGATCAATTGGGTTATGCAAAGGAAGCCTATTCACAAATAAATGCTGTGGCAAAAGAGGCTTGGAAAAGGTTACATAAATCCAATCGTACAAAAAATTTAGTAGAAGTTAAACAGGGACCGAATGAACCTTATCTAGAATTTTTGTCTCCATTAATGGAGACTGCAGACCGCCTAGTACAAGATGAGAACGCAAGGAATATTATAGTTAGACACATAGCCTATGAAAATGCCAACGCCGCCTGTCAGGCGGCTATCAGACCCCATAGGAATAAGGGAGGAACCATGGACTTTATTTCACTGTGTGCTGATATTGAACCCTCCCATATACAAGACCTTACTTTAACCGCCGCTCCTCAAGGAAAGACTATTACTGAATTTCTAAAATATAGAGGTCAGCGGCATTCTTGGGATGCTAGTCCCCCGGGGAGTTGCTTCTCTGTGGACAAATAGGACATTGGATGACACAATGCCCACGCCAGGCCAGGTTAAAGAGAGAAAAATAACCTGGCACATGTCCACGCTGTGGTAAAGGGAAACACTGGGCTAAAGATTGCAAGTCAGCAACAAATCGCAATGGCCGCCCGTTTTCAGGAACCTGGAGAAGGGGCCAGCCTCTGGCCCCGCAAAACCATGGGGCAGTCCCTCCCTCTTCTCGGCCACAAGTACATCTTATAACAACCCCCCAAAATCAGTCTCCAGCCTCCTCCATGCCACCCCAGGCAGTGCAGGATTGGACCTCTGTTCCTCCACCTGCTCAGTATTGACCCAAGAGATGGGGACACAAACTCTCCCCACGGGGGTCTTTGGCCCCCTTCCCCCAGGAGTGGCTGGATTGCTGTTAGGCGAAGTAGCTCAGCCCTTAAAGGGATACAGATTACACCTGGCAAAATTGACCAGGATTTTACTGGAGAAATCAAATTTATGGCCTCTGCCCATAACACGTGGTATCAATCCCAGCCGGTCAAAAATTAGCACAACTAATACTTGTGCCTTTACCTCACGGGTAGACTGCTAATTCTTCTGCCCCATGCGGACAGAGAGGATTTGGATGCTCTGATATCTATTGGGTACAAAGCATAAAACAAGAGAGGCCTGAGATGACTATATTTATACAAGAAAATCCCTTTAAAGGAATATTAGACACAGGAGCGGATGTGTCTGTAATATCTAAAAAGCATTGGCCAGCCCAATGGCCCCTGACAACCTCTATGACTTCCTTACAGGGGATTGGGCAAGCAACTGACCCACAGCAGAGCAGTGCGATCCTTGTTTTGAGAGATGAGGAAGGTCACTCTGGTCATTTTCAGCCATTTGTCCTGGATCATCTGCAAATTAATTTATGGGGTCATGATATCATGGAAAAAAATGGGAGTGTATATGTTTAGTACTAGTGCTGCAGTCACTAAGCAGTTACTTGATCAAGGCCTCCTCCTCTTTAGGGGACTAGGCAGAGCAGCACAGGGGGAGCCAGAGCCACTCCAACCCCAGTCTCACCCCCAAGACAAGGATTAGGGTATTCTTTAGCTGTTGTTTGTCCTGCCCCTCATGCTGATCTCATAAATTGGCTCTCTGAAGAACCAGTATGGGGCGAACAGTGGCCTCTCTCTCTAGAAAAGATCATTGCAGTACAGCAGCTGGTACAGGAACAGCTGGACTTGGGACATGTGGCCCCTTCTAACTCTCCATGGAATTCTCCAATTTTTGTTATAAAGAAAAAGTCAGGTAAATGGAGGCTGTTACAGGATCTGAGAAAGGTAAATGCAACTATGGAACTGATGGGGGCCCTACAGGCAAGCTTGCCTTCACCCATGGCAATCCCAAAGGATACTTATAAGATTATTATAGATTTGAAGGATTGTTTCTATACTATACCCCTGGTGCCTCAAGACTGTAAGCGCTTTGCCTTCAGCGTCCCTTCTGTTAATTTTAAAGAACCCATGAAGTGATATCACTGGCTTGTGCTTCGACAGGGCATGGCAAATAGCCCAACTTTATGTCAGAGTTTTGTAGCTAGAGCCATTTCTTCCACCCATGAAAAATTTTCTTCTGTTTATATTGTTCATTATATGGACGACATCTTGTTGGCTTGTTCTGACCCTATCGTCGTACGACAAGCCTTTGGACAACTAAAGCAAGATCTGAGCCTCTTTGGCCTTATAATAGCAGCTGAAAAGGTTCAGGAACACCCCCCTTTTACATATCTAGGCCATATATTAGGCCCACACTATTTTAAAAGCCAAAAAATACAATTAAAAACTTCACACTTAAGAACTCTTCATGATTTTCAGCAATTCTTAGGAGATATAAATTGGGTTCGGCCTTATTTAAAGCTGTCTACAGGGGAGTTAAAACCCCTCTTTGATCTCTTAAAAGGAGATACCAACCCTACATCCTTGCGAAATTTAAATCCCGACGCGAGGAGGGCCATCCAAATCATAGAAAAGGCAATTTCCCAGCCACAAATGACCTATTGTGACTACTCTAAACCATGGGGAGTTTACATTTTAGCTACTTCTCACTCCCCAACTGCTGTATTGTGGCAGGATGGCCCACTTTTATGGCTTTATCTACCATCAACATCCGGCAAAGTGCTGACCCCCTACTGCGAATTGGTAGCTAATCTGATACATATGTGCCGAGTGGATTCCCGTAAATATTTAGGTCAGGAACCTCATTTTATCTGTGTCCCATATAATTTACAACAACAAGATTGGCTATTCGCCCATTGCGATTCTTGGACCATTGCTTGGGCCAATTATTCGGGAAAAATTTTGCATCACTACCCGTCTAACAAACTTCTCCAATTTGCTGCGTGTCATACGTTCCTATTTCCTTCCATAGTACGGGCCTTGCCTTTATCTTCTGCCGCTTTCATATTTACAGATGGACCCTCTAATGGAACGGCTGCTTTGACCATTAATGGGAAAACTCAATCTTGGGTTATGGGTTTTTCCTCTGCCCAAGTGGTAGAATTAGAGGCTGTTTTACAAGCACTCGTCCTGTTACAAGACGAGCGCTTTAACTTATACTCACACAGTCAATATGTAATTCATGCTCTTCAAGTCATACAAACTGTTTCCTTTATTGGAACTACTAACCAATATCCAGACCCAATTTCGCCAGGTACAAACTTTGCTTTGTTCTCGCAACCACCCCTGTTTTTTTGGCTTAGTTCGAGCTCACACTAACCTTCCTGGCCCTTTAAATGAGGGTAACGCAGTTACTGATTCTGCCACCAGAGTTTATTTAACTCAAGTTGAACTTGCTAAGCAGTCACATGCCATCCATCATCAAAACAGCCTAGCCTTGCCCCGACAGTTTAAATTATCTAGAGAAGAGGCACGTCAAATAGTTAAAACTTGCTCCAACTGTGTGCCCTTCTCACCAGCTCCCCATTTAGGTATAAATCCACGAGGACTGCTTTCTAATCACATTTGGCAGATGGATGTCACACATGTTCCATCATTTGGCCGATTAAAATATGTTCATGTTACTGTAGATACTTATTCTAATTTTATCCTGGCCACCCCCCTTGCTGGGGAAGCTACTAAACATTGTATTTCTCACTGCATTCGATGTTTTGCTGTGATGGGGATTCCTTCGCAAATAAAAAGAGATAATTGCCCTGGCTATGCAGGCCGAGCATTTCAATCCTTCTGCCATTCTTATAATATCACTCATATTACAGGCATTCCTTACAATCCTCAAGGTCAAGGCATCGTGGAGAGAGCTAATGGATTATTAAAACATCAAATTGCTAAAATACAGAAAGGAGAGTCGTATCCCGCTACCCCTGTGAATATACTTAATCATGCTTTATTTGTTTTAAATTTTTTGAATCTGGATTCAAATAATTTATCTGCTGCTCAGCGATTCTGGGAAAAAAGAGGGCAGCGTGCTTTTGCCTTAGTAAAATGGAAGGATCCCCTAACTGGTGCTTGGCACGGACCAGATCCTGTTCTAACCTGGGGTAGAGGGCATGTATGTGTTTTCTCACAGGCAGAAAATGATGCCCGCTGGCTGCCCGAATGCTATGTTCGGATTGTGGAGAGTGACAGTGCTCATCCAAGCAGCGACTCACTGGACCTTCACCCCCAACCCTCCAGAAATGCATCCAGTAATGGGGAAAAGACCTGAATTCATGTTTTTGTGTTAAATGTAAAAGTCTCTGCTTCTTTGTCTTGTTCGTGTTACATATTTTTTCTTGTCCAGTTTTGTCTTTGAAATTGGTACCAGTTTTAAATATGGATCCTTATGGTTTTTCTAAAGTTTTGTTTTGAACCTGGTTCTCACCTGCAAGAGTAAAATTGGCAAAGCTCTCTTGACATAAACTTCCTGAAAATGAACGGCCAATATTAATTTTGTGCACTTTAAAACCTTTGAGTATGAATGTGTGTGAATAAGTGAGTGAACATGTTCAAAATTTAATCAAGAAAATCATTTAGGTTTGAATTATTGCATTGTTTTAAAGAGGGGGGAGAATGGAACATTAGATCAGCAAAAAAGAAAAAAATGAACTTGATGTTCGTATGACAGCTCTTAAGTCCCATTAAGAAGATCGAATCAGTAGATTGGAGAGAGAACTCCGAGAGCATCAAGGGAGGCACTTAGAGCAGAGAAAAGAGCCTCAAGAACCTACTAGTAAGGTTCCAGAACAGCAGAGACAGATCACGTTGAAAACTACTGCAGCTTCTGAAGAATGAGGAATTGCCAGCACTTCAGATCCACCAACAGCCAATATCAAGCCAACTCCTGTTGTTTCTACTCCAAGTAAAGTGACAACTGAATCTATGGCTGGGAACAAATCAACACCTATGGCCAGTACCCATCCAATGGTCACATCTGCAACACTCACCAATTGAACAACTCCGCAGATCTAAGCCTCAGATGAATGAATTCCCCCCCCCCCCGAGAGGAATCGCAGTCAAGGACGGGATAAGAGGGGATGCTCTCTGACCAACCTAAGACAGGGCCTTCAGCTTGATCTGAAGAAGTTCCCCATGACGGGTAAGGCAGAGTCAGCGATCCACCCAACCTAATACAAGCAAGGCCGCATCTTTTAAAAGACAGACGGGGGAGATGTTGGGGACAGACTGTGGTGTCAATGACCTTGGACCTGACCTTGGACCTGACCTTGGACCTACACAACTGTATACACAAGGAAGTAACTCTTATCAGGATAATTTTAAGCAATGTCAATCAGTTCTTATCAGGATAACTTTAAGCAATGTCAATCAGTTCTTATCAGGATGACTTTAAGCAATGTTAATCTTTTCTCATTTATCCTATATGTGACTTGTTTACTATTTTTTATGAATGTAGTCTCTGGCAGTTCCCTAGTTTTAAGAAGAGTATTTAAGGTTGGAACTTAAACAGGAGAGTCTTAGGCGGCAGTCTGGAGCTCACAGCCTTCTTGGACTGCTGTCTTGAGCTGTAGTCCTCCATAACTCCATCTGTCTCTCTTTTAATTTTTCCTAATCCTTGCCCCTATTTCAGGAATGCCAATCTGTGAACCCTGGTTTGCTGCCGGCTGGCCCCGGCAATACTGGATCCAAAATGTTGAAAAGTAAAACCAGACGAACTGAAGTTGCATATGGATAAAAAATGCCCCCGTTTAGATAGAGCAATTCTTAACAGATAGAACTATGCAGGCAGAAGTTGAATACAAAAATTCAGTCTCCACAATACTGGATCAAAGGCCTCAATTAAGTGAAAGTAGGTACACTGAAGTTGCACAGGGACGAATTAAAAACTCCGTTTAGTCAGAACAATTCCTAGCAGATAGAACAATGCAGGACAAAGATCAATGCAAAAATTCAGTCTACATTATGCTGGATAAATACCTCAAAGTAGTAAAAGCAGTTACACTGAAGTTGCACAGGAATGAATAAAAATCTCCACTTAGAACAATTCCTAGCAGACAGAACAATGCAAGACAAAGATCAATGCAAAAATTCAGTCTAAATTATACTGGATAAAAGGACTCGAAGAAGTAAAATCAGATATATTGAAGTTGCATATGGAAGAATAAAAGACCCTGTTTAGAAAGAACAATACTTAAAGATAGAACAATGCAGGAGGAAGTTCAATGCAAAAAAACAGTCTTCATTATACCGGATCAAAGATCTCGAATGAGTGAAAGCAGATACGCTAAAGTTGAGAGGGAAGAATAAACGACCCGGTTTAGACAGTGCAGTTCTTTGCAGACAGAACAATGCAACATGAAGTTCAATACAAAAATCAGGTCTCCATAATACTAGAAAAAAGATGTCGAAGAAGTAAAAGCAGAAACACTGAAGTTGCACATGGATAAATAAATGACAGCGTTGAGACCGAACAATTCTTAGCAGAAAGAACAATGCCAGAGGAAGTTCGACGCAAAAATCCAATTTCAATTATACTGGATCAACGACCTGGAAGAAGTAAAAGCAGACACACTGAAGTTGCACCGGGTGGAATAAAAGACTCCGTTTAGACAGACCAAATCCTAGCAGGTAGAACAATGCAGGAGGAAGTTCAATGCAAAAATCCAGTCTCCCATATACTGGATCAAAGACCTCAAAAAAGTAAAACCAGACACACTGAAGTTGCATATGGGGGAATAAAAGACCAGGTTTAGAATGAACAATATTTAGCAGATAGGACAATTCATGTGAAAGTTCAAGGCAATAATCCAGTCTAAATTATACTGGATCAAATACCTCGAAGAGGTAAAAGCAGATACACTAAAGTTGAATTTGGAAAACTAAAGACCCTGTTTAGACAGAATTCTTAGTAGATAGAAAAATGCAGAATGAAGTGCAACTGAAAATCCCATGTTCATTTTACGGGATCAAAGACCACGAAGAAATAAGATGAGATACACTCAAGTTGTGTTGGGAGCGAGAGTGGAATCAAACTGTACCTTGATTTGCATCAGACAATGGCTTTATTGTCTTATTGTTTTCTGGCCTTATTCGGTTTAAATGACCTGAGATTTACCATACGAATGTAACACCTGGAAGTTCCCTGGGTTTGAAGAAGGGAGAGAAGCCTGGAGTGGAGAATAAACGAGGCGGTGCGGCGCCCGACACCCCTGACCTGCAGGGAAGAACGGACACCACCCGAGGATCCTTCTTGTATCACGCTTTATTGAAGAGCAACTTGATTGAAGGGAGAGCTGAAGCAGAGGGGCCCTGGGCAGGGAAATGCAACTGCTTATGTAAGCCCAAGGAACACGGGGCTCTCTACCATTGGCTGCTCTGTTGCTAAGGCCGTTTTGAGACTCGGGATTGGTCAAGCCCTTTTGCGTCATGCGCGCAGACTGAAGAGCAACATGATACTCAGTAACGAGCAAAGGCCCCGCACTCACATACCAAATAAGTTACAAGGAGCGAGGCAGGAAACAGGCGCCATCCGGCTCCCCACATCTCCCCCCTTTTGTTTTGTAGCAGCAAGCCAACATGCCTATTGTGAAGAGAGTAGAGGTGCTGTCCTCCAAAGTAAAATTCGAGGTCCTATTCTAGAGGAGTGACCCAGGAGGCCAACCCTGGATCCCTCCCCTCCAGGTTCTCTATCCCCTTTGTGGAGATGGGCTAGGGACACGAGCCCGTATGCTGACGCACATGCTCTCCCTGACCTGTTAGGGTCAGGAGTGGTACTTTGTCCCGCATTTCACAACTCTTGGCTGTCCATACTCCTATTCCTCGTGCAATAGACCAAGGTCTCGAGGGTGCAAAGGCAGTACAGGGCATTTTTAAAACCGCAAGCCAAATCTGGGGGGAGTGTCCCTGCTCCAAGGCAGTGAGTGCATGAACAAGCATTGCTCTCTATGGCGAGACCTCATTACACCAACACCACCAGGGCAGTAATTCTCAAGTCGCGTCTGGGACGGGCCAAAGCCACCTGAAAATTAGCGCGGGGCACCTTCACAGGAACTGGAACAAATGTAGGCATTCTCATAACAACGGCAGAATCATTTTCAGAAACATTCCAGCATTGACTCAATTTACACTCTATGGCAGAACAATTTAAAATACTATACTTGAAGCTTTAAAGAGTAAAAACATAAACAGGAAGGTCCGCCTCTGGAACAAGTGCAGAATACCCCACAACCCTTCCCTTGCCAGAACTATACATTAATCAAAGCGACCCAATTTTTGAGAAACCAGCCTAACACAGAAGGACAGATTTTTTGACAGGGTAAGGCACAGGGAACCTTGCAGTCCTAGGGAAGTTGCAAGGAAGAATTGGTGGTACAAAGGGGAAAACGGAAGAAGCATTAAAGGTCTTCATCACTGCCCACATTGGTTTTTTCTTCTGATCCTTCTTCTGGTCCATTGTCCAACATTGTGGCAGCAGAAGAGATGTCAGAAGGGTTCTCCCCAGGATTTTGCTTAGCCTCATCCTCTTTGGGTTTCTAGCTTTCTTCCAATATTCTCACGAGGCGCTGCGGTACCCAATGGGGGGATTCCTGTCCCTGTGGAAAAACACAAACAGCTCCCCTGGATCTCTGTATTACAGGATCTGGTCCATACCATTTATTATCAATAACATTTTTCCACATTACTTTTTGTGTGAGTGGTATTGCCATTTTACTGGCATGTCGATCAGCAGCTGATTGTCCGTTGTCATCCACTGTTACATAATTTAAGGTAAACAGTGCAATGGCCAGCCTTTCTCTGGGGGAGGCATCTCGGCCTATTCCCTCCTTTTGTTTAAATAAAAGTTTTTTAAGAGTCCTATTGGCACGTTCCACAATTCCCTGACCCTGGGGATTATAGGGGAGGCCAGTAGAATGAACCACCTGCATTTGAGTGCAAAAGGAGCGAAATCCAGCAGAAGCATAAGCAGGGCCATTATCTGTTTTTAATTTTAATGGTTTTCCCCATGCTGCCCAGGCTTCCAAGCAATGAACTTTGACATGGGATACCCTTTCCCCAGTAAGGGCAGTGGCATGCATTATGCCAGAGAAAGTATCCACAGAAACATGAACATATTTTGTCCGGCCAAACTCAGGCACATGAGTAACATCCATTTGCCATAAGGGGCTAGAGCAAAGTCCTCTAGGATTAACCCCGATTATAAAAGAGGGGTGATATACTACACAGGATTGACAAGATTTAACAATTTCTCTAGCCTGTTGGCGTGAAATGGAAAACTTATATCGAAGGGTTTTTGCAGAAACATGATAAAGTTGATGAAAATCTCGTGCTAATTGAACAGAATTATGGGAAAGGCCCACCAGGGCTCTGGCAGCCAAATCCACTATGGCATTGGCCTCTGACATGGGACCAGGCAAGCCAGTATGTGCCCGAATATGACCAATGAAAAAAGGGTTTTTCCTTTGTAAAATTAAACTCTGAAGTTGGGATAATATATTTGAAACTGTACTGCTACCTTTTATGGAGGCGGCGACTTCCAGGGACGCCACCGCATTGACCGCATATTGTGAATCAGAATACAAATTAAAAGGCTCAGGAAATTTTCCGAATACTTCTAAAACTGTTAAACATTCAGCTACTTGTGGAGTTTCTGATCGAAAATTTAGGATTACTGGCTTTTCTCCCTGAACCACATAGGCACCTCGGCCTGTTTTTGACCCATCTGTAAATATACTTAGGGCATTACTCAAAGGCAGTTTTTCCGTAACTTTGGGGAAATACACCCAATCTTCACGCACAAAATTCAGCAGTGGATGTTTGGGATAATGATTGTCAATTATATTTGGAAAGGAGCACACCAAAACTGCCCACCAATCAACAGAGGCAGTCAATATTTGTACTTGTTGCCGGGTGTAAGGAATAATTAGTTTATCAGGAATTTTTGCAAAATGAGTTAAACACGCTTTGCAACCTGTAAGAGCTAACAAAGCAACTAATTCTGGAAAATACTGAATAGTTCTTAAGCCATAAGAATTTCCATGTAACCATAACAATGGGCCTTCTTGCCATAATACTCCTGTGGGATAATTTTTTGTTTTAAATATGCACAATAAAATTGGCGCCGATGGATTTACACGCAAAAGTTGTGCATTTTCTATGGCCTTTTCAAGACGCTGAATGGAGCTCTTAGCCTGTACAGTCAATTTTCTAGTTGAAGTAACATCCGGATCTCCCTCCAATAAGGAAAAAAGGGGAAACAATTCAGAGCGAGTGATATTAAGAAAATTTCGGACCCAATTTACGTCCCCCATTAACTTTTGAAAATCATGAAGGGTATGCAAATGGTTTGTTTTCAAAACGACCTTTTGAGGTGTCACAGCTATGGGAGAAATTATGGAACCTAAAAACTGAACCTTTTCTGAAAACTGTACCTTTTCTGGTGCCAAGTTTAAGCCTGCCTCTGCAAGGAGTTTAGACAACTTACTAAATACCTGAAAGAGAATATTTTGTTCAGGGGCAGCTATTAAAATATCAGCCATATAGTGAAAAATTCTAACAATGGGAAATTGCCGTCTCACAGGGGAAAGAACTGTGTCAACATATAGTTGGCATATTGTAGGGCTATTGGCCATCCCTTGCGGAAGAACTCTCCACTGATAACGTACATCAGGTTGTTCATGATTAACAGAGGGCAAGGTAAAGGCAAAACGTTCTCTATTCCGAGGGTGCAGGGGAATAGAAAAGAAACAGTCCTTAATATCAATAGATATAATGGGCCACTTTTGGGGCAAAGCAGAAAGTAGCGGAAGGCCGCGCTGGACTGACCCTAATATTTGCATTTGAGCATTAATGGCTCTAAGGTCATGTAATAATCTCCACTTGCCTGAGGCCTTTTTGATAACAAAAATAGGGGTGTTCCATGGGGAAACAGAAGGTTCTACATGTTCCTGTACCAATTGAGTTATAGCCTCCAGTTTTTCTTGGGACAGGGGCCACTGAGGCACCCACACCGCTTTATTTGTTAACCAGGGTATGGGTGTTGGACCAGCGGAGGCTAAACTTTCAGTGACCCCCAAGAAAAACCCAAACCTCGTTTATCTTTGTTGGCAACTGGCTCTACAGGGGCATGTCGGCCCTGTAAATGTTTTCCTAATCCACCAGTATGGACAAAACCCTGATTTCTCATTATAGTTTGTGCCATTGAAGAGTAATCAGTGGTTAGAATTAAACCCATTTGCTGTTGGATATCCCGGCCCCACAAATTAACTGGGACCTGGAAGACAAACGGCTGAATTTTTCCCTTTTGACCTTCCTTCGTGGACCAGGTCAGCTGTTTTGTGCTGACCCGAGGAGTATCTGCATAACCTAAGCCTTGCAGGGTTTGTGAAGAAAATTGTAGGGGCCATGTCTTTGGCCATTGAGTTATTTGGATGATACTCCGGTCAGCCCCCGTGTCCACCAGACCACTAAAGGTCCTACCTTCAATTGTTAATGTTAACATGGGACGGTTATTTAAGGCCATGGACAAACAGACAAGGTCTGCTCCCGAGGTACTCATATCTCTTTCTTTTTCTTGTCTAGGGGAAATTTGATGATGGGAAGGCACCAAAATTAATTGGGCAATTCGATCTCCAGGGGCCACCGAAATGGCTCCTCGAGAGACTGAACAGAGGACTTGGATGGCTCCCATGTAATTAGGGTCGACAACCCCGGGGAACACCACAAGGCTTTTCATAGTGTTAGAGGCATGTCCCAACACTATCCCCACCATTTTTTCAGGTAGGGGGCCCATTAGGTCAGTTGCTATGAGCTGAGCCCCCATGTCCCCAGTTAAGACCATTCTGGCGGTGGCATAGAGGTCCAACCCTGCAGATCCTGCGGTTGCTCTGCGGGAACAAATGGCTGTTTGAAATGATAAGTTTCCTGGCACTGGATCCCCTGATTTTGCGGGCCCTGGGGCAGCGGGCCCCTCCGCCCGTTTTTTGGCTCCAAGGCCTGAGGTTGTTGAATAGGCTGTCCATTTACATCTTTAACTGATCTGCACTCATTTGCCCAATGTTTTCCCTTTTTGCATCGTGGACAAAGTCCCGGTTCGCGGGGGGGTCTCTGCTTTGAATATTTTAAATTGGGACACTGCTTTTTAAAATGTCCTGGCTTTTGACAGTTGAAACATAATCCTGAATTAATTCTAGTGGTCGCAGCTACCGCGGCGACAATTTTATCCAAGCTCACAGGGGCTCCCACCTCCCGGCAGGCCCTAATCCAATCTTGTAAGGGCTTATCTTTTACAGGAATTATAGCCTTTTGGCATTCAGGGAGGCTTTGTTCAAAAATAATTTGTTGAATTAAGAGCATGTGATCCTCTGGGTCCCCGAACAATTTATCTGCAGTTTCTAGGACTCGCCCAACAAAATCTGTAAAGGGCTCGGTAGGTCCTTGAACAACTTTGGTAAGGTTACCACGGCATTCCCCCTGACTGGCAAGAGATTTCCAAGCCGTGTAAAAACTATTATTAATCTGTTGATAAACCTCATTGGGGTACCCAGTCTGGTCCGCGGCATAGGGGCCTTTTCCTAATAACATTTCGGCTGATCAATTGGGGTGGCCTGCCAGTGTATTTTCCCTATGTCGGTTAGCGGCCAAATCTGCTGCAGAAGCACAATAATCAAGGTACTGGCCATGCATCAAACAGGAACGTCCGACCTCATACCAGTCCGTTGGAGTCATGCTGGTGGTCTGCAATCGACGAACTAGGGCAATGGTGTAGTTTGCAGAATGGCCATAATTTTGTACAGCGGCCATGAGATCCTTTAAAGCTCTGTAAGAAACTGGCTCAAAAACTCTGTCCAGTAATGGGATTTTCAAAAACAGGAAAAGCAGAGGCCAACCGAGACCAGGTGCTGGCCTTGATAAAGGAACTTCCCTTTTTTGGGGGTAGGGAGGCGGGGCAGAGGGGGCAGGGCGGGAAACGTCCTGACCACTCCCTGCGCCTAATTCCCCCCAGGGGCCATATCTGTCTGCCTCATACATGGCAGCTTGTCCTTCTAGTTCTTCCTCTTCATCTGAGCTTAGTTCCTCCGGGGACCCTTCCTCCTCATTTCCTGTCCTTCGGTCTGCCTCCTCTGCATCCTGTTCATGAAAAGTCAGGGCTGAGAATTGGTTATTATCCTGAAACCTTTTTTCCTCTTGTTTTCTCTTTCCTCTTCCTTCCTCCTGCACCATACTTTGTGAGGGCTGCAGTCCCTCAATTTTTTCCCTTTTCCTTTCGGGTTTCTTTTGTTTATTTTCCTTTTTATTTTTTACTTTACCTTTGGGCCCTACTACCTCTCCCTCCTTATATGAAGATTCTGAAGGACTATCCTGATGCTTAATTAATGCCTTCCCCCCTTCCCTAAACACAAACCACAGAAGAAGAACAATGGGAAGCACCCAGATAGGGACTTGCCAGAACCACATACCTAGGAGAGAGTCCTCTTCACGGGTCAAGTTCTGGATCCTCTTCGGCCCCTCCGCAGGTCCCGGGTTTCTGCACCAGTTGCGGCGCCCGACACCCCTGACCTGCAGGGAAGAACGGACACCACCCGAGGACCCTTCTTGTATCACGCTTTATTGAAGAGCAACTTGATTGAAGGGAGAGCTGAAGCAGAGGGGCCCTGGGCAGGGAAATGCAACTGCTTATACAAGCCCAAGGAACACGGGGCTCTCTACCATTGGCTGCTCTGTTGCTAAGGCCGTTTTGAGACTCATACAGACTGAAGAGCAACTTGATACTCAGTAACGAGCAAAGGCCCCACACTCACATACCAAATAAGTTACAAGGAGCGAGGCAGGAAACAGGCGCCATCCGGCTCCCCACAAGGCGGCAGTTTTTACCTGGGCTGCAGACCTCCCGGACCCGATGTGTTTGTCTCTCTTCTATTTTTTCCAGTCGCTGCCCCCTATTTCAGGAACCCCAATTTACTGCCGGTAGGCCCCAGCAAGTGGCGCCCGAACAGGGACCCTGAAAATCTGGGACGAAGGTGGAGGACCCCGCTGTGGTGAGTGATGCATCGTAGGACTATTAGGAGAGGATTTTAAGAGAGTGAGAGAGCGGGAGGCTGTATTGTCCAGAGTAAAAATTATGGGTCAAGTTAATAGCTATAGGTCATATGTACCGATCTTAACAGGCCTACTTGAAGCCCATGGAACGTAGGTGGAAAAAGGGGTGCTTCAGAGCTTCCTACAGTTTGTCAAGGAGGCATGCCTGAGATCTATAGAGGAGGTATTCCTAAAAACCTGGCAGCGAATAGGAAAAGGAATTCAAGATTATTATAATGTATATGGCCCCGAAAAGACCTCAATAGAGGCTATTAATGTATGGAATTTAGTAAGTGAATACATAAATCCTCAACATGAGAATGCTGAACTTAATCTTGAATTAAGGGAAATTTATGAATTAAAGGACCCTTCTGAAAAACCTGAGGCTGAGCCATATGCCGCAGCCCAAGAGAGTCTAAATGAGATCTTGAAAAGGGAACAACAACCAGTAGATATTGAGTATCAGAATTCAGATTTGAATATCAAGGAGGAAAGTTATGATGAGCCAATGGAGGACCGGATAGCTACGATGGAGAAGAACTTAAAAGAAATCCTACATCTTCTATCGAAAATGGGGATAGAGCAGAGAGCCCCCCCAGAAGTAGGAAATAAATATGACCCTCAGGCCACTATGGTGTCTGATTCTAAACCATACCCCTCACACCCACTGCCTCCGGCTGCAGCCTTACGGTATTGTATGCCCAAATGACTGGAAGCGGCTTGCCAGAGCATGCCTTAGTGCAGGAGAGTACTTATTATGGGAGACAGAGTTCACTGCACAGTGTCGGGCTAAAATTGAAACAAATAGGTCTAAGAACCTGCCTTACACTTTTGATCAGTTGTTAGGAGAGGGAACCTATAAAAACACCGAAGATCAATTGGGTTATGTGAAGGAAGCCTATTCACAAATAAATGCTGCAGCGAAAGAGGCTTGGAAAAGGTTACATAATTCCAATCGTACAAAAAATTTAGTAGAAGTTAAACAGGGACCGAATGAACCTTATCTAGAACCTTTGTCTCCATTAATAGAGACTGCAGACCGCCTAGTACAAGATGAGAACGTAAGGAAGATTATAGTTAGACACATAGCCTATAAAAATGCCAACGCCGACTGTCAGGCGGCTATCAGACCCCATAGGAATAAGGGAGGAATCACGAACTTTATTTCACTGTGTGCTGATTTGGACCCTCCCATGTACAAGGCCTCACTTTAGCCTCTGCTCCTCAAGGAAAGACTGTTACTAAATTTCTAAAATATAGAGGTCAGCGGCATTCTCGGGCTGCTAGACCCCAGGGTGTTGCTTCTCTTGTGGACAAATAGGACATTGGATGGCGCAATGCCCACGCCAGTCCAAGTTAGAGAAAGAAACATCACCTGGCACATGTCCACGCTGTGGTAAAGGGAAACACTGGGCTAAAGATTGCAAGTCAGCAACAAATCGCAATGGCCACCCGTTTTCGGGAAACTGGAGAAGGGGCCAGCCCCTGGCCCCACAAAACTATGGGGCAGTCCCTCCCTCTTCTCAGCCACAAGTACATCTTCTAACAGCCCCCCAAAATCAGTCTCCAGCCTCTTCCGTGCCACCCCAGGCAGTTCAGGATTGGACCTCTGTTCCTCCACCTGCTCAGTATTGACCCCAGAGATGGGGATACCACATCTCCCCACGGGGGTCTTTGGCCCCCTTCCCCCGGGAGTGGCTGGAATGCTGTTAGGGCGAAGTAGCTCAGCCCTTAAAGGGATACAAATTACACCTGGCATAATTGACCAGAATTTTACTGGAGAAATTACGGTTATGGCCTCTGCCCCCAGACATGTAATATCGATCCCAGGAGGACAAAAAATAGCACAGCTAGTGCTTGTGCCTTTACCTCCCGGGGAGACTGCTAATTCCCCATGTGGACAGATCTTCTGATATCTATTGGGTACAAAGCATAAAACAAGAGAGGCCTGAGATGAGTATATTTATATAAGAAAAGCCCTTTAAAGGAATATTAGACACTGGAGCAGATGTGTCTGTGATATCTAAAAAACATTGGCTAGCCCAATGGCCCCTAATAACCTCTATGACTTCCCTACAGGGGATTGGGTATGCAACTGACCCACAGCAGAGCAGTGCGATCCTTGTTTGGAGAGATGAGGAAGGGCACTCTGGTCATTTTCAGCCATTTGTCCTGGATCATCTGCCAATTAATTTATGGGGTCGTGATGTCATGGAAAAAATGGGAGTGTATATGTTTAGTCCTAGTGCTGAATTTACTAAGCAGCTGCTTGATCAAGGCCTCCTCCCTTCTGGGGGACTAGGCCAAGCAGCACAGGGAGGGCCAGAGCCACTCCAACCCCAGTCTCGCTCACAGAGACAAGGATAAGGGTATTGTGGAGCAAGCTAATGGATTACTAAAACATCAAATTTTTAAGATAAATATAGGGGAATTGTATTCTGCTACCCCTGTGAATATACTTAATCATGCTTTATTTGTTTTAAATTTTTTGAATTTGGATTTAAATAATTTATCTGCTGCTCAGCAATTCTGGGAAAAAAGAGAGCAGCGTACTTTTGTCTTAGTAAAGTGGAAGGATCCCCTAACTGGTGCTTGGCACGGACCCGATCCTGCTCTAAACTGGGGTCGAGGGCATGTATGTGTTTTTTCACAAGGAGAAAATGACGCCTGCTGGCTGCCTGAACGCTGCGTTCGGACTGTGGAGAGTGACAGTGGCCATCAAAGCAGCGACTCACTGGGACTACACCCCCAACCCTCCAGTTGTGCATCCTGCGATGTGGGAAGGACCTGAGTTATTTGTGCATGTCAATTGGGACTGCTACTGATCCACTTGTTCAACACATTCATATAAGCTGTGTTTCTCCTCCTTTTACTATTATGTAGGGACCTTTTAACATATTCATTGACTCTACACAATTTAATATGTGACAATTGTTCTTTTACAGATTGTATACTATTGAGATAAAGGATTGTTCTTTTTATTTTGTCTTTACCATCCCTCTTCTTAACAACCTTTTTTGTAAAAGATGCCAAGGTTAAAAGCAAAGGCCTCCATAGGTAAGTAGAAGTCAGCCGACCCCCTGTATGTCTGTATTTGTTTTGTTTTGTTTTATGCAAAGTTGCATATGGAAGAATAAAAGCCTTCGTTTAGACAGAATAATTCTTAAGATATAGAACCCTACAGCACCGAGCTCAACTGAAAAATCACGTCTCCATTACACTGGATCAAAGAACTCGTAGTAAAACCACATTCACTGAAGTGGTATATGCAAGAATAAAAGACAACGTTTAGACCGAAAAATTCTTAGCAGACAGATCCATTCAGACCAAGTTCAACGCAAATATCCAGTCTCCATTGTACTAGATCAAAGACTTTGAATAAGAGAAAGCAGATGCACGGAAGTTGTATAGGGAAGAATAACATATCCAGTTCAGACAGAACAATTCTTAGCAGGTCATCAATGCAGAAGGAAGTTCAATGCAAAAATTCAGTCTCCACTGTAGTGGATCAAAGACTGCAACGAAATAAAATCAGATACTTGAAGTTGCATACGGATGAATAAAAGACCCTTTTTAGACAAAACAATCCTTTGCAGATAGAACAATGCAGGAGGATGTTCAATACAAAAATTCAGACTCCATTTTATTGGATCAAAAACGTTGAGAAGTAAAACCAGACACACTGATTTTGCATATGGACTAATAAAAGCCCTCATTTAGATAGAGCAATTTTTTTGATTGTATGATTTTTTTTCATATATTTTTATTGTAATTAATAGAAGGGTTACATGATATTTGCCAGATAAATGGTGCATTAATTCGCATACATTGATACCCTTTCACATGTCTTGGTCCCCATTTCCCTCCCCCTGCCCCACCCTTCATCTTGTTTTCCCCCATTCCCTATCCAATTTCAGAAAATCAAATACAAATATATCCGATATATCAGGTAACAAAGTGAGATAGTGTAACAATATGACATAACCAAGGGACAGCAGAAGTGATGAGAGATAACATAGTACCTTAAGAACAACAATCATTAATTATATGGCTTATGTTTACATCATATTTAAATGACAATTTTAACAAACAATTGTGAAAGGAGGGAATCTCTAATTACAATCTCTGGGACTTACCATTTAGAACTTAATCAAAATTAGGCTAACAGTTTGTATGTCATAGAAACATATGAATTCATGAAATAAAACATTGTAACAATAGAGCCATAAGTTTTTATGTCTATATAGTTATGCTTGTATTTCCATTACCATGTCCATAGCTTTGGGTATGCAGTTATTGATTTCGCGCTCTTGTACTCTTTAGATTTAATAACAGCATATTAAGGATACCATGCGCCTTTTGTTCCTTAGGCCTTGACTTGTCTCACTCAACATGATTCGCTCTAGATTCATCCACTTCCCTGCAAATGGCATTATTTTATCTTGTCTGTTGGCTATGTAGAATTCCATTGTGTATATATACCACATTTTCTGTATCCATTCATCTGCAGTAGGGCATCTGCATTGTTTCCATCGCCTGGCTATTGTGAATAGTTCAGAGATGAACATAGCTGAGCAGGTGTCTTTATAATATCCTGGGTCATGCTGTTCAGGATAGATGCCCAGAAGTGGTATGGTGGGATCGCAGGGAGGGTCTATTTTCAGTTCATTAAGAAACATTCACACTGCTTTCCAGAGTGGCTGAACTAGCTTACAATCCCACCAGCAGGGCAGTAGGGTTCCTTTTTCTCCACAACCCTGCCAGCAACTGTCATTGTCTGAGTTCAAAATCTTGGCCATTCTTGTTGGGGTTAGGTGGTATCCTAGGGTTGTTTTTATTTGCATTTCCTTTATGACCATACATGATGAACATTTTCTCATGTTTTTCTGCCATTTTAATCTCTTCTTCTGATAGGTCTCTTTTTAGTTCCCTTGCCCGTTTAGTGAATGGTATTGGGTTTTTGGGGGATTAATTTCTTGAATTCCCTGTATATATTGGATGTTAAGCATTTGTCAGATATAGTATTGGTGAATATCTTTTCCCAGTTGGTTGGCTGTCTCTCTACTTTTGCAACTATGTTTTTATCTGTACAGAAAATTTTTATTTTGAGAGTCTCTCTCCAATCTGTTGTGACCCTGGGATTCTTTTCAGGAATCTGTTGCCTGTGCCTATGAATTCCAGTGTCTCTCCTACTTTATCATGTAGCAGTTTCACAGTTTCCAGTGTGACGTTGAGGTCTTTGATCCACTTTGAGTTAATGCTTGTGCATGGCGAAAGGCTAGGGTCAATTTTTAGTTTTCTGCATGTGGCTGCCCAGTTTTGCCAGCACCAATAATTGAATAGACTGTGTTTGTTCCACTGTGTATCTTTAGCTCCTTTGTCAAATACAAGTTGCCTATAGTTACGTGGTTCAATTTCTGGGTCTTCTATTCTGTTCCCTGATCTTCTGGTCTGTTTTTGTGCCAGTACCAAGCAGTTTTTGTTATTATGGCTCTATAGTAGAGTTTGAAGTTTGGTATTGTAATACCACCAGCATTTCTCTTTTTGCCTAGAATTGTTTTGGCTGTTCTAGGTCTTTTCTTATTCCATATGAATCTTTGGATTATATCTTCAATTTCTGTAAACAATGCCTTTGGGATTTTGATGGGGTTTGCATTAAATTTGTATATAACTCCAGGAGGATGGTCAACACAAAAAACTGGAAGCTCAACGCAATCATTCAGGCTCCATTATACTGGATCAAAGACCTCAAAGAAGTTAAAGCACATACACTAAAGTTGCATATGGAAGAATCAAAGACCCCAGTTAGACAGAACTATTCTTTTTTTTAGCTTTTAAAATAATTTAATTTACATCATGTATGAAAAATATAAATCAAAACTTCCCATCTTTTATATAAATGACAATTATTACATGGCAAGTGTATATCATTATGTACAGTGGACTCAGCTGAATGAGGTAAGTAAAATATTTTTCATAAGCATTGATTATAAAAATGAAAACAAAATTATAGTTGCCAAATTTTCAACATTCACCTCAGAAAACCATACACATAATGGTAGGGGAAAAAAGACTTCAGGTGTGGAACTAAAATGGAATTTCTAAAAATTGCAGTCAACTTGCTTTTCATTTAAATTTTATTGTAAATTTTATGTACAGGTGGGTTACAGTTACATAATTAAGATAATGAGAACATTGCTTTGAAAATAGTGTTACCTACTCCTTCATTTTCTCACCATTTTCCCTCTCTCAGTGCCCTCCCTAGTTATAAAGTTCATTTTCAGCATATTGTCTAGTGAGTATCTGTTGAATTGGTTCACTCTTGGTTATACTGTTTCTGTGGTTCCCTTTTCCTTCCCCACATCAGATAAATTTACATTCAAAACAAAGAGTACAGAAATCAAAAACAGTGACAACTGGGAACAAACCAAAGGAAAGATGAAATAAAAAATAAAAACATATTAAGTAACCTAAGTAAGGCAGACCCAAAGGAACATAGGCTCAGTGGTTTCTCTCATTGGCAATAATTAGTACACATCTAGGACTCTTCTAGCAGAGGATTACAATAGCACAAAACCTAGATTCATGAGGTCACGTAGGATGAGACTAAATGAAAAGATCTCTAGGTTAGGGAAACAAGAGCTTTATCTTTTGTGATAGTTGTTCTTAATGTACTATGTTATTTCTCTACTCCTTTGTTGCCCTTTGGTTAATCTCATATTCTTACTATACTTGACTGTGTTCCCTGGTGTATTGTATATACGTTGGATTATTTGAAATAGGAAAGGGAAGGGGTCTAAAAACCCACTAACATGGAAGGGGTGGTGAAGGAAACAAATGCCTAATAGTGTGAAACATGTCTTTTGTAAAAAAGCTGGTTTAGTCTATGCATAGATGACAAGATGAAAAGTATGACTAATTATAGGCTATACAGGAAGGCAATTCCATGTTACAAACCCTTTGGACAATTCACAGACAATTCATAAAGGAAATACCTAGAATATCAGTGTATTGAATGGGGGACTAGAAGGAAGGATTGAATCCCATGGAATCAGTGAACAAACAGTGGAAAAGTTTCTCACAATATTCAATATGCATGTACAAGACAAAGTGTGTCTACTAATGTTTCTGTTGGTGGATGGAGAGGAGGAGTATTTTGGATGTTTGGTTTTTTTCATATCTTTTTATTGTAATTAATAGAAGGGTTACAGTATATTCACCAGAAAGAAGGTGCATTAATTCACATACATTGATACCTTTTTTATGCCTTGGTCCCCATTTCTCTCCCCACCACCCCCAACCCTCATCTTGTTTTCCTGCCTTCCCTATCCACTTAGAAATAACCAAATACCAATGTGTCCAATATATCAGATAACAATGTGAGATACTCTAACAATATGAGATAACCAAGGGACAACAAAAGAGATGAGAGATAACATAGTACATAAGGGAAAACAATCACTCATTATATGGATTTTGTTTCTATATCCTAGGTGTCCTTTCATTAAGTGTCATACTATATTGCCTTATGTATCAAGCTTCTGCTCTATTGCAAAGCTCTGCTAGGAGAGACCAAGGTTTCTACTGATTATGAAGATGAGGGAAACCATTGAGCCTATCTTCCTTTGAGTCTGGCTTCACTTAATATGATTTTTTCTAAGTCTTTCCATTTCCTAACAAATGGGGCGATGTCATTCTTTCTGAAAGCAGCATAGAATTCCATTGTGTACAAATACCACATCTTGTTGATCCACTCATCAACTGAGGGACATCTAAGTTGGTTCCATATATTTACTATGGTAAATAGTGCTGCAATGAACATTGTTGTGCTGGTGGATTTAGTATGCCCTTGTTTCTGGACAATTGGGTAAATGCCTAGTAGTGGAATTGCTGGGTCATAGGGGAGCTCTATGTTTAGTCTTTTGAGGCACTGCCATACTGCTTTCCATAGTGTTTGAACGAGTTTGCACTCCCACCAACAGTGTGGAAGTGATCCCTCCTGGGCACAACCCCTCCAGCATCGGTTGTTATTAGTTTTCTTGATCCTGGCCATTCTAACTAGAGTGAGGTGCAATTTTAGAGTTGTTCTGATTTGCATTTCTTTTATGACCAGAGATGTTGAGCTTTTCTTCATGTGTTAGTGTTTTGGGTCAGGAAAAAAATAAAAAATGAATTTCCTTGCTATTTAACATAGAAAATATTAAATACACTCTTCCACATGACAGAAGGTTCACTGGCATGTAGAATATGGTTCAAATAAATGAAACTGCCTAAAATAAATCATATGAAAAGTGTGTCTCATCGTTTATAGTTTTGAAGTATGGGGAGGCTCTGTGTGTCCTGATGTCACTTCTGGAATCTGCTATAGCATACCACCATGTGCATTTAACCGGAATTTCTAAATAAAATTTTGCATTTCACATGAGTCATTGATGAGAGTTAAATATACATTACATTCTGTTTTTAACATTTTTTGTGCCAGTCCTTGTGGTTGAACTCAGGGATTAGACACTGCCCATGAGTTTTGTGGCTCAAGTCCAGTGCTCCACTCCTTGAGCCACAGTGCCACTTCCAGCCCTTGCTGAGTAGTCTATTGGAGATCAGAGTCTCACAGACTTTCCTGCCCATGCTGGCTTAACCTGATCTTCACTCACAGCATCCTGTGTAGCTAGGATCACAGATGGGAGCCAACAGTGCAGCCTCGGTTCAGAGATATTAATTCTTCACTTGTTTTTAGACAGAACTTTCCATTTAAGACATTCGTGTACATGTACAATGCATCCTAAAGCCAATCACACCTTCCAAACTTCTCCCTCTCCCTCTTCCCCAACATAAACATTAATATCCACACTTCCTCTTATGCATGAACACTAAGTATTGTAAAAAAATTCTCCACTGTCTGTTCACTGATTCCATGTGATCCATTCCTTCTTGGTAGTCCCCTATTCAAGACACTGATATTCTAGATATTTCCTTTATGAATTGTCTGGGAACTGTCCAAAGGGATTGCAACGCAGAATAGCCTTCCTGTATAGCCTATAATTATCCATACTTTGCATCATGTCATCTATGCATAGACTAGACCAGCTTTGTTTATCAAAGGACATGCTTCAAAATTATTCTTTCAGGCCTTTGTTCCTCACCCGCCATCCATGTTAGTGGGTCCTTACAGATGATTTGCTCGGCACCAGTTTGGCAAATTGGGAGCTCTGTGAATTGTGCATCCACATTACCAGCCAGTCCCCTGACATCTTCCTAAATATCTCCAATGCAATATTAGCCCCAGTTGGAAATTCTCCTGTGTTGCCCTATTCATGTGAGGACTGAGCCTGAGGTTTTCATACACTTCAGGCATGGAACAATCTTTTCATCTGTACTTCATGGACATGACCCAACAGAGAAGCAACGCAACCAAGTGTGTAGTGAGTGTACCACACTATTCATACAAGTGTGTTTTCTGCAAGCTTCCTGGTGATTTAGAGTTTTCCTTCTTCTCTCAATATACAGTGAAATGTCTTAACTAAAGAGCAAACAACTTCAAGTACTGCTTCTGCATAATGAAGACAAGCCAGAAACTTGGAATTCTGTTAGAGGAGATCAAGGAAGAGCAGTAGTGAAGAATGTAAGTTATTACATTTTTCCGCTGCAGCTCACAGGAATCTTACATACAATTTCTTATTGTTTTCCTATAGGCTGCCTTGTTATCTAATAGAATATGACTGAAAAACTATTCATATGGAAATGGTGGTAGATGGTTGGTGTATACTGTCACCGAATATTTAACATTGGAAAGTGATTTGTGAAAGACCTTGTGAGTTCTCATCTCTCATTAACGACCAGGAAATCAAAAGTAGAGTTTCTTACTCAACTGGTTGAGCTTTCCTTTGGGGAGGAAAACCTCAAGGCCTGTACCCACGCCCAGGTCAAAATCCTAGGATCCAGACAGAGAGAGAGAGAGAGAGAGAGAGAGAGAGAGAGAGAGAGAGAGAGAGAGAGAGAGAGAGAGAGAGAGAGAGAGAGAGAGACACAGACAGAGACACAGACAGAGACAGAGAGACAGAGACAGAGAGAGAGAAAGAGAGAAATTGGGGAAAGCAAGGATGCAGAAATCTAGAAGCATTCAAACACATTGGAAGAAAATGAATTTCAGAGATTAAACAAAATCTGCTGTGAATTACGCTGCAGTGAAGAATAATCTGTATTTTCTCTGATCAGAAAACACTGCCAATAATGTTCTAACATAGTTGAGTATCTACCATGAATATACAAATTGGAATATATGAGACATAAAACAATCTAGGATTATTGGGTTTGTCACAACTGAAAAGTGTGGAACAGAATATCGATATCAAGTATACATATTTGAGTTCAAAATCATTGTGGAATTCTGACTTCTTCATTTTGTATTGTTCTCTCTTTATATCAAAGGACTCCAATTAATGCAGAGTAGTGCAATCTAACACACATCTCAGAATTTTACCTCCTGGGACTCTCAGATGACCCTGAGTTACAACCCTTGCTTTTTGGGCTCTTTCTGTCCATGTACCTGATCACTGTGCTCGGAAATCTGCTCATCATCCTGGCTGTCACCTCTGACTCCCACCTCCACACCCCCATGTACTTCTTCCTCTCCATCTTCTCCTTAGCTGACATTGGCTTCACCTCCACCACAGTCCCCAAGATGCTGGTGGACATCCAGACTCACAGCAGAGCCATGTCCTACGTGGGTGCCTCATCCAGGTGTCTGTTTTTCTCACTTTGGTTGTATGGATGTTTTGCTTCTTAGTGTGATGGCCTATGACCTCTTTGTGGCCATCTGTCACCCCCGAATTAGCCTCTCATCATGAACCCTCGTCTCTGTGTCTTCTGGATTCTGCTGTCATTTGTCACCAGCTTCTTGGATGGACAGCTGCATGAATGGATGACATTACAGATGACCGATTTCAAGGAAGTAGAAATTCCGAGTTTCTTCTGTGACCCTTCTCAAGTCCTGGAACTTTCCTGTAAGCACACACTCATTAATAATTTATTTAAATACATTATTGCTCCCATTTATGGTTTCCTTCCTATCTTAGGAAACCTTTTCTCTTACTACAAGATTATTTTTTCAGTGCTGAGAATGTCCTGTTCAAGTGGGAAGTACAAAGCCTTCTCCACATGTGGCTCTCACCTGTCTGTGGTCTGCTTATTCTTTGGGACCTCAGTGGGGATCTACTTTGAGTCAGCTCTGTCACATTCTCCCAGGGACAGTGCTGTGTCCTCAGCAATGTACACAGTGGTCACTCCTGTCCTGAACCCCTTCGGCTACATCCTGAGGAACAATGACCTCAAAAGTGCCCTGAGCAGGTTGTACAAACCACAAGCTGACATCAGCAGGTATTAAGTATATTTGTTATGTAGCTTTTGCACAAGCAACAAACTTGAGTATATAATCTGATAAATTCTACCTGTTTGAATACCTGATTATTATAGTTTCATTAGTACAATCCATTCTTAGAAAGGTCCTGGCTGTATGAGGATATATTCCTAAAGGAGGAATGTATGTCTAAATTGTTACTTTGTAAAGAATGATGGATGTCTGCAGATGTTGGGCTTAGCAAAGAATTTAGCAAGGATTGAGTGACAAGTTTGTAATATATATAATTTACCTCAATAAAATTGGACCGAAACAGACCTTTATGTTTTTCTTTTTTAAGCAGTCTTTGAAGTCATAACTTTCTACTTGGTAGCCAGATATCTTGCCTCCTGCCCTTTTGTTTTGAGTTATTTTATTTATTTTATTTATTTTTTATTGTAATTAGTAAAAGGATTACATGATATTTGCCAGATACAAGGTGCATTAATTCACATACAGTGATAACCTTTCACATGTCTTGGTACCCATTACCCTCCCCCCCACACCCCCCACTGTCTTGGTTTTCCCCCCTTCCCTATCTAATTTCAAATAACCAAATACAAATAAATTCAATATATCAGATAACAAAGTGAGATACTATAACAATATGAGATAACCAAGGGACAGCATAGGAGATGAGAGATAACATAGTACATTAAGGACAGCAATCATTCGTTATATGGCTTTTGTTTCAATATCCTGGAGGTCGTTTCAATTAGCTTCATACTATATGGCCATATGTATCAATATTTTGCTCTATTGCAAATCTCTGCTAGTAGAGCCCAAGGTTTCTACTGATTATGACGAATGAGGGAAACCATTGAGCCTAAGTTCCTTTGAGTCTGGCTTACTTCACTTAATATGATTTTTTCTAAGTCTTTCCATTTCCTAACAAATGGGGCAATGTCATTCTTTCTGACAGCAGCATAGAATTCCATTGTGTACAAATACCACAACTTGTTGATCCACTCATCAACTGAGGGACATCTAGGTTGGTTCCATATCTTTGCTATGGTGAATAGTGCTGCAATGAACATTGTTGTGCTAGTGGGTTTAGTATGTCCTTGTTTCTGGATGGTTGGGTAAATGCAAAGTAGTGGAATTGCTGGGTCATAGGGGAGTTCTATGTTTAGCCTTTTGAGGAACTGCCATACTGCTTTCTGTAGTGGTTGGACGAGTTTGCACTCCCACCAACAGTGTAGTAGTGATCCCTCCTGGCCACATCCTCTCCAGCATCTGTTGTCATTCGTTTTCCTGATCTTGGCCATTCTAGCTGGAGTGAGGTGGAATCTTAGAGTTGTTTTGATTTGCATTTCTTTTATGACCAGAGATGTTGAGCATTTCTTCATGTGTCTATAGGCCATTTTTGTTTCTTCTTCAGAGAAGCCTCTCTTTAAGTCTTTGGCCCATTTTTTAATGTGATGGTTGTTACTTTGGAGATTAGATTTGGAGTGATTCCATATTTTAAGCTGTTGATATATTTTAGATATGAGGCATTTGTCTGTTGTTTGGTTGGTGAAGATCTTCTCCCACTCTGTAGGCTTCCTAATCAGTTTACTAGCTATGTCCTTTGCCATACAAAAGCTCCGCAGTTTATTTTTTTTTCTTTTTTAATATTTTTATTGTAATTAATAAAAGGGTTCCATGATATTTGTCAGACAGAGGTGCATTAATTCACATACATTGATACCCTTTCACATGTCTTGGTCCCCATTACCCTCTCCCACCCCCCTCTTGGTTTTCCCCCCTTCCGTGTCCAATTTCAAGTAACCAAATACAAATGTATCCAATATATCAGATAACAAAGTGAGATATTGTGACAATATGAGATAACCAAGGAACAGCAAAAGAGATGAGAGATAACATAGCACATTAAGGACAGCAATCATTCATTATATGGCTAATTTACTAGCTATGTCCTTTGCCATACAAAAGCTCTGCAGTTTAATGCAGTCCCACTTATCCAGCCTTTCTCTGATTTGTTGTGATACTTGGTCTTTATTAAGAAAGTTTTGACCTGTGCCAAGGAGGCCTAGTGTATCTCCTACTCCTTCTTGTAAAGTTTTCAGTGTGTCAGCTTTTACCTCCAGGTCTTTGATACATTTGGAGTTAATTCTACTGCAGGGTGACAAAGAAGGGTCCAACTTTATTTTTCTGCAGGTGCTTAACCAGTTCTGCCAGCACCACTTGTTGAAGAGGCTATCTTTCTTCCATTCTATTTTTTGGCTCCCTTGTCAAACATTAGGGGGCCATAGGTCTGTGGTTTAATATCTGGGTCCTCAGTTCTATTCCATTGGTCTTCAGGCCTGTTCTTGTGTCAGAACCAAGCTGTTTTGATAATTATTGCTCTGTAATACAGTGTAAAGTTTGGTATTGAAATTCCTCCTGTGCTGTTCTTTCTGCTAAGAAGTGTTTTTGCTATACGAGGTCTTTTATTATTCCATATGAAATTTTGGATTGCCTCTTATATTTCTTTAAAGAATGACATTGGGATATTGATAGGTATTGCGTTGGATTTGTAGATAGCCCTTGGCAAGATTGTCATTTTCACAATGTTGATTCTTCCAATCCAGGAGCATTGGAGGTTTTTCCATTTCCTTAGTTCTGCTTTAATTTCCTTTTTCATGGTTTTAAAGTTTTCATCAAAAAGTCCTTTACATTCTTAGTTAAGCTAATTCTAGGTACTTTATTTTCTTTGAGGCTATTGCGAAAGCTCCGCAGTTTAATGCAGTCCACTTAACCAGCCTTTCTCTGCTTTGTTTTGATTCTTGGTCCTTATTAAGAAAATATGGAACGCTTCACGAATTTGCGTGTCATCCTTGCACAGGGGTCATGCTAATCTTCTCTATATCATTCCAATTTTAGTATATGTGCTGCCGAAGCGAGCACGATCTAGGACTTTTTAATGCACAGGTCTGCCCGGATGCTTATATCTCAGGGATGAGCCTCTAACTGCCTGCTCATAAAAGCAAGGTGGATGATTTTTTTGTTTGCTTGCTTCTTTGCATCTTGGTTTGTACCATTCCTGGGGTTTGAACTCAGGATGTGGACACTTTCCCTGATTTTTTTCCTCAGGGCTATTTTTCAGCTTCTTGAGCCATAGCTTGACTTCTTGCTCTGTGTGTGTGTTGTAATTGAATTTAAAACTCATAGCTGATGATGGGAGGGAAGAACTGGGACAGTGGGAAGGTAAGAATTACCTTATCCAGAATGAAATGCACTCTTCGCCTGACTTATGTAATGGTAGCCCATTTATATAACACCTTTAAAATAACAAAAGTCATCAGGGAAAAAATTAAGTCACTAGTTTATAATTTTAAATTAACTCAAGCTAAAGGGCAGGACGGGATAGCTGGCTAGAAAATAACATGTTCTTACTTCAAAGTCTGTCCAATAGTATTGAGGTAAAATGTACATATTACAAAATTTGCCACTCAATCCTTGCAATATTCTTTGTTGGGATTAACATCTGTAAACATTCATCATTCTTTACAAGCTAACAATTTCAACATTACAAAGATATATTCCCCCTTAAGGAATCCATCCTGACATAGCCAGAATGGTTTTCCACTGCTAATGGATTGTACCAATTAAACTACATGTATACAGTATTCAGACAGGTAGAAGTTATAGGACTATATGCTGAAGATTCTTGCTTCTGTCAAAACCACATAACAAATGAACTTCCTAACTGCTGGTGTCAGCTCCTGGTTTATACAAACTCCTCAGGGCACTTTTGAGGACCCTGATCCTCAGGCTCTAGATGAAAGGGTTCAGGAGGGGAGTGACCACTGTGTACATTGCTGAGAACACAGCGATGCCCTTAGGAGAATGTGACAGAGCTGAATCAAAGTAGACACCAAATGCTGTCCCAAAGAATAAGCAGACCACGGACAGGTCAGAACCACATGTGGAGAAGGCTTTGTACTTCCTGCTTAAATACGATATTCTCAGTACGGAAGAAATAATCTTGTAGTAAGAGAAAAGGATCCCTAAGAAAGGAAGGAAAACATATATGGTACCCATGATGTATTTAAATAAATTACTTGTGAATGTATGCTCACAGGAAAGATCCAGCACTTGAGAAGGGTCACAGAAGAAACTTGGGATTTCCAATTGCTTGAAATCGGTCATCTGTAACACCATCCACACTTGCAGTTGTCCTTCCAAGGTGCTGGCGACAAATGACAGCAGAATCAAGAAGACACAGAGACAAGGGTTCATGATGAGTGGATAATTCATGGGGTGACAGATGGCCACAAAGCGGTCATAGGCCATCACACTAAGAAGCAAAACATCCATACAAACAAAAATGAGAAAAATACACATCTGTGTGAGGCAGCCCACATAAGAGATGGCTCTGCTGTGAGTCTGGATGTCCACCAGCATCTTGGTGACTGTGGTGGAGGTGAAGCCAATGTCAGCTAAGCACAGGTTGGAGAGGAAGAAGTACACGGGGGTGTGGAGGTGTGGGGTCAGAGGTGACAGCCTGGATGATGAGCGGACTTCTGAGCACAATGGTCAGGTACATGGACAGAAAGAGCCCAAAGAGCATGGGTTGTAGCTCAGGGTCATCTGAGAGTCCCAGGAGGTAAAAATCTGAGATGTATGTTAGATTACATATCTCTGCATTAGTTGGAGATCTTCGATATAAAGAGAGAGCAATACTTAATAAAGAAGTCAGAATTCAACAATCATTCTGAACTCAAATATGCAGAGTTCATAACAACATTTTGTCCGATACTTTTCAGTTATCACAAACCCAATCATCCGAGATTTTTTTCTTTCTCATTGATTCCCTTTCATGTGTTCATTTAAATACTCAACTGTGTTAGGACATTATAGGTAGTGTTTTCTTATCACAGGAAATACAGCTTATTCTTTATTACAGTCTACTTCACAGGAGTGATTTTTTAATCTGTGAAATTCATTTTCATGCAATCTGTAAAAAAGCATGCCTACATGCTTCATTTTATGATATGGAAATAGTGAATAGGGCCATGGTGAAAAATTAAAATTGTCCTACTTATGAAAACTCTGTAAAATATACAGAGCTGCATGATCCAAAGCAATTTCACATTGAGAGTCCAGGACTAGAAAATCCTCTACCGTGTCTGCAATACCCCAGGAGATTTCTTCATCCTTGCTTTTTGTCTAAGTTTCATCTTTGTTTCCTTCCATCCCCCCTTTTTCTCTCTATCTTTTTCTGTCTCTGTCTGTCTTTCTCTGTCTCTGTCTCTCTGTGTCTCTGTCTCTGTCTCTGTCTCACTCTGTCTCTGTCTCTGTCTCTCTGTCTCTGTCTCTCTGTCTCTCTCTATCTCTCTCTCTCTGTCTCTCTCTCTCTGTCTCTCTCTCTCTGTCTCTCTCTCTCTGTCTGTCTCTCTCTCTCTCTCTCTCTCTCTCTCTCTCTCTCTCTCTCTCTCTCTCTCTCTCTCTCTCTCTCTCTCTCTCTGTCTGACTTTGTGTCCATGTGTGTCCTAGGATTCTGACTCTGGGCCTGGGTACTGAACTTGAGGTTTCCTGCCCAAAGGAAAGCTCAAACACTTGAGTAAGAAACTCCACTTTTGGCTTCCTGGTATCTAATTGGCGATGACAGCTCACAGGTTTTGCTGCCCACACTGGCTCTGAACCTCTATCCACAGAGCTCAGCCTGTTGAGTAGCTAGGATTCCAGGTATGAGGCACCAGGGCTTGGACTATAGCATAATTAAAAAAAAACACAAAGGCTTCAGTCTCTACATATAAATAAATCAAGATCTCCAATATGACATCTACTTCTTCCTGAAGTAATTTCAGGAATTGAGGAATTTTCTGACAGTGGAGCAAGGGATTCCTGGGATGTAGGCAATGTTGGTTGACATTTAGTTACTGAGTTTCTTCCTTTTCAATCATCTATCTGATTATTGCACTTCCTATACTGGTTGCTAGCTGTGACCCCGGTGGCTGTTTTGTGATCAGTCAATAATCCCCTAGAGAAGAAATTAGTGTTCTCTTTCTGGAAGTGAGAGAGACATGAGACAGTTGTCCAGATTCTCACTGGGGGACTAACAAAGCCTGTCACACCACTTTCCAGTACAAATAGAATGTTAAATTTACATTGTTTTTTATCTCACCATCTACCACCACTTCCATATGAATTGAGTGTTCAGTCATATCCTGTTAGATAACTAGACAGACTGCAGTAAACAATAAGAGCTTTTAAGTAAGAATCCTGTGACATTCTATAGAGCAGATTAATAATTTTTACATTCTTCACTACTGCTATTCCTGAGACTCCTCTAACAGGATACCAAATTACTGACTGATCCTCATTATATTCAAGCAGTCCTTGCAGCTGTTAGCTCTTTAGTTAGGAAACAAGGCATTTGACTGTATTTCTTGACAAGAAGGAAAACTCTAAATCACCAGGAAGCTTGCAGAAAGCACGCTTGTATGAATTGTGTGGTAAACTCACTCCACACTTGGTTGTGTTGCTTCTCTGTTGTGTCATGTCCATGAAGTACAGATGAAAAGATTGTTCCATGCCTGAAGTGTATGAAAACCTCAGGCTCAATCCTCACAGTGGACCACGAGTAGGGCAACACAAGAGAATTTCCAACTGGGGCTAATATTGCATTGGAGATATTTAGGGAGATGTCAGGGGACTGGCTGGTAATAGGCTCTTCTATGATTGTGTATGCACAATTCACAGAGCTCACAATTTGCCAAAGTGATGCCAAACAAATCATCTCTAGGCACCCATGTTACGGGGGAGGGAGGTGAAAGAGAACAAAGTAAAAGTATAGGTTTGAAGCATGTCCTTGGGTAAACGAAACTGGTCTCTCTATGCAAAGATGACAAGATGAAAAATATGGGTAATTATAGACTATACAGGAAGGTATTCTGCATTGCAAACCCTTTGGACAGTTCCCAGACAGTTCATCAAGGAAATATCTAGAATATCAATGTCTTGAATAGGGGACTAGCAGGAAGGAATAAATCAAATGGATCATTGAACAGAGAGTGAGAGAATTTTTCACCATACTCAATGTGCATGTATAAAAGGAAGTGTGGATATTAATGTGGCAGGTGGGGGAGGGGGAGAGGGAGTATTTTGGAAGGTGTGATTGGGTTTAAGATTCATTGTACACGTACATGAATGTCTTAAATGGAAAGTTCTGTCTACAAATAAGTGAAGAATTTATATCTCCAAACCGAGGCTGCACTGCTGGCTCACATCTGTGATCCTAGCTACTCAGGGTGCTGTGAGTGAAAGATCAGGTTTTTTTTAATTAAAGAATTTATTAACATTGACAAACAAATGTTCAAGAAGGGAATCTCTATATACAATCACTGGGACTTAGTTTTAGAATTTAATCAAAAGTAGGCTAAGGGTTTGTATGTCATGGAAACATATTAATTTATGAAATAAAATATTATGTCTATAAAGTCATAGGTTTTATGTCTATATAGTTATGTTATATTTCCATTACCATGTCCATAGCATTGGTATGCAAATATTGTGTCCTCGCTCTTCTACTCTTTGGATCTAATAGCCACATATTAAGGACACCCTGCGTCTTTTATTCTTTTCGTCTTCACTTGTCCCACTCAACATGATTCTCTCTAGATTCATCCACTTCCCTGCGAATGCCATTATTTTATTATGTCTGTTGGCTATGTAGAATTCCATTTTATACATAGATAGATAGATAGATAGATAGATAGATAGATAGATAGATAGATAGATAGATATATCACATTTTCTGTATCCATTCATCTGCTTAGGGCATCTGGATTGTTTCCATTACCTGGCTCTTGTGAATAGTGCAGAGATAAACATAGCTGAGCAGGGGTCCTTATCATATAATGTCCAGTGTAGATGCCCAAAAGTGGTATGGCAGGATCATAGGAAAAGTCTATTTTCAGTTCTTCAAGAAATTTCCACACTACTTTCCAGAGTGGCTGAACTAGTTAACAATCCCACCAGCAGTGCAGTAGGGTTCCTTTTTCTCCACAACCCGGCCCGCAACTGTCATTTTCTGAGTACAAAATCTTGGCCATTCTTGAGATGGTAAGGTGGTATCGTAGGGTTGTTTTTATTTGCATTTCCTTTATGACCATAGATGATTAACATTTTATCATATGCTTTTCTGCCATTTTAATCTCTTCTTTTCATAAGTCTCTCTTTACTTCCCTTGACCATTTGGTGAATGGTTTGTTGGGTTTGGGGGAGATTAGTTTCTTGAGTTCCCTGTAGATACTGAATATTAAGCATTTGTCAATTGTATTATTGGTAAATATCTTTTCCCAGTTGGTTGGCTATCTCTCTACTTTTGCGACTATACTTTATCTGTACAGAAACTTTTATTTTTTTATTTGCTCTCTTTTTTTCTATATTTTTATTGTAATTAATAGAAGGGTTAGATTACATTCACCAGATGGAAGGTGCATTACTTCACATTCATTGATACCATTTCTCATGTCTTGGTCCCCATTTCCTAGATCTTTCCTGTAAGCACTCACTCACAAATGACTTATTTAAATTTTTTGTTGGTACCGTATCTAGGCTCTTGCCAATCTCAGGCATTTTATTCTCTTACTATAAAATTATTTCTTCGGTGCTGAGAATTCCATCACCAGGAGGGAAGTAAAAAGCTTTCTCCACCTGTGGCTCTCACCTGTCAGTGGTGTGTTTATTCTTTGGGACAGCTTTGGGTATTTATTTTGGATCAACTGTGTCACATTCCCCCAAAGGCAGCACTCTGTCTTCAGTGATGTACACAGTGGTCACTACTCTCCAGAACTCCTTCATCGACAGCCTGAGGAACAGGGACGTCAAAAGTGTCCTGAGTGCATTGTACAAACCAGGAGCTGACCGCAGGAGGCAGGAAAGCCATCTGTAATATGGTTTTCCAGAAGGAAGAAAATTTAACCCTCAGAATTTTAAGTCCTACCTCTCTGAAGACATAGTTTTTATTTCCTTGTTTCATTAGAAAATTTCATGGCACAGGAGCACTGAAGGAAATTGCTGGCTAGGCCAAGGTGATCCATGAAGAAAGAGTTCATTATTTTCATATATGATTATTATAATTAATACTAGGGTTACATTATATTCACCAGATAGAAGATGTATTACTTCACACACATTGATACCTTTCCTCATGTCTTGGTCTCCATTTACCTCTCCCCACCCCGACCCTCATCTTGTTTCCCTTCTTCCCTATCCTATTTCAAATAACCAAATAACATATATACAATATATCAGATAACAAGGTAAAATACTGTAATATTATGTGATAACCAAAGGATAGCAAAAGAGTTGAGCGATAACATAGTGCATTAAGGACAACAATCACTCATTGTATGACTTTTCTTTCTATATCCTGGATGTTCTTTCATTTAGTGTCATCCTCTATGACCTTATGTATCTAGGTTTTACTCTATTGTAAATCTCTGCTAGGAGAGCCCAAGGTTTCTACTGATTATGACAAACAAGGGAAACCATTGAGCCTATGTTCCTTTCAGTCTGGCTTACTTCACTTAATATGATTTTTTCCAAGTCGTTACATCTCCTTACAAATGGGGCGATGTCATTCTTTCTGACAACAGCATAGAATTCCATTGTGCATAAATACCACATCTTGTTGATCCACTCATCAACTGAAGGACATCTGGGTTGGTTCCATATCTTTGCTACGGTAAATAGTGCTGCAGTGAACATCGTTGTGCTAGTGGAATTAGTATGCCCTAGTTTCTGGATGATTGTGTAAATGCCAAGTATTCGAATTGCTGGGTCATAGGGGAGCTCTATGTGTAGTCTTTTGAGGAACTGCCATACTGCTTTCCATAGTGGTTGAACAAGTTTGCACTCCCAACAGCAGTGCAGTAGTGATCCCTCCTGGCCACATCCCCTCCAGCATCTGTTGTTATTAGTATTCTTGATCCTGGCCATTCTAACTGGAGTGAGGTGGAATCTTAGAGTTCTTTTGATTTGCATTTCTTTTATGACCAGTGATATTGAGCATTTCTTCATGTGTCTATAGGCTATTTTTATTTCTCCTTCAGAGAAGACTCTCTTTAAGTCTTTGGCCCATCTTTTGATGGGATGGTTGTTTCTTTGGGGATGTTTTGGAGTGATTCAAGTTTTTGAGCTGTTGATATATTTTAGATATGAGGCCTTTGTCTGGTGTATGGTTAGCAAAGATCTTCTCCCAATCTGTAGGCTTACCAATTAATTTACCAGGTATGTCCTTTGCCATACAGAAGCTCTGCAGTTTAATGCAGTTCCACTTATCCAGCCTTTCTGTGATTTGTTGTGTTTCTTGGTCCTTATTAACAAAGTTTGGACCTGTGCCAAGGAGGACTAGTGTGTCTCCTATTCCTTCTTGTAAAGTTTTCAGTGTGTCAGCTTTTACCTCCAGGTCTTTGATCCATTTGGAGTTACTTCTACTGCAGGGTGACAAATAAGGACCCAACTTTGATTTCTGCAGGTGCTTAACCAGTTCTGCCAGCACCAGTTGTTGAAGAAGCTGTCTTTCTTCCATTCTATTTTTTTGGCTCCCTTGTCCAAGTTTAGGTGGCCATAGGTCTGTGGTTTAATATCTGGGTCCTCAGTTCTATTCCATTGGTCTTTAGGCCTGTTCTTGTGCCAGTACCAAGCTGTTTTGATAATTATAGCTCTGTAATGGAGTCTAAAGTTTGGTATTGAAATTCCTCACACGCTGTTCCTTCTGCTAAGAAGTGTTTTTGTTATAGTCTTTTATTATTCCATATGAAATTTGGATTGCCTCTACTATTTCTTTAAAGAATGACATTGGGGTATTGATGGGTATTGCCCTTGCTAAGATTGTCATTTTCACGATGTTGATTCTTCCAATCCAGGAGCATGGGAGATTTTTCCATTTCCTCACTTCGGCTTTAATTTCCTTTTTTTAGGGTTTTAAAGTTTTCTTCAAAAAGGTCCTTTACATTCTTAGTTAAGATAATTCCTAGGTACTTTATATTTATTAAGGCTGTTGCAAAAGGAGTTGCTATCCTCATTGTTGTCTCATTCCTCTCACTGTTGGCATAGGGGAAGGCAGTTTATTTTTGTGGGTTAATTTTGTGCCCTGCTACTCTTGAAGTTTTGAATCAGCTCAAGAAGCTTGGAAGTGGAGTCTACAGGATTCTTTAATACAGACTAAAAAAGCAAGATCCATCGTTCTGTTGTCTTCATAAGACACATCTTGCCCCAAAACAGAATCATCTCTTGAAAGTGAGAGCTTGGAACAAAATTTATCAAGCTAACGGCCCCCATAAACAGGCTGGAGTTGCCATCCTCATATGAGATAAAATAGACTTCAAACTAAAATTAGTGAGAAAAGACAAAGAAGGTTACTACATACTAGTAAATGGATTTCTCTTCCAGGAGGACATAACTAACATAAATATCTACACACCTAGTCCTGGAGCACCGAACTTCATCAAGCAAACTTTACATTCTTTGAAACCATACATAGATCAAAACACAGTGATTGTTGGTGACTTTAATAAACCACTCTCACCTATGGTCAGATCAACAAGGCAAAAACTCAACAGAGAAACCCTAGAATTGAACAAGTGTATAGACCAACAAGATCTAACTGGTATCTGCAAATTATTTCAACCCATAACAACACAATATACGTTTTTTTCAACAGCACATGGAAAATTTTCCCAAATAGACCACATTTTAGGGCATAAAACAAACCTGGGCAGATTCAGAAACACTGAAATTATTTCCTGCACGCTCTCAGACCACAAGAGCATCAAAGTGGAACTGAACACCAGTCTCCACCAACGAAAACCCTGTAACTCATGGAGATTGAACAATACACTGTTGAATCAACAATGGGTCATCGAAGAGATCAGAACAGAAATCCAACAGTTTATGAAATTCAACAAAAATGAGCACACAAAATACCAGCTCCTTTGGGACACAGCAAAGGCAGTATTCAGAGGAAAATTTAAACCTCTGAGTGCCTACAATAACAAATTGGAAAAATCGCAAACCCACAATTTAACGTGTCACCATAAGCGCCTGGAAAAAGAGCAAAAAACCAACCAGATCCCACTAGAAGGAAGCAAATTATTAAAATCAAAGCAGAATTAAATGAATTGGAGTCCAAAAAACTATAGAAAGAATCAACAAAACAAGGAGTTGGTTCTTTAAAAAATTAACAAAATTGACAAACCCTTAGCAAATCTTACCAAATAAAGAAGGGAGTATACCAAAATAAACAAAATCACACATGAGAATGGTAGTATCAAGACAGAAATTACCCAAATCCAGAGGATAATGAGGGAATACTTCTCGAACCTTCATGCCAACAAATTTGAGAATCTAGAAGAAATGGATGAATTCCTAGCCAATATTAACATACCCACCCTGAACTAAGAAGACCTAAACCAACTAAATAGGCCTATTTCAAGCACTGAAATAAAAATGGCAATAAGAGAACTTAAACCTAAGAAAAGCCCAGGGCCAGATGGATTCACAGCTGAATTCTATAAAGTTTTCAAAACAGAGCTCACACCAATACTCCTCAAGTTCTTCAACGAAATTGAAAATGAACGCTCTTTGCCAAACTCCTTCTTTGAAGCTTGTATAACCCTCATCCCCAAAACAGACAGAGATCCATCAAAGAAAGAGAACTATTGACCCATTTCCTTGATGAATATTGATGCAAAACTTCTCAACAAAATACTGGCCAACCGTCTACAACAACTCATCAAAAAAATCATACACTATGATCAAACAGGATTCATCACAGTTAGGCAAAGGTGGTTGAACATATGCAAATCAATTAATATAATTCAACACATCAACAGGAGAAAGGACAAAAATCACATGAATGTCTCAATAGATATAGAAAAGGCATTTGACAAGATCCAACACCCTTTTATGCTAAAAGCTCTGGAGAAACTAGGAATCCATGGACATTCCTCAATATAATAAAGGCTGTGTATGACAAACCCAGAGCTAGTATTACACTTATTGGCAAAAACCTAAAGCCATTCCCTCTAAAATCAGGAACGAGACAAGGATGCCCATTCTCTCCACTCCTCTTTAACACAGTATTAGAATTCCTAGCCAGTGAAATAAGGCAAGAAGCAAGCATAAAAGGGATCCAAGTAGAGAAAGAGGAAGTAAACCTATCCTTCTTTGCATGATTCTGTATTTAAAGAATCCTATAGACTCTACCCCCAAGCTTCCTGAGGTGATTCAAAACTTTGGAAGTGTAGCAGGCTATAAAATTAACCCTCAAAAATCAACTGCCTTCTTCTACGCCAACAGTGAGAAGAATGAGGCAATAACCAGGAAAGCAACTCCTTTCACAATTGCCTCAAAGAAAATAAAATACCTAGTAATTATCCTAACTAAGAATGTAGAGGACCTTTTTGATGAAAACTTAAAACCCTGAAAAAGGAAATTAAAGCAGAACTGAGGAAATGGAAAAACCTCCCATCATCCTGGATTGGAAGAATCAACATCGTGAAAATGACAATATTTCTAGGTAGTCCCATTTATCGTGTCTCCCTCCAATGTGTTGTGACCCTGGGATTCTGTTCAGGGATCTTTTGCCTTTGCCTATGAGTTCCAGTGTCTCTCCTACTTTATCATATAGCAGTTTCATTTTCCAGTCTGACATTGAGGTCTCTAATCCACTTTGAGTTAACATGTTTGTGCATGGTGAAAGGCTAGGGTCAATTTTTAGTTTTCTGCATGTGGCTGCCCAGTTTTACCAACACCAATAATTGAATAGACTGTGTTTGTTCCACTGTATATCTTTGGCTCCTTTGTCAAGTACAAGTTGACTATAGGTATGTGGTTCTATTTCTGGGTCTTCTACTCTGTTCCACTGATCTTCTGGTCTGTTTTTGTGCCAGTATCAAGTGGTTTTTGTTGTTATAGTAGAGTTTAAATCTGGTTGTAATACCACCTAGAATTGTTTTGGCTATTCTAGGTCTTTTCTTGTTCCAAATGAATCCTTGGATTATATCTTCTATTTCAGTAAAGAAGGTCTTTGGGATTTTGATGGGGATTGCATTGAATTTTATATCAATTTTGGCAGTATAGCCATTTTCATTATGTTGGTTCTCCCTATCCATGATCATGGGATGTCTTTCACTTTCCTACTCTTCTCTTTAATTTCTTTCATTATGCTTTTATAGTTGCAAGATCAGGTTTTCAAGCCAGCATGCACAGGAAAGTCTGTGAGACTCTGAACTCCAATAAACAACTCAGCAATGGCTGGAAATGGCACTGTGGCTCAAGGTGTAGAGCACTGGACTTGAGCCAAAAAGCTCATGGCAGTATCTAATCCCTGAGTTCAATCACAAGGACCAGCACAATAAAGGTTAATAACAGAATGTATCTTATATTTAACTCTCATCAATGACTCGTATGAAATGCAAAATTTTATTTAGAATTATCAGTTAAATGCACCTGGTAGTATGCTATAGCAGATTCCAGAAGTGACATCAGAACACACATGGCATCCACATAATTAAAAGCTATGAACTATGAGGCACTCATATCATATGATTTATTTTAGGCCATTTCATTTGTTTCAACCATATTCTACAGGCCCATGAACTTTCTGTCATGTGAGAGAGTGTATTTAACATGTTTCTAGGTAAATTTGCAAGGAAAGTCATTTATTATTTTTTTCCTGACCCAAAACCCTAACAGCCAGGCTCTGTTGGTCCACGGTTGCTACCCTAGCTGCTCACAAGGAAGAAATCTCATGATTTGCATTTTGAGGTCAGCCACAGTTGGAAATCCCATAAAACTGTTATTTCCAACTAAACACACACACACACACACACACACACACACACACACACACATATACACACAGAGAGTCAGAGGTGGGGTGTAGTTCCAGTGATAGGTCACTAGTCTTCAGGAAATAAATTTACGGATAGTAACAAGTCCTGAGGACTGACACAAACAAATAACTAACTCTCCATCCCAACATACGATGCAACTTTTATTAACCATGAGACAGAGGCTCACATGTGCTATGGTAACATCAGAGCATCTGGCCAGATCTGTAGATAAAAGCTTTTAAGGTTTTAGATTGAGTAATTCTGTGTATAAGTGACCATTGAAATCAGCATGGAAATAACTACACTCCTTTCAAGGAATAGTTTTATTGTTTTTAAGTGGATGTCAAAGTTTTCACAATTTAGTATGTCACTTTATGTATCTGGGTCCGCATCACACCTTTCATCATTCCACTCCATATCTCTCAACCCTACACATCCCCTGATTGTCCTACTTTCATTTTCACGTATAGTGGATAGTATTGAATATGCTTACTGAATGTCATCAGTGTTTTCTCCCTTACCATTCCATCTTCACCCTTCTACACCCTTCCTCTTGGTTTTATCTCCATCCCCAACACTTCAAGTACAAGCTACTTCATATTTTTAGGTTACCTAATAAGTTCATGGCTCAAAGAATCACACTATTGGAATCGTCCCCTGTATAGTCCATTGTCAGTGCATTTGTTCATAGTCACCTGTGATCCAGCAGGTCTTTATATGTATATTTGTAAAATGGTACTCTATTCCATATTCTTCATTTCAATCAACTTGTAGGTACTCATGTTAGACATTCAACTATATTAGAATAGAAGGGGCTGGGCATGTGGCTTAGGGGTAGAGTGCTTGCCTAGCAAGTAAGAAGCACTAGGTTGACCGACTCTGTGCACATACACAGAAGACTCTGCAAGTGGTGCTGTGGCTCCAAGTGGTAGAGTGCTAGCTTTGAGAACAGACAGGGTCAGGATAGAGCCCAGACCCTGAGTTCAATCCCCAGGACTATCAAAAAAATCCAAACAATCATGAAAGAAAAAGAAAGAGAGACAGAAAGAAATAGAGAAAGAAATAGAGAAAGAAAGAAAATAAGAGAGAAAGAAAAAGAGAGAGAGAGAAAGAGAGAGAGAGAGAGAGAGAGAGAGAGAGAGAGAGAAAGAAAGAGAGAGAGAATGAACATTATATGGAATGTTTTTGGATCAAAGAACAATAGAGGCTCCTCTTCCAAGATCACTGGAGAAAAATCCACAAAAGTCATCCTGCTTGGTGAAACTCAATCTCATCCAATCTATAAAGAAACACCCATGTATACTTTCTTTATTAATAAAGAAATAGTGACATTTTACTGAAGATATTATCCTTGTAAATGTTCTGGAAAACATAGACAATTGGTTTCTCACCCTTAATTCATACAGATAATTCAGCACTAGAAAATACTATGCTGAGCCATCTGTCTCTAAGGAGATTTCATTTCTTCATCCTGGTTCTTCTTCCTGGTTTTCTAATTCCCATCCTGGTTCCTTCTTTTTCTTCCTTTCTTCCTTCTTTCCTTCCTTCCTTCCTTTCCTCTTTCTTTCTTTTTCTTTCTTTCTTTCTTTCTTTCTTTCTTTCTTTCTTTCTTTCTTTCTTTCTTTCTGTGTGCATGATAGCTCAAGGAATTGTATTCAGATTCTGGGAACTTCACTGAGATTTTTCTTCTCTTTCTACCCCTTGAGTCACACCTCTACTTTTGTCTCTTTGATGGGTAATTGGAGATAAGATTCTCATGGCCTTTGTTGCCTCTGTTGGCTTCGAACTGGGATCCTAAGATCTCAGTGCCTTGAATAGCTAGGAACACAGGTGTGAACCATAGGTACACAAAATAAACTATACTTTAAGAAAACAATCACTCGGGGAAGGAAGATGGCACCGAGACAATAGGGACGCTACTTAGCTTTCTCTCACAAAAAGAGAGAACCAGGGCATCCCACGAGCCAACTACCTAAAGAAATCCACAACAACAAACTCAAAAAGCAACGGAGAAGGACTCAAACCGAAAAGAAATCCAGATAAGGCTCACATCCAACTTTCTCAAAGAATTCGGAACGCGAGGACCCCTCGCCCACTTCTCGCCCAAAGCCTCGGAAAGCCGCCCGGACCAAGCCGTGAACAGCGGCTTGAGCGGGCACCAGCTCCACGCGGGGAAAGCGGGTGCAGGCACCGGCTCTAATCCACAAAAAGCGGCGGCAGTGGAGGGCACCAGGCTGGGAGCCCAATGGCTGCAGAAACCAGCACAGGACCGGGCCAGCGAAGGCGGAAGCAGCGGAACCCAGACGCGGAACCAGAACAGCAAGCGGCGGAACCCAGACACAGAACACAGGCGGCGGCGGAGACCTGAGGGGAGTGAAAGACTCCCCACCACCGAGGAGCTCCCTCAGATGGACGCAGAGGCGTGAGTAATACAGCGCATCCCCAAACACATCGGGAAAGCAGAGCGGGTGCCAAGCAATAGAACTTAACTCAGAACCCAACACCCTGCCCGAGAAAGACTGGCGGGAGCAGGGGGGCAAGGAATTTAGAATCTTGTCCCTCCCCTCAACAGCCCCCTCCCTCAGGCCATTGACTGGAGATTGACAGGCGGGCTACCCATAAGTCCCAGCACCCCACCAAGGGAGGCGGGCTGCCCCAAATCCCACCCGCCCAACGGGCTCAACCCCCAGCCCTCTGACTGGAGACTGACGAGCGGGCGGACCCTAAGACTCAGCACCCCACCAGGGGTGCTGTCCCAGCTCCCACCCACCCACCAGGCTCCTCACCCAGGCCACTGGATCTGGAGAGTGGAGCGCTTTGGGACCCTGCCTTACAACAGTGGGTAGGGGGTGCGGGTAAATAGGAGCCAGCATCTGCCCCCCCCTCAGTTCTCGAGCGGGACATCCTCCAGCTAGGAATCCTGAGCAAGACACCACCGAGGGCCCCCCCCACAGTCACAGACTCTGACAAAGCAGTGGAAACACAGCAGGGATCTGAAGGGCCCACCAGCAGCCAAGCTCCCCTTCTGACAACCAAAAAGGCACAGCTCCACCCTTGGAGCCCTGGACCCCAGCTGGGCCCCGCCCCTGGGAACAGAGGGGCCTCCTGCTGGTCCTGCTGAGAGCTCCTGAAACTCTCAATCCCCACATCCTTGGTTGGGGCCGCCCCTGGAAGCAGCACAAGAAAACATCCGCCAACCACGCTCAGACGGAAGCTCGCAGATCCATCCCATGGTCCACTGTGAGGCCACTGGTTGGGCTAAGAGCTAGTCGTGCAGCAACACATAAGTTTTATTCTAATACTTTCCAAACATTGTACTCAAATACTCTACCTACTTACCCCCTGAACTCTCTCATTCTATTTCTCTATCTCTGGACCTCTGCTCCTCTTTCAACCCTTATATTGCATGGATCTACACTTGATGGCTGTTGAGCAACATTGTATATCTAGGTGTTTAATCATTCTCTAGGCTCAGAGGGACTTAAAGACAATAGAGATTGGATTGAGAGGCTTATTGTTTTGGATATAAATCGCTTATCAGTGAATAATTATACTAGTCCATAACTGCACAAAAAGAAAGAGTGATAACACCAATCAAAACTTGTGAACATCTAGAGTCTGCCAGCTACAGAGGTCTAGGTTGGACATATCTGAAAAACTATAATCGTGTTTAGTACTAATCTTGCTCCCATTTTCAAATGGGCAGAACAAGAAACTAAAGAAAAATGTCAAATCAAGAAACAACACCTCCCACCTCCCCCACCCAATGTAAACAGCCAATGGAACAGTCACTGGCAAACCTAGAGGAGAGTCTTCCAAGTGCTGTACAAATGCAATTGATAAACATCATTAATGAAAAATGTGAAAATATAAAGAAAGAGATAAGGGAGGAAGCCATAGCTGAACAAGAGGAAACCATAAACAAGGTGATAAGTAAAAAAGAAGAAGCCATAAAGGAGGCCATAATAAAGGCTGTTCAAAGAAAGATGGATGAATTCATAGAATCCACAAATAAAAAGGTGACCGAACTCCAGCAAATGTTCAAAGAAAATAAAGCTACTGAGCTAACCACTCAAATGGAAATCAAGGAGCTAAAGAAATCCATACATGATCTAAAAGAAGAGATGCAAGGCATCAAAAATGAGCAATTAGTAGCAAGGGAGATGAAAAATAAAGTAGATAGCTTTGATAGCAGGTTAGACAATGCAGAGGAGAGAATTTCCGGGGCTGAAGAGAATTTAGTTATTATAGAGAAAGAACAGAAAATGAGTCAATCCAAATCTAGGAAAAATGAGAGAGCGCTTCAGGAGGTCCAAGATACAATTAGGAAGCCTAATTTAAGGCTAATTGGTATTGAGGAGGGTCTGGAGAAAGAGGTCAATGCTATTGGAAATATACTTCAAGGAATCATCTCAGAGAATTTCCCAAATATCCAGAAGGGCAGACCCATCCAGATACAAGAAGCTTTTAGAACCCCAAACAGACCTGACCAGAAAAGAACATCTCACCGCCACATCGTAATCCGAACTGGATGAGTAGAAACCAAAAAAAGGATCCTAAAGGCAGCCAGGGAAAAGGGTTCAGTAACCTATAAAGGAAAACCAATCAGATTCACCCCAGATTACACAGCAGAGACCATGCAAGCAAGAAGTGACTGGAAGCATATATGTCATGCCCTTAAATCAAATAACTACCAACCGAGAATCCTGTACCCAGCTAAGCTCTCATTCATAACTGAGGGAACAATAAAAACATTCCATTCCAGGGAAAAGCTGCAACAACATGTCGCAACAAAACCAACACTACAGAGAATTCTGAAAGATGTTCTATACATAGAAAACCAAAATAAATGCAATATAGGGAAAGAAATGGCACCTAAACAGCATACCACCTAAGGACCACAAGAACTGTCAAGACACAGGCCCAAATAAAAGCTTTTAAAAATGGTAGGACCTAATAAATATCTCTCAATCCTAACTCTCAATATCAATGGACTCAACTCTCCAATTAAACGGCATAGGTTGTCTAATTGGATCAAAAAGCAAGAGCAATCGTTCTGCTGTCTTCAAGAGACACATCTTACCCAAATAGACAAGCATCTTTTGAAAGTGAGAGGTTGGAATAAACTATCAAGCTAACGGCCCCCATAAACAGGCTGGAGTTGCCATCCTCATATCAGATAAAATAGACTTCAAACCAAAATTAGTAAGAAAGACAAAGAAGGTTACTACATACTACTAAAGGGATCTTTCCTCCCGGAAGACATAACGATCCTAAATATTTACACACCCAATCCCGGAGCTCCAAACTTCATCAAGCAAACTTTACTTACACTGAAACTATACATAGATCGAAATACAGTGATTGTCGGTGACTTTAACACACCACTCTCACCTATGGACAGATCAACAAGGCAAAAACTCAACAGAGAAACCTTAGAACTGAACAACTATATAGACCAACTAGATCTAACAGACATCTGCAGAATATTCCACCCAGCAACGACCCCGTATAGCAAAAAGACTTCTTAGCCGAAAGAACAGCGCTGGAGGAATTTCAATTCCAAACTTTAGACTCTATTACAGAGCTATAATTCTCAAAACAGCTTGGTACTGGCACAGGAACAGGCCTGAAGACCAATGGAATAGAACTGACCACCCAGATATTAAACCACAGACCTATGGCCACCTAATCTTTGATAAGGGAGCCAAAAAAATAGAATGGAAGAAAGACAGCCTCTTCAACAAGTTGTGCTGGCAGAACTGGTTAAGCACCTGCAGAAAACTAAAGCTGGATCCTTCTTTGTCACCTTGCACTAGAATTAACTCCAAATGGATCAAAGACCTGGAGGTAAAAGCTAACACACTGAAAACTCTACAGGAAGGAATAGGAGATACACTAGGCCTCCTTGGCACAGGTCGAAACTTTCTTAATAAGGACCAAGAATCACAACAAATCAGAGAAAGGCTGGATAAGTGTGACTGCATTAAACTGCAGAGCTTTGGTATGGCAACGTACATAGCTAGTAAACTAATCAGGAAGCCTACAGAGTGGGAGAAGATCTTCACCAACCAAACAACGGACAAAGGCCTCATATCTAAAATATATCAACAACTCAAAAAATTGAATCACTCCAAAACTAATCTCCAAAGTAACAGCCATCCCATTATAAAATGGGCCAAAGACTTAAAGAGAGTCTTCTCTGAAGAAAAAACAAAAATGGCCTATAGACACATGAAGAAATGCTCGACATCTCTGGTCATAAAAGAACTGCAAATCAAAACAACTCTAAGAGTCCACCTCACTCCAGCTAGAATGGCCAAGATCAGGAAAATGAATGACAACAGATGCTGGAGGGGATGTGGCCAGGAGGGATCACTACTACACTGTTGGTGGGAGTGCAAACTCGTTCAACCACTATGGAAAGCAGTGTGGCAGTGCCTCAAAAGGCTAAACATAGAACTCCCCTATGACCCAGCAATTCCACTACTTGGCATTTACCCAATCACCCAGAAACAAGGACATACTAAACCCACTAGCACAACAATGTTCATTGCAGCACTATTCACCATGGCAAAGATATGGAACCAACCTAGATGTCCCTCAGTTGATGAGTGGATCAACAAGTTGTGGTATTTGTACACAATGGAATTCTATGCTGCTGTCAGAAAGAATGACATTGCCCCATTTGTTAGGAAATGGAAAGACTTAGAAAAAATCATATTAAGTGAAGTAAGCCAGACTCAAAGGAACTTAGGTTCAATGGTTTCCCTCATTCGTCATAATCAGTAGAAACCTTGGGCTCTACTAGCAGAGATTTGCAATAGAGCAAAATCTTGATACATAAGGACATATAATGTGAAGCTAATTGAAAGGACCTCCAGGATAGTGAAACAAAAGCCATATAATGAATGATTGTTGTCCTTAATGTACTATGTTGTCTGTCATCTCCTTTGCTGTCCCTTGGTTATCTCATATTCGTATAGTATCTCACTTTGTTATCTGATATATTGAACTTATTTGTATTTGGATATTTGAATTTTGATAGGGAAGGGGGGAAAACCAAGACGGGTGGGGGGCTTGGGGGGGGAGGGAAACGGGTACCAAGACATGTGAAATGGTATCAATGTATGTGAATTAATGCACCTTCTATCTGGCAAATATCCTGTAACCCTTTTACTAATTATAATAAAAAAATACATGTAAACAATAAAAAAATAAAACAATCACTCATTATATGGCTTTTTTCCTATAACCTGGAGTTCCTTTCATTTAGTGTCATAATATGTGGCCTTATGTATCTAGGTTTTGCTCTATTGTAAATCTCTGCCAGGAGATCCCAAGGTTTCTACTGATTATTTCTCATCTCTTTTGCTATCCCTTGGTTACTCATATTGTTACAGTATTTTACCTTGTTATCTAATATATTGTATATATGTTTAGTTAGTTATCTGACATCAGATAGGGAACATGGCAAAAAATTTGAGGGATGAAAGTGGGGGAAGTGAAATGGGGACCCAGACATGAAAAAGGGTATTACTGTTTGTGAAGTAATGTACCTTCTATCTGGAGAATATAATGTAACCCTTCTTTTATTTACAATAAAAATATATGAAAAAGTAAACAAAACTTTTTTCCATTTTACTCAATCTAAATGCATCAATTGGAAGAGCACTGTTCTTGAGAATAAGAGGCTCAGGGACAGTGCTACAGCCCAAAATTTAAGCTCCACAGCTGAACAAAAAACACAGCTTTCTCTCTTCAGAATGGATTATGCAGGGCTGAGAGCATGCTTAGGTGGTACATTGCGTGCCTAGCATGCACAAAGCTATTGGTTTGATTCTTTAATACCACATTGAGAGAAAAAGGAAGAAGTGGCTATGTCTCAAGTGGTAGAGTACTAGCCTTGAAAAAGCCCAAGGACAGTGCCCCAGCACTCAGTTCAGGTTCCAGGATGGTTAAAGAAGAAAAGACAAGAAAAGAAAAGGAAAAATAATCTCACAGAATGTATTCTGTATAGGTGGACATGGAGGATTTCCAGCTGCAGGATCATATGGTGTTGGATATTTGATGAGATGCCAGAGGACAGGCTGATGATAGGCTCTCCTACCATCATGGAACCTGATTTGCAGAACTCACAATTAGAAAAATTAATCCAAATCTTACAAATCCAAATCAAGTCACTAACATCGATGAGAGGTAAAAAAAAGTCCCAAACAATAGATTTTATATTTGTCCTCTGGAAAGCAAAGCTTCAAAGTTCTATGCCTAGATGACAGCATCAAAAATATGGCTAATGGAGGCCAGGAATTTGCCCTGGTGGTGGACTGTATGCCTAGCTTACACGAAATTCTGGGCTTGATACCTCAGTAGAAAAAAAAGGTGGAAGTGGTGCTGTGGCTCAAGTGACCTTGAGCTCTAGCCTTGACAAAGCCCAAGGACAGTGTCCAGACCCTGTGTTTAAGACCCAGGACTGGCAAAAAATGTGGCTAACTATAGCATATAGAGGAATGCAATTCCAAGGTGTAAGACTTTTGAGTAGGACAATTTAACAACAGAAATATCCTGAATATCATTGTCTTGAGTGGGGTTCCATTAGGAAGTATGAGAATGAATGGAAACAAGGAGCCATAGGAGAATGCAGTCATGATAATCCATGTTCATGTGTGTAAAAAATGAAATTTGGATCGCAATATGCACATTGGTGAAAGGGTAGGTGGAAGAGAAAAATGATGGAAGAGATGAATCTGATGAGGATACTTTGTACAAGTGTATGGACTTGCTAATCTGAAATGTGTTTCTACAAGGAAGTTAAGAGAAAAGTGTTAAGGAGAAAAAGTAGCTTAGTCAAATTATTAAATGATATAGTCTTTAACTGTCATCAGTGACTTCTTTGAAATACAAACTATTGTAAAACTGTTTCAGTTAAGTATGTGTGGAGAGGCAAGCACACAAATGATATCAGCACACATTCTTCTCCCGATAATTAAAAAAATACATTTTACATTATTGATCTTACAGCATATTATTTGTCTCAAACATATTCTCTAAATCAATAAACCTTCCGTAATGTAAGATAGCTTATGGACTCATTTTCCTGCCCAGTCACAAATAATAATCATTTAATGTTTTCTATGGAGAAAAACAGGTTTAGCTGTGTGCCTGTGGTTCACACAGAATATCCAAGAGAGTCAGGATCAGAGACCTGAGAATTTCAGTTTCAAAGCCATGTAGGGCTGGAAAGTCCATCAGAATTTGAGCTCCAATTAAAGATACACACACACACACACACACACACACACACACACACACACACACCCAGAAGTGCAGTTATGCATCAAGTAGTAGAAGAATAGACCTGAGCAAAAAAGCTCATGGACGGTGTCCAGACCCTGAGTTCAAGCACCAGCACTGCTTCAAACAAATTAACAAAGAAACAAGGAAACCTCAAAAATAACACCCATCTTGCTTTTGTTAGTTAGGAACTAGAGGCTCACCCCTGAAATCTGGGCATCTGGCTCGTCCTGTTCTTTACCAATCACTAGATCCTAGCCAGTGGGGTGGCTCAAGCCAGTAATCTTAGCTACTCGAGTGGCTTCGATCTTTGGATTAAGGTCCAAAACCAGCCTGGGCACAAAAGGACTTCAGACTTTTATCTCAAAATTACCTCTAGAAAATGTCAAGTGGGGCTTTTGTCAAAGGTGGGCTTGGACTTAATCTAAAAAGCTCAGGGAACACACTCACGCTGAGTTCATCCCCTTGAACCACAAAAAATCCCTGGAAACTATGTATAAAATAACTAAAAACAACGTGTTGGTCATAAATCATGTGCCAAGAAATGAGAAAGCCCCAAGTTCAAACACCAGTGCTACCAAAACCAAAATAATCTGTTTTTCTCCACTTTTATTGAGGTAAAATATCAATGAGAGAAATTTCATATCTAAACCACTGTAAAATTCAGTTGGACTATCATTTCCAGGCATGTGTCATCTTTGCAAACTAAAATTTTTTTTGAACAGTTCACTTTTATTTTCCCAAAGTGCTCTTCTGCAAAGTTCCTTTCCCTTGTAACAGCACCAAACCCCTAGAGGAGGATGAAGTAAGCCAGGGAAAATGGACACATCTTATTCCCCTGAGTTAATCTTTGGGAAGGAAGTGGCCACAACTTTGTGACTGTGTCTTGGTCTGGGGCTTGGTGTCTTCAGAGACTTCTTCTTGTCCCTTCTGTTGCAGCTGCCACATGTTGGCATACACCCCACCTCGGGACAACGGGGCTTCATGCCTTCCTCTCACTATGATACAGCCATCCTTGATGACAAGAATTTGGTCGGCATTCACCACAGTTGAGAGCCTCTGTGCCACCACAATGGTGCTCCTGTGTCATCAATTATATTGATGAAACCAGAAAAATACAAAGAATGTGCACAGACAGGTATGATTTACAGGAATTTGGGTTAAATTTTCTTCCAATGGAAAACCATATTACAGATGGATTTCCTATCTCCTCGTGTCAGCTCCTTGTTTGAACAGCCTGATCAGGACACTTTTGAGGTCCCTGTTCCTCAGGCTGTAGATGAAGGGGTTCAGGAAAGGAGTGATCACTGTGTACATCACTGAGGACACAGCACTGCCCCTGGGAGAATGTGACACAGCTGATTCAACATAAACACCCAATGCTGTCCCAAAGAATAAACACACCACTGACAGGTGAGAGCCACAGGTGGAGAAGGCTTTGTACTTCCCTCCTGATGATGGAATTCTCAGCACCGAAGAAATAATTTCATTGTACGAGAGAAGGATTCCAAAGATTGTAGGAAATCCATAAATGATAGCAACAACATATTTGAAGACATCATTTAAGAGTGTATCTCTACAGGAAAGATCCAGAATTTGAGAAGGGTCACGAAAGAAATTTGGGATTTCCAATTCCTTGAAATCGGTCATCCTCAATGCCATCCACACGTGCAGCTGTCCTTCCAAGAAGCTGACAACAAGTGACAGCAGAACCAAGGAGACACAGAGATGAGGGTTTATGAGGAGAGGGTAATTCAGGGGGTGACACATGGCCAAAAAGCGGTCATAGGCCATCACAGTAAGAAGCATAACATCCATGCAGCAAAAAAAAGATGAAGAGGCACATCCGTGTGAGGCAGCCTACACAGGAGATGGCTCTGCTTTGACTCTGCAGGTTCACTACCATCTTGGGCACGGTGGTGGAGATGAAGCAGATGTCATCTAAGGAGAGGATGGAGAGGAAGAACTACATGGGGGTGTGGAGGTGGGGGTCAGAGCTGACAGCCAGGATGATGAGCAGATTTCCCATCACAGTGATCAGGTACATGGACAGGAAGAGTCCAAAGAGCATGGGTTGTAATTTTGGATCCTCTGAGATTCTCAGGAGAAGGAAATCTGTGTCATGGGTTAGATTTTGTGCTTCTTTATCACTTGGACATCTGCTCAAAAACAAAAATGTCTTGATACAAAGGAAAACTCAAGTATTTACAAGTTTAAACCATGTACCACCTATGAAGTACACTATTCTAGGGTTTGTGAATTGTGGCAATGATTTACTTCTAGAATTTGCTCACTCTGCGATGTGTATTCCTGTCTTTTGGGTACAAGTCTGCCCAGTGACTCACAGCTCTGTTGGAAAGCCAAGAAGGTAAAGGCTGGCTAGAGGAGGATCACCTGACACTACAGCCCAAACTTTTGTAGTGTGGGGGAGCAGATTCCAGGGCAGCAGAAGGGATCTAAGAGTTTTACATGTTTATGATGCATGTCTCTGACTAGGGACCTATTTTTGGAGCCAGAACCCTACGCTAGGTTCTTGGAAGGCCACCCACTGACAGGGTGGAAGAGTGGGATTTTATGTGTAGATTGAGATTCTGGGTTGTAAACTGGGCTGGAGGATTTCAGGAAGATTCCCCTGGGGGAAGGGCCAGCAGTAGTTCAAGCCCCTAGAACAATACTGAGTTAGGAGAACAAAGCATTTTCCCATCCATTAGTGCAGTAAATATTTTTATCCCACTGAAAAGAAAATCGATTCCCATGGACAGTCACTCCTTATTCATCTCTATTTTTTCATCAGGCAGGCAGGAATCTACTTCTGATTCCTCTGGACTTGCCTCTTCTGGTATTATGGCATTTGTAGGGAAATGGGCAGGCCTGGAAAAGTGGTATTGAGTGAAATAAGTCAGGCTCAGAGAAACAAAAGGTATTTGTCCTTCTCTAAACCATAGAAATTAAATCTCAATTTTCAGGATCTATGAATACACATTGGGTCATGTGGATCAATGCACACACAAATTGAGTAAAGTGTGGCAGAAAAGGATTCTGATGGAACAACTCATCTCTTTAGTTTAACCACATGAATAGGAGGAAGCTAAAACAGCCTGCTCCTTAAAACTACACAGTGTTCCAGGGGTAGGTGGCTCACACTTCTAATCCTAACTATTCTAGAGGCTGAGGTCTGAGATTCACAGGTGGAAGCCAGTCTGTGGCAGGGAATTCTGAGAAACCCTTGTTTTCAATTAACTAGCAAAATGCAGGAAGTTAGGAGGAGGCAAAATGAAAGGACCTCCAGGAACTTAGGAAAGTGGTGTGAACCATTTATATGCTGCTACATTTGGTGACCCACAAATGAGAATGGAAAAGCATAGTAGGTATAGAATTCTCCATTACATATACTGGGACCCCTAACTTTAAACCCTTACCTGCAAATTCACTGACAAAGAGCATCCTCACCACCTGTGATGCCCAAACCATCCTAACTGTCTTCAAGCTGCAGAGAAAACATTCCTTCACCACCCACTCTGTTATTTAAGCTGCTTTCCTCTTCTGCCCAGGTAGACAGATCTGGGCACCCCAGATTCGGTGCCCAGCATAAGTTTAGCCTCTGTCCACAGGAAAGAGATGAAGACACAGAAGGAGCAGGGATGGTGTTGAAGAGGAGACAGATATAGGACCAGTGTCCTGGAGACAGGAGAGGGACATGTCATCCTTGGCTTCTACATGGCCTTGAAGATTAATACCCACAGGTAACAATTAACCAAACTGTGTGTATTAATAAGCCAAGTCTCTGGACATTTCCAACACACGGATGGCAGAATCATGAAAACAATACATGACATGCGTCCAGGAGTGTGGCCTAGAGTACTGTCCTCACCTATTATGCACAGAGCCCTACATTCGATTCCCTTGAAACTCATAAACAGAAAAAAAACAGAAGTTGTGCTGTGACTCAAGTGGAAGAATAGTGTCATTGAGAAAAATGTGTTCAAGAACAATACCCAGGTCCTGACTCAAGCCCCTGGACTGGCAAAAACAGAATAGGATTTTTAAAAAATATTTTTATTGTATTTAATAAAAAGGTTACATGATATTTGCCAGATAGAAGGTGCATTAATTCACATACATTGATACCCTTCCATATGTCTTGGTCCCCATTGCCCTCTCGCCCAACCTCCCCATGGTTTCCTCCCCTTCCCTGTTCAATTTCAAGTAACCAAATACAAATCTATCCAATATATCAGATGACAAAGTGAGATATTGTGACAATATGACATAACAAAGGAACAGCAAAAGAGATGAAAGATAACATAGCAATCATTCGTTATATGGCTTTTGTTTCAACATCCTAGAGGTCCATTCAATTAGCTTCATACTATATGGCCTTATGTATCAAGTTTTTGCTCTATTGCAAATCTTTCCTATTACACCCAAGGTTTCTACTGGTTATGATGAGGGAAATCATAGAGCCTAAGTTCCTTTGAGTCTGGCTTACTTCGCTTAATATGATTTTTTCTAACTCTTTCCATTTCCATAGTGGTTGAATGAGTTTGCACTCCCACCAACAGTGTAGTAGTGACCCCTCCTGGCCACATCCCCTCCAGCATCTGTTGTTATTAGATTTCCTGATCCTGGCATTTTGAACTGGAGTGAGGTGGAATCTTAGAGTTGTTTTGATTTGCATTTCTTTTATGACCAGAGGTGTTGAGCATTTCTTCATGTGTCTATAGGCCATTTTTGTTTCTTCTTCAGAGAAGACTCTCTTTAAGTCTTTGGCCCATTTTTTAATGGGATGGTTGTTACTTTGGAGATTAGTTTTAGAGGGATTCAATTTTTTGAGCTGTTGATATAGTTTAGATATGAGGCCTTTGTCCGTTGTATGGTTGGTGAAGATCTTCTCCCACTCTGTAGGCTTCCTAACTAGTATACTAGCTATGTCCTTTGCCATACTAAAGCTCTGCAGTTTAATGCAGTCCCACTTATCCAGCCTTTCTCTGACTTGGGTTTGATTCTTGGTCTTTATTAAGAAAGTTTCGACCTGTGCCAAGGAGGCCTAGTGTATCTCCTACTCCTTCTTGTAAAGTTTTCAGTATGTCAGATTTTACCTCCAGGTCTTTGATGCATTTGGGGTTAATTCTAGTGCAGGGTGACAAAGAAGGATCCATCTTTAGTTTTCTGCAGGCGTTTAACCAATTTTGCCAGCACAACATGTTGAAGAGGCTATCTTTCTTCCACTCTATTTTTTGGCTCCCTTGTCCAAGATTAGGTGGCCATAGGTCTGTGGTTTATTATCTAGGTCCTCAGTTTTATTCCATTGTTCTTCAGGCCTGTTCTTGTGCAAGTACAAAGCTGTTTTGATAATTATAGCCCTGTAATAGAGACTAAAGTTTGGAATTGAAATTCCTCCAGCGCTGTTCTTTCTGCTAAGAAGTGTTTTTGCTATAAGGGGTCTTTTATTATTCCATATGAAATTTTGGATTGCCTCTTCTATTTCTTTAAAGAATGACATTGGGAGATTGATGGATATTGCATTGAATTTTTAGATAGCCCTTGGCAAGGTTGTCATTTTCACGATGTTGATTCTTCCAGTCCAGGAGCATGGGAGGTTTTAACATACCCACACTGACCAAGAAGAACTGACCCAACTAAATATGCCTATTTCAAGCACTGAAATAGAAATGGCAATTAGAGAACTTCCACCTAAGAAAAGCCCAGGGCCAGATGGATTCACAGCTGAATTCTATAAGTTCTTCAAAGCAGAGCTCATTCCAATATTCCTCAAGCTCTTCAACGAAATTGAAAATGAAGGTTCTTTACCAAACTCAATCTATGAAGCCAGTATAACCCTCATCACCAAACCAGACAGAGATTCATCAAAGAAAGAGAACTGTAGACCTTTTTCGTTGATGAACATCGATGCAAAACTTCTCAACAAAATACTGGCCAACTGTCTACAACAACTTATCAAAAAAATTATACACTGTGATCAAACTGGATTCATCACAGCGAGGCAAAGCTGGTTCAACATACGCACATCAAATTATATAATTCAACACATCAACAGGACCAAGGACAAAAATCACATGATTGTCTCAATAGATGCGGAAAAGGCATTTGACAACATCCAAAAGCCCTTTCTATTAAAAGCTCTGGAAAAACTAGGAATCCATGGAACATTCCTCAATATAATAAAGGCTGTGTATGACAAACCCACTGCTTAATGGCGAAAATTAAAGCCATTCCCTCTAAAATCAGGAACGAAACAAGGATGCCCACTCTCTCCACTCCTCTTTAACATAGCATTAGAATTCCTAGCCCATGTAACAAGGCAAGAAGCAAGCATAAAGGGGATCCAAATAGGGAAAGAGGAAGTAAAAGGATCCCTCTTTGCAGATGACATAATTCTGTATTTAAAGAATCCTGTAGACTCTACTCCCAAGCTCCTTGAGCTGATTCAAAACTTTGCAAAGGTAGCAGGCTATAAAATTAACCCTCAAAAATCAACTGCCTTCCTCTATGCCAACAGTGAGAGGAACGAGGCAACAATCAGGCAAGCAACTTCTTTTGCAATAGCCTCAAAGAAAATAAAGTACCTAGGAATTAGCTTAACTAAGAAAGTAAAGGACCTTTTTGATGAAAACTTTAAAACCTTGAAAAAGGAAATTAAAGCAGAACTAAGAATAGGATTTAAGGAGTTGTGCACTGGTTTCTTCATTACCATATTAATAATAATTTGTTGTACCAAGAGGTTACAGTTCAACATATCAGTTTGTGAGTACAATGTATTTTGGTTGTTGACGCCCTTTCTGTCTCCCCAACTGTCCCAACTTCAACAATATCTTCAATATTCTATTCTTTAAAAAGATAAACTATTGTATTACATTAAAGTAATTGTCCAAGGAGTTTCCACTCAATAAAACAGTTGATGAACACAATGCATCTTGATCCTTATCAACACTTTCATTCTTCTTCATTCTACCCAAACTCCCCTCCCTTAAATTGTCTTCATTTTGAAGGGTATGTATAAAATCTTTAATAGCATTTCTCCCCTTCTGTCTTCATTCTTCTATCAGACTTTGTCCTACCCTCTACATTTCCATTACCCCATTTTCTGATACTCTGAAACATAATGATAAATTCTTCATTTTGTAGAAATAAATAGGGGGTTTTACTAAGACATATGTCACTGTCCTTCTACTATAATATGAATATGTGCTCTCAAGTTTGACCTTAATATGGGGGAGATGTCAAAGCTTTGTGTTGTATGATTTCTCCCAATAAAATGGAAAGAAGCAGATGGGTCATTAAAAAGTTAGGAGCGAGGAGAGAGTGAAGGCACAAGTAGGGGAAGGTGACATTTTTGGAGAAGTGACATTGATGGAGATATATTATATTCAAAAACTGCTTTGGTAACTGTCAAATACTTAGTACAACTACTTAAAATAATAATAATAATAATAGGGTAAAAGAACTTGTCAGTGGCGGAAGATGGCAGATGTTCAGTATGAGTCTTTCTGTGCTCTCTCCAACATACCAGTTCTAGAATCATAGGGGAAAGTTCATACCCAAAGATCAACATTAAGTAAGCTTTAGCACCACAGCGATCTCAGGCAGAGTGGAAAAAGGCAGAAAACTGAAGCAAAAAGACAGTGTGGAGCGCCACCAGCCGCTCAGAGCCACCACAGAGACAAAGCCTTTCTCCTGAACCTGAGCACACAGATCTTCTTGGCAGCACAGACCAGTGCCAGACATAGCCAGACAGAGCCTGCGCAGGCCCAGAGCCATCACCTAGCCATGTCGTGGAACTGCCAGCTTCACGGAACCAGTGAGAAGCATAGAAAATATCTATATATTTTCTATAAACTTATGTTAGCCATTTGTATTTTTATATTTGTATTCATTTGTATGTTTATACTTGTATTTCCTTAACTTGCCTTTCTGCTTCTATCTGCTTGCTAAAACCCTGAGAAATGCAACTGCTGTCCTTGTGACTAATCTACAACCACCCATTTGTCCTTGGTTCCCAGACTGAGCTACACTATAGTAAGGAGTATACACATTCCAAGCCAGAGCTAGAGATAGTAGCCATCTGGTACCTACAAGTTCAGACTTCCGAGGGCCAGCAAACTAGGACAAATGTCAACCAATCACAAGTCCGTTACCATGGAGATCCCCCTAGACTCATATCTGGCATAAAACCATCCTCTTTAAATGACAGCCAGCTAGACTGACCAATGATTAGCCACGACCCCTTTCTTGCTTTGTATTGCACCAATCATTTAATGGAATTATAGTATAAATTTCCCGCGTGGCATATTGATTTGTTGCTATTACTTACTGGGGCCTTCCCCAACCAAAAAACGTATAAAAGGGGCTGTAATCTTGTGCTCAGGACCTCTGGTCTGCACTCGACTATCAGTGCGCAGAGACCCGTGTGCGAACTCGTCAATAAACGACTCATTGCAATTTGCATTGACCTTTGGTCTCTGGCTATGGCGGGAGGCTTCATGTTTTCTGGGCACAATACCAGAAAATCCATCAATTATTGAGTAACTCCATAGAAAGACGTTGGGAAGGGATCCTCTTCTCCACCAGCCTAGAGCAGCGCCATCGTGACTGCTGGCAAAGACCCAGCCAAAACAACTGTAGTCTGAGAAGTGGTGCTGGCAGCGTCATCATTCAAAAGGGCAAATATATTCCCAGAGGCAGCTTGGCCGGATGTCTGTTCCAGGCGCTATCGGAAGTCCTGGGCGTGGCCGCTATCCTGGTAAACAAAGCTCCTCATGAAGCCACTTTTTTGTTTTGTATTTCCTGCCCAATCAACAAACTGATCAGAACAACCGCAAAGCCAAATTGCAAGAGAAAAGACTTTTTGAAGGATTTGGATCCCGAATTTAGTGGAGATACAAGTTTCCTATCCTGTGCCCCACAAAAAGACAAACTGAAGATTAACAATTTTTTTATTTACCAGGAGTGCGGCCAAACCCAGGGGGAGGAACTTCCGCTAGCATCGGGACCTGGTGTCCGGCTAAGCTGCCTCTGGGAAAACCTTTGCCCTTTTGAATATGGCACTGCCAGCACCACTTCTCAGGCTCCAGTTGTTTTGGTCGGGTCTTTACCAGCAGTCAAGATGGTGCAGCTTTCAGCTGGTGGGGGATGGGATTCCTTCCCAATGCCGTTCCACGGAGGTATTCACAATTTGATGTGTTTTCTGGTTTCATGCAGCTGACACGTCTGCGACACGCTCGGTGACCCTTTGGCCTTGCGCAGGCTTGGTCTAGCTCTTTCTGGAGCCGGCAAGTCTGAGCTGCCGAGAAGCGCTGTCTGCTCAGGTTCAGGAGAAAGGTTTTGTCTTCACAGTGGCTCCAAGCAGCTGGCTGTGCTTCATGCTGTCATCTTGTGCCGGTTTTCTGCCTTTTTCTCTACGACTTAGATCTCTGTGGTGCTAAAGCTAACTTAGGATCGATCTTGCGGTATGAACTTTCCCCTGAACTGCCGCCATATTCTGCCAATGACAAGTTCTTTTATCCCTATTATTATTATTTTTAAGTAGCTGTACCAAAGCAGTTTTGAATATAATATATCTCGATCAAAGTCACTCCTCCCATATTATCACCTTCCCCTACTCACCCCTTCACTCACTCTTCATAATTTTGTGGGATATACATTGGATGCGTGCCTGCATTCTCCCCATCTTCTTCTCCTCATCTATCCCTAGACACCACCCAAACCCTGTCACTACCCACTGCCTGATGTTAATTTCTCTGAACCTAGATTTTGCCTTTCTATCGAATTACACCATTTGATATCTTCTTGAATCTTCCATGTATCAGTGAATACATTTGTGTACAAAGGAGTTTGTGAGCTAAATGTACCTTCCACATTCAAGGGAAAAACATGGATCCTGTATCTCTTTGAGTCTAACTTACTTCCTTTAACATAATTTTTTTCCAGGACTTTCCAGTTCTTTCCCAGTGATAAAATACTATCCTCACCAATTTTACTATGTCTAGATACGACATTTCTTGGCTCCATTGACCCAATGAGGGTGCTCTGGGCTGATTCAGTCCATGTCTGATAAACTACCAACAGCAGAATCCTCACATCCTTCATATAGTTTGTTTTTCTCTCTTCCATGGTGCTGTCCTCCCATATGGCTGCCCAGTTCCTCATTATAATGGGAAATCTGTGCCCGTAAGAATTCTCACATCTGTAGGGCCTCTGTGCACATGTTGCTTTATGTTTCTGATACTCAGGATCATTCCACGGGGTGCAAGTTCAATGCATTCCCCATACATATGCTATAGTGAATCCTGGGACTCTTCTACATCATATGGGACCATCCTAATCCATTGAAGAAATGTCGCATGGGGACCCAACTGGGCTGGGGCTATTGCACTGCAGGGATGAAGGGCTTGAACTTTGAATGTTCGGTAGAATTGGAGACACAAGCTCAGAGCTGATGATTAGTTAGATTTTTGGTGTGTTTGGTCCAAGTCTCTGAGGACATACTGTTGTTAACAGATGAAGAGGAGAAAGGAGAACTCAAGCCTGCTTCTTAGTGAAGAAAGAATATTTACAGAAGGGAATTGCCCTCCTCCTTTAGGAAGAATGAACTTCCATCATTTGTGAAGAAATAAATTTCGAGGAAAAAATTCAAATGAAGTCAAGCCAGACCCAGAGATGCTAAGGATGCACATTTTCTCTCATATGTGGTAGTTAGATCTAATTTATAATTATACAATTATGTTCATGTGGGGGAATTTGCAAAGGTACCCAATTTATACCCTAAAGCGTGCTATGTTCAGGGAGGGAGTTTAAATGGTGTCATTCCTTAGAAAACTCACTCTCAGTCCATAAGAATGAATGCCAGGAAGCTGGAAAGTCTTGAAGGCTTAGAGCAATGAAATTTATAAAACTAATGTGAGGAAAATAGAGAAATTGATGTCTAGAGATGAAGATGTCAAACACATTTCATAGTTATGTTCTCGAGACAAGGGAAAACCAATGTATTAACAGAAATATAATATGTTTAGGATAGAGTTTAAATGGTGTAATTCATTAGAAATCCCAAAATACCAGCCAACAAAATGATTATCAGAACATAGTGTACTGGATATAGTATGACGCTAAATGAAAGGGCCTCTAGGATGTAGAAACAAAAGCCATATAATGAGTGATTGTTGTCCTTAATGTACTATGTTATCTCTCATCTCTTGCTGTCCCTTGGTTATCTCATATTGTTACAGTGTCTCACTTTGTTATCTGAAATATTGAATATATTTGTATTTGGTCATTTGAAATTGTATAGGGAAGGGAGGAAAACAAGATGAGGAGTGGGGGAAGGGGGAGGGAAATGGGCACCAAGACATGAGAAAGGGTATCAATGTGTGTGAATTAATGCACCTTCTATCTGGTGAATATAACGTAACCCTTCCATTAATTACAATTAAAATATGAAAAAAGAAAATAACATACTGGAAATGTAGAGGATAAGACAGAGGATGGTATACTGAAGTGAGAAGGGGGGAAATATTATTAAAAATTCCATACATACCCTACAAAATTAAGACAATTGAAGGGAGGGGAGTTTGGGGAGAATGAAGTAGAATAAAATTGGTGATATGGAGCAAGATACACTGTGTTCACCAACTGCTCTATTGAGTGTCAACTCCTTGGTACAAATACATTAATGTAGTTCAAATATTTATTTTAAAAAATAGAATATTGAAGATATTATTGAGGTTGTGAGAGTTGGTGAAACAGAAAGGGTGTAAACAACCAAAATTCATTTTTCTCACAAACTGATATGTTGAAATGTAACATCTTGGTACAACAAATTAATAATAATCATGACAATAAAGAAACCAGTGCACAACTACTTAAAAAGCTTTTCTTTTTTGTCAGTCTGTGTGCTAGGACTCAGGGCCTGGGCATTGTCCTTGGACATATTTTGCTCAAGGCTGGGCTCTGCCACTTGAGTCACAGCACCACTTCTGGATTTTTCTCTTTACATGATGCCAGGGAATCGAACATAGAGCTCTGTGCATGCTAGGCGAGCACGCTACCCTAGGCCACACTGTCGGCCATCAGTCATGGAAATTTTTATGATTCTGTTATCCTTGTGTTTGAAATGTCCAGAGACTTGGCCTGTTAATACACACAGGTTGGTTAATTGTGACCTGTGGGTATTAATCCTCCAAGGCCATATACAAGTCAAGGATGAGTCTTCCCACCCCTGTCTCCAGGACACTGGCCCTATATTTGTCTCCTCATCACCACCATCTCTGCTCCTTCTGTGTCTTCATCTCTTTCCTGAGGACAGAGGCTGGATATGTGCTGGGCACCAGATCTGGGGTCCTCAGATCTGTCTACCTGGGCCATAGCTGAAGAGAGAAGCAGGTTAAGCAACTGAGTGGGGCAGGTTGGGTGGTGAAGGACTTGGAGACGAAATGTATGTCCTCAGTGAATTTTCAGGTAGGGGTTGAAGATTAGGGGTACCAGTGTATGTAATGGAGAATTATTTACCTACTGTGCTTTTCATTCTCATTTGTGGCTCACCAAATGTAGCAGGATATAAATGGTTCAAACCAGTTCCTGAAGTTCTCCTAAAGGTTGTCTGAAAGGAGGAGGGGGAGGAGGAAGAAGAGGAGAAGGAGAAATAGGAAGAGGAGGAGAAAGGAGGAGAATGAGTAGGAAGATTGTGATGATGGAGAAAATGACAAGAGGACATTACATCAATGAAACTTTTGGCAGAATGCCCTGTGTCCTTCTCAGAGCTCTGGATTTTAGGTAATTCTTTCTCATTTCATATCATTCACCTTCTGTAATGTGTGTGCATGTGTGTGTGTTCACACACAAACACACACACACGCACACACACGTAGGTTCTGTGGCTTGAACTGAGGGCATGTGTGCAGTTCCTGAGGTTTTTGCTCAAAGCTACAGCTCCACTTCCTGCTTTTATTCCTTCCTTTTTAATTGTAATTTATAGAAAAGTTACCGTTATATTTGCCAGATAGAAAGTGCATTATTTCCCAAACATTGATACCCTTCATCATGTTTTTGTGCTCTTTTGCCTCTCCCTACCCACCCTCTTCATCTTGTTTTCCCCCTTCCCTATCCAATTTCAAATAAACAAATAAATGTACATGCAATATAACAGATAAGAAGGTAAGATAATGTAACAATATGAGAATAACCAAGGGACAATAAAAGAGATGAGAAATAACCTAGGACACTAAGAACAACAATTACACATCATATGCTCTTGTTTCCATATCCTGGAGGTTTCTCATTTAGCCTCTAGCTCCTAACTTCCTGATTTTTGCTAGTTAATTCAAAACAAGATATTCTCAGAATTCCCTGCCCCAGACTGGCTTCCACCTGTGAATCTCAGACCTCAGCCTCTGGAGTAGTGAGGCTTAGAAGTCTGAGCCACCTGCCCTTGGAACACTGTATATTTTTAAGGAGCAGGCTGTTTCAGCTTCCTCCTATTCATGTGGTTAAACCATACCTTACTTGAGGAGAGTTGTTCCATCAGAATCCTTTCCTGCCACACTTTCCTCAATTTGTGTGTGCATTGATACACATTACTCTATGTGTATTCATATATTGTGATAATTGAGATTTAATTTTTATGTTTTATAGAAGGATACATGTCCTTTGTTTCTCTGAACCTGACTTATTTCACTCAATATCACATTTCCAGGCTTACTCATTTCCCTACAAATGCCATAATACAAGAAAAGGAAAGTTGAGAGGAACCAGAAGTAGATTTTTGCCTGCATGCTGTCACAGTGGAGATAAATAAGGAGTGACTGTTCATGGGATTGGATTTTCTTTTCAGTGCGATAAAAATATTCACTGCACTAATGGATGGGAAACTGCTTTGTTCTCCTAACTCAATATTGCTCTAGTGGCTTGACCTACTGCTGGCCCTTCCCCCAGCGGAATCTTCCTGAAATCCTCCAGCCCAGAATCTCAATCTACACATGAAAGCCCACTCTCCAGCCCTCTCAGTGGATGGGCTTCCTAGAGCCTAGGGCGGTGCACTGGCTCCAAAAGTAGGCTCCTAGTCAGAGACATGCATCATAAATGTGTAAATTCTTGGATCTCTCCTGCTGCCCTGGAACCTGTTCCCCCACACTACATTACAAGGATGGGCTGTACTGTCAGGTGACCTTGCTCTAGCCAGCCTTTATCTTCTTGGCTTTCCAACACAACTGCGTGTCACTGGGGCACATATGGAGACAAAAGCCTGAGGAACAAGGCATCCGAGATTGAGAAGATTCTAGAAGTAGAGAATTGCCACAATTCACAAACACTAGTATACTGTACTGCAAAGGTGGTGCAAAACTCAAGCTTGTAAAGGTGGTGCAAAATTCAAGCTTCTAAATACTTGACTTTCAAGTAATCAGAGCTGACAATTCCTGGATATGTGTTTTATTTTCTATCAAGATGTTTTTATTTTTGAGCAGTTGTCCAGGTGATAAAGAAGCACAAAATCTAACCCTTGTTACAAATTTTCTTCTACTGAGAATCTCAGAGGATTCAAAATTACAACCCATGCTCTTTGGACTCTTCTTGTCCATGTATTTGACCACCTTACTGGGAAATCTGCTCATCATCCTGGCCATCAGCTCAGACCCCCACCTCCACACCCCCATGTACTTATTCCTCTCCATCCTCTCCTTGGATGACATCTGTTTCATCTCCACCACAATACCCAAGATGCTGGTGTAACTCCTGAGTGCAAGCAGAGCCATCTCCTGTGCAGGCTTCCTCACACAGATGTGTCTCTTCACCATTTTTGGCTGCATGGACGCTATGCTTCTTACTGTGATGGCCTATGACCACTTTGTGGCCATCTGTCACCCCCTGAATTACCCTCTCATCATGAACTCTCGTCTCTGTGTCTCCTTGGTTCTACTGTCACTTGTTGTCAACTTTTTGGAAGGACAGCTGCACGTGTGGATGGCATTGAGGATGACAGATCTCAAGGAATTGGAAATCCCAAATTTCTTCTGTGACCCTTCTCAAATTCTGGATCTTTCCTGTAGAGACACACTCTTAAATGATGTCTTCAAATATGTTGTTGCTATCATTTATGGATTTCCTACAATATTTGGAATCCTTCTCTCTTACTATAAAATTATTTCTTCTGTGCTGAGAATTCCATCATCAGGAGGGAAGTACAAAGCCTTCTCCACCTGTGGCTCTCACCTGTCAGTGGTGTGTTTATTCTTTGGGACAGCATTGGGTGTTTATGTTGGATCAGCTGTGTCACATTCTCCCAGGGGCAGTGCTGTGTCCTCAGTGATGTACACAGTGGTCACTCCTTTCCTGAACCCCTTCATCTACAGCCTGAGGAACAGGGAGCTCAAAAGAGCCCTGAGCAGGTTGTACAAACCAGCAGCTGACACCAGGAGGTAGGAAATCCATCTGTAATATCATTTTGCAGAAGGAAGAATAACCCTCAGTCCTGTAAATCCTACCTCTCTGAACACATTATTTGTATTCTCTGGTTTCATTTGTATCTTTCATGACACACGAATACTGGAGAAAGTTGCTGGATACGTCAAGATGTTTCTTAAAGTAGGGGTCAGTTTTTTGTTTTTTTTTTCATATATTTTTATTGTAATTAATAGAAGGGTTACATTATATTCACCCGATAGAAGGTACATTACTTCACAAATATTGATACCCTTTCTCATGACATGGTCCCCATTTCCCTTCCCTCCTCTCCCTGCTCCACTTGATTTCCCCCTTCCCTCTCCTATTTAAAATAACCAATTAAGCATATATAAGATATATCAGATAACAAGGTGAAATATTGTAACAATATGAAATAACCAAGGGACAGCAAAAGAGATGAGAGGTAACAGTATATTAAGGACAATAATAACTGATTATATGGCTTTTGTTTCCTTATCCTGGAAGTCCTTACATTTAGTGTCATACTATTTGGCCTAATGTCTCCAAATTTTGTTCTATTGTAAATCTCTGCTAGGAGAGCCCAAGTTTTCTACTGATTATGACAAATGAGGGAAACCATTGAGCCTATGTTCCTTTGGGTGTGGCTTACTTCATTTAATATAGTTTTGTATTGCAAAAATTTTAAATTTGTATAGGCAGCACATATCTTGATATGGTTACCCAACAAACTGAATTTTACAGTGGTTGAGATGTGAATTTTCTATCATGAATAACTTATCTCAATCAAAGTGCACAAATGGAGATCTTTTTTATTTTGGTAGCACTAGTACTTGAACTCAGGGCTTTCTTCTTTCTTAGCAAATGATGTACAACCAGATTTTTTGTTTGTTTGTAGTCATTGTATAGAAAGTATTTAGGGGTTATTAATGCACAGGTGTGCTCAGATGCTCATATCTCATGGTCAGCCTCTAGCTGCTGACTAATGAAAGCAAGGTGGGTACTTTTTGCTGTTGTTAGCTTGCTTGTTTGCTCGTTCATTTGTACCTGTCCTTGGACTTGAACTCAGGGCCTGGGCACTTTCCCTGAGCTTTTTTGCTCCAGGCTATTATTCTCCTATTTCAGACATAGCTCGACCTCTTGCTGTCTCTGTGTGTATGAGTGTGTGTGGTGTGTGTGTGTGTGTGTGTGTGTTTAATTGGATATAAAATTCTAATAGTCTTCCCAGCCATGGATGGCTTTGAAATGAAATTCCCAGGTCTATGCCTCCTGAGTGTCTAGGATTCTGTGTGTGAAGCACAGGCACACAGGGAAAGCAATAAATGAACATTACTTGTGTCTTGGTAAGAAAATGAATACTTAAGCTATTTTACATTGCTGAAGTTTTATTGATTTAGAGAACATGGGTGAGACAAATCAAATGATGTAAGATAAATAATGTAAAAGGCGTGGCTCATCATGTATTTTTACTTATGGAGAGATGAATGTGTTTTGGAGTCACTTGTGTGCTTGGCTCTCCACATATACTTAATTGAAACATTTTAACAAAAGTTTGCATTTCACAGAAAACTCGGATCGTATATCATTTAATAATTTGACTAAGCTACTTTCTCTCTTTAACACTTTTTATCTTGACTTACTTGCAGCAACAGATTTCAGACTAACATGTCCCTGTACTTGTATAATGTATGTTCATCTGAGTCATCTGTTCCATCATTCTCCTCTTCCACATGCCTTATCACCAATAGACACATTATTATCCAGATTTCATTTTTAAACAAATAAACAGAGAGTATTATCACAGCATTGTCCTTTGGCTACTTGTTTCCATTCATTCCTCTACTTCCTAATGGAACTCCACTCCAGATACTGATATTCAGGATATTTCTGTTGTTAAATTGACTGGGGACTATTTGATAGACTTAAAACTTGGAATTGAATTCTTGTATATGCTGTAATTAGCCATATTTTTGCCAGTCCTGGGGTTTGAACACAGCTCAAGGCCACATGAGTCACAGAACCACTTCCACCTTTTTCTGTGTATGTGGTACCGAGGAATGCAATCAGATTTTTGTGAATGCTAGACAAACAGTCCATCAACAGGCCAAACTCCTGGACATCATTAGCCATATTTTAGAGGCTGTCATCTGGGCATAGAACTTGGAAGCTATGCTGTCCAGAGGACACGGCTAAAATCTATTATACTGGACATTCTTTCCCCCCATTCATGTTAGTGAGTGCATTGAGATTTGTAAGCTTTGGATCAATTTTCTAATTGGGCATCTGTCTCATTTCTCTCAGAGTTCCAGGAAGAGAATATCTTATTTAGGACATAATTGACTGACAACAAAACAGAGCCACAAGCGTCACAGTTAGAAACCAGTATAGGAAATGCAATAATCAGATAGATGATTGAAAAGGAAGAAACCCAATAACTAAATGTCAATCACCATTGCCTACGTGCCAGGAATCCTTTGATACACTGTCAGCAAATTCCTCAATTCCTGAAATTACTTTAGGAAGAATCAGATATCATATCGGGGATCTTGATTTATTTCTATGTAGGAGACTGAAGACTTCATGTTTTTTTAAGTATAATTCAGTCCCAGGCCTGGTGTCTCATACCTGGAATCCTAGCTACTTAACTGGCTGAGTTCTATAGATATAGGTTCAAAGCCAGCATGGGCAGCACAGACCTGTGAGCTCTCATCTCCAATTAGCTACCAGGAAGCCAAAAGTGGAGTTTCTTACTGAAGTTTTCGAGCTTTCCTTTGGGCAGGAAAGCCTCAAGACCTGTACCCAGACCCAGAGTAAAAATCCTAGGATGCACATGGACACACACACACACAGACAGACAGAATTAGAAAACAAAGCAATGATGCAGAATCTCCTTGGAGACTGCAGGCACATTGGATCAAAATGAAGTTCACAGATTTAAAAAAAATCGCTGCTGTGAACTACCCTGCAATGCAGAATAATCTGCATTTTCTCTGATCAGAAAACACTGCATATAATGTTATAACATAGTTGAGTATCTACAATGAATACAAAAATGGTAATAAATGAGATAAAAAATCTAGGATGACTGTATTTGTCACAACTGAAAAGTGTGGGAAAGAATGTCGATATCAACTATGCGTATTTGAGTTCAAAATGATTGTGGAATTCTGATTTCTTCATTATGTATTGCTCTCTTTTTATATCAAAGGTCTCCAATTAATGCAGAGTTGTGCAATCTAACACACATGTCCGAATTTTATCTCCGGGGACTCTCAGATGACCCTGAGCTACAACCCATGCTCTTTGGGCCCTTCCTGTCCATGTACCTGATCACTGTGCTCAGAAATCTGCTCATCATCCTGGCCGTCACATCTGACCCTCATCTCTACACCCCCATGTACTTCTTCCTCTCCATCCTGTCCTTGGCTGACATTGTCTTCACCTCCTCCACCGTCCCCAAGATGCTGGTGGACATCCAGACTCACGGCAGAGCCATCTCCTATGCGGGCTGCCTCACCCAGATATCTATTTTTGTCACTTTTGGTTTTATGGATCTTTTCCTTCTTACTGTGATGGCCTATGACCGCTTTGTGACCATCTGTCACCCCCTGAATTACCCTCTCATCAGGAACCCTCGTCAATGTGTCTCCTTGGTTCTGCTGTCATTTCTCACCAGCATCTTGGATGGACAGATGCACCTGTGGATGGCTTTACATGTGACTGACTTCAAGGAAGTGGAAATCCCAAGTTTCTTCTGTGATACTTCTCAAGTCCTGGATCTTTCCTGTAAGCACACACTCACAAATGCTATCTTCAAATATGTTGTTGCTACAATATATGGATTCCTACAATCTTTGGAATCTTTTACCTTATTATAAAATTATTTCTTCAGTGCTGAGAATTCCATCAACAGGAGGGACATACAAAGCCTTCTCCACCTGTGGTTCTCACCTGTCAGTGCTCTGTTTATTCTTTGGGACAGGATTGAGGGTCTACTTTGCATCGGCCATGTCACATTCTCTCAGGAGCATCACTGTGTCCTCAGCAATGTACACAGTGGTCACTCCTCTCCTGAATCCCTTCATCTACAGCCTGAAGAACAAGAACCTCAAAAGTGCCCTGAGGAGGTTGTTCAAACCAACAGCTGTTTTGCAGAAACAACAAAGTTGATGTAGAATCAGATAAATTCTGTCTGTTTGCCTCTAGTTTCATTAGTACAATCCATTACTAGAAAAGAATCTAGAAGGATAGATTCTAAATGGAAGAATGTATCTTTTTAATGTTTAAATTGTTAGTTTGTAAAGAATGATGAATGTCTGCAGATGGTGGGCCCAACAAAGAATGTTGCAATGATTGAGTGGCAAGTTTGTAATATGTAAAATTTACCTCAATAAAATTGGACAGAAACATGCCTTTTTGTTTTCCTTTTTTAAGCAGTCTTTGAAGTAATAACTTTTTAATTGGTAGTCAGGTATCCTGCCTCCTGCCCTTTAGCTTTGAGTTATTTTTGATTTATAAGTTAGTCCCCTAATTGTTTCCTGTAATGCATTTTGTTATTTTAAAGGTGATATGTAGATGGGCTACCATTATCTAATTCAAGTAAAGAGTGCATTTCATTCTGGACAGTGTAATTCCTCCCTTCCCTTTCTTCCATAATATCTTTCAAAGAAAATTGAAAATCTTGTTTCCTAGTGAAATTATGTGAGAATAGACAAACCTAATCCACTGGCACCTACATTTGGTTCTAGGCTGCTTGATTTTCTGGGTACATGAACTCTATGATATAGGGGTCTCCTAATGCTTCAGTGAGCTGGAGGAAGCAATGAAAGAGCAGTCCATTACCTAATCTACAGGGATGTGAGTGGTGCCTTGGAAAGACATTGGAGTGTTCATCTCAAATTCACTTGTAGAAAAACCAAGAGTAAGGGACATCGCCTTGGACTTGGCCTTCCAAGACTCAACCAGCCATCGCTAGCCCACACGTTATCCCATCCTTCATCTGTCAGCTGCATTCTTACCGTGCACTTATCACTGTCAATACAGGGACACTCAGGGACATCAACTTGCAGTGAACAGTCCCCATCTTTGAAAGGAAAGTTCTCTCATGGATATACCTAACATCCAGTGTTGGTTAATGCGCAAACACAAAGGACTAGCTGGCCTTGCTGGATCAGTCCAGGCCAAGCTGAGCAATCACCCAAAGTGTGGAGCATCTAACAGGACTGGCTGAGACCACTGCATCCCATGTCAACTACTTTTTACATACTTGCTTGACTTTTCAACTCAAGAGGTTCCTGCAAGAAACATTTCTGTATGCAATTTTCACCGCAAAGTCTTTCCATGGATTTCAATGGCCGTTTCCTATGAAGTATTTACATACTTGTATATGTATGGTACATTATGGTACTAATACTTTGGAACATTTTGGAGAAAACTTATATCCCCTTAACTATATTAATGTCCCAAGAGTACCACGAAATATAGATAAGCAAGTCCATAATATACTCAGTATTTCCCTATGTCAAAACCTGCTGTACTTGGACACTTCAACTAGCAGATCCAGTGTCTACCATCAGAATTACCAGTGATGATGTTTAAGACAAGTGACAATTGTAGTGCTTTGCCTACATTGCCTTAGTTTTTATTCTTTCTGTCTGTTAATAATTTGTATATATGTGTGAAATAATATTGTTCTTAGGACATCATTATCTGATTTTGACATCACAGAACTAGTGCAAAATCATAATTAGTGACATCACATCGATGGAATGACATCACTGACCTACCATAACATCCTAACCATTGTGACATCACATGGCTATTTTTACATTAGAGAAGCTTTGACCTCATGTCCTGATTTTAGCCTAAGAAAGTTTCAGGCATGACAGGCATTGTGACAGTAAAAAAGATAATCATGACCTCACATCAAAATTTTGGCATCATTGTGACGTTGTGATGTCACTGTCACATTGTGACATCATAAACCTAGTGTGACACCACAGTGCTTGTGGCAATAAATTAATTAAAACTGAATTAAAAGCATTGGCGCCTCACACATGGAGATTAAAGAAACCCCTGCATTATTCATAGTCTCATGCTCACAATTCACACATATGCCCAGATACTATTTGTATAGGTTTCTAGTTATGAATATGGAGAGGTAGGACTTTTCTGATCATAATATCTGAGATATTCTAAGTATAAATATATGTACAATTACAATTTCATGGATTGACATAAAAAATAATGGTAACACCAGTGGGTTTTTCTCTCCAATAACAGGGCTTAAATTCAGGATCTCCTGTTTGTATCCTATTTGCTTCGTTTGTTTGCTCATTTGAACTACATCTCCAGCCTGCCTTTTTGCTGAATATTTAAAATGGGTTTCAAACTTTTTTTTCTAGCCAGACTAACTTAATGACATTTACAGGACAGATAGAAAATCCTGAAAATAGAAGAGGAAAATGCAAGTGACACAAGAAGCAAGTAAAAGTACACCTATATCACTGACATATATTCAAAAGAAGTGGCTTGGCTTGGCTCTGATATTAAGCTTCCCCAAATCCTGGACTTGTGATAAGCCATGCACAAGGAAGCAAGTTATGATTTTATGAGGCCCAAACCACTGCTTTGTATGCATTGAGCTTATACGATACATTAGGCCACAGGCGAGGTTATCTAGGCCGATCTCAGGAGGCATATTACTGGTCTGTTCCTGACAGGCTTATTTCCATAACACAGGAAGATGGCATACTATGGTGGGAAGGTATATTCTGTAACAATATAAACGTAAAAGTGTCTGAACTTTATTATTTAGTGTTTTGAGGGTCATGAGGTTTGAACTTAGCCTGGGCACTGTCTCTGAGCTCTTAGGCTCAAGGCTACCACCCTACCCCTGGGCCTGGGTTCTGTCCCTGGGCACTTCAGCTCAAGTCTACCACCCTACTCTTGATTCAAGGCCCCCTTCCATTTTCTAGAGGTTAATTGGAGATAAGAGTCTTAGGTCCTTTTGTGCCCCAGCTGGCTTTTAACCTTGATCCTCAAATCTCAGCCTCCCTACGAGTTAGGATAAGAGTATGAAGTTTGAGTGCTTCTCCAGTATATCCTTAGTTGATAGTTTTCTTCTTGATGAAAAATGACCTTGAGTGCACATGACTTCTTCTACTCTTTCAGATCGTGACAAGGCAATATTGACCCCCAACCTCCCTGCCCACTGAGGGTGGATGGAAGCTCCAGGCTCAACTCTAGGGTTCCTGTGAGGGCAGCCAGTGTCCAGCTTTAGGAGGCAAAAACCACAGGCACGAGATACTCAGATGTGAGCCCATCAGAACTGCAGTCATTCAAAATGAAGGTGGGTGCAGACCAGGCCTATTAGCTACTGTAAGGAGCCCTGAAGTTACAACACAGACCTCAAAAGTACCCAGTCTCTCAGAATATTTGCTTGCACTTGAAGAAGAACAAATTAGAAAAGTTCCACACAAGAATTTGTTTAGACTCTTCCCACATCCCAGAAGAAACTCAAAGGTCAAATGAATTTCATTCAATTCAGCCCTTCTCTATCACTGCTCTTTCCAGGAAAATTATTTTTTTCATATATTTTTATTGTAATTAATAGAAGGGTTGGATTACATGCACCAGAAAGAAGGTGTATTACTTCACAAACATTGATACCCTTTCTCATGGCTTGGTCCTCATTTCCCCCCCCCACCCCACCGTCATCTTGTTTTCCTTCCTTCCCTATCCGACTTCAAATAATCAAATACGCATATACACAATATATCAGATAACCAGGTGAAACCCTGTAAAAATATGAGATAACCAAGGACATCAAAAATGATGACAGATAACATAGTACATGAAGGACAACAATCACTCATTATAAGGCTTTTGTTTCTATACCCTGGAGGTCTTTCATTTAGTGTCATTCTATATGGCTTTGTATCTAGGTTTTGTTCTATTGTAGATCTTTGCTAGGAGAGCCCAAGGTTTCTAGTGATTATGACAAATGAGGGAAACCATTCAGCCTATGTTCCTTTGTGTCTGCCTTACTTCACTTATTATAATTTTTGTAAGTCTTTCCATTTCTTTTTTAAATATACTTTTATTGTAATTAATAAAAGGGTTACATGATATTTGCCAGATAGAAGGTGCATTAATTCACTTACATTGATACCCTTTCACATGTCTTGTACCCATTACCCTCCCCCACCCCCCCAACCAACCCAACCCCTTCTTGGTTTTCCTCCCTTCCCTCTCAAATTTCAAATAACCAAATACAAAAAAATCCAATGTATCAGATAACAAAGTGAGGTACTGTAAGAATATGAGATACCCAAGGGACAGCAAAGGAGATGAGAGATAACATAGTACATTAAGGACAACAATCAATCCTTATATGGCTTTTGTTTCAATATCCTGGAGGTCCTTTCGATTAGCTGCATACTATATGGCCTTATGTATCAAAGTTTTGCTCTATTGCAGATCTCTGCTAGTAGAGCCCAAGGTTTCTACTGATTATGACAAATGAGGGAAACCATTGAGCCTAAGTTCCTTTGAGTCTGGTTACTTCACTTAATATGATTTTTTCCTAAGTCTTTCCATTTCTTTTTTTTATTTTTTTATTTTTTTATTGTAATTAGTAAAAGGGTTACATGATATTTGCCAGATAGAAGGTGCATTAATTCACATACATTGATACCCTTTCACATGTCTTGGTACCCGTTTCCCTCCCCCCCACGCCCCCAACCCGTCTTGGTTTTCCCCCCTTCCCTATCAAATTTCAAATAACCAAATACAAATAAATTCAATATATCAGATAACAAAGTGAGATACTATACCAATATGAGATAACCAAGGGACAGCAAAGGAGATGAGAGACAACATACTACATTAAGGACAACAATCATCCATTATATGGCCTTCGTTTCAGTATCCTGGAGGTCCTTTCAATTAGCTTCACACTATATGGCCTTATATATCAAGGTTTTGCTCTATTGCAGATCTCTGCTTGTAGAGCCCAAGATTTCTACTGGTTATGACAAATGAGGGAAACCATTGAGCCTAAGTTCCTTTGAGTCTGGCTTACTTCACTTAATATGATTTTTTCTAAGTCTTTCCATTTCCTAACAAATGGGGCGATGTCATTCTTTCTGACAGCAGCATAGAATTCCATTGTGTACAAATACCACAACTTGTTGATCCACTCATCAACTGAGGGACATCTAGGTTGGTTCTGTCCTCAGGACCCACAGAATACCAGAATCCTGTGTGGACTGCTGACACAAGCCTCAGGTCTGGATAGAGATGAAGCAAGACAACTGGACTTGAATCAGTAAACTGCAAAACTGGAGAACACAAGCTGGTTATTTACAATCATCTAGGTTTGAGAGCTCAAGGCTGAACACTGATCATCAGGAAAATTAGCTCATGGTATCTCCATCTCTAAGGACTTGTTAATGTTTTTGAAATAGGAACAAAATATAAACCTAGTATTTTTGGTAAGGCTTGAGACCTTTCACTCCTCAAGGGGGCTATGTCACCTGGATTCCTTTCTTCTGACCTTTAAGATATAAATCTTCATTTTCCTTTTTCTTTGCTCAAATTTATCTTTAAGTAGTTATGCAGAGGAGTTGCCATTTAACAAAACAGCTTATGAATACAATGCATCTTGACCAGTGTCACCCCTGTGAATATTTTCTTATTCCCATGAATCTTAATAAAATAAATTGTACACACAAAGGTAAGGTGACTCATGCGTATAATCTCAGAACTTCAAATACTGACATAGGAGAATGAAAAGTTCAAAGGTTGGCTACCTACCAAGACCCTACCTCAAAAATAATAAAATAGAATCCTGGAGTTTGGCCTAGTGGTAAAGTGCTTGCCTAGCATGCACAAAGACCCAGGTTCAATTCCTCAGTACCACATACATAGAAAAGTGGTGCTGTGGCCCAAGTGGTAGAGCACTAGCCTTGAGGAAATCGCAAGGACAGTGCTAAGACTCTGAGTTCAGTCCCCAGGACTGGTATAATACTACTACTACTACTACTACTACTACTACTACTACTACTAATAATAATAATAATAATAATAATAAAAATCCAGCATATTCTTTAAAAAATTGTTAATGACACTAAGAGCACACAAATTACATATAAATTTGGAGAGTTAGATATATATGAAAAATCAAACATCATTTTCTATATTCTTAGTAGTTTTATCTGTAAGTAAAATTTCTTTTTCATGGTTGTGGTTTATTTGTGTATATGAATGACAACCCTGGGGCTTAAACTTGGGGCCTGGGCACTGTCCCCAGTCTTTTACTCAAGGCTACTAGTCTACCATGTGAGTTACAGCTCCACTTCTGGATTTTCTGGTGGTAAACTGTGGACAAGAGTCTCACAGACATTCCCACTCTGGCTGGCTTTGAATCACAATTCTCACATCTCAGCCTCCTGAATAAATAGATTACAGGTGTGAGCCACCAGTGCCTGAATCACAGTATCATATTTAAATTTTTATTTTATCCTATCAAAGTATTTACACACAGGTTTTATATTTCCATACAGTTATATAACCAGTTTAAATGAAATTCACACACAGCATTACTTTTTTCCCTCCTCCCTTATCCTTCCTTCTAGAATCTTCATGGTTTCAATTGTGTTATTTTCATAGCTACAATCTGTTTCAATACTATTCAGATGTGCATGTATATAGCAGTTGCATGTGCCATAGTAGACAAATATTGATACTTGTCTTTCTTCTTTTTATCTATGTCTTTCTACCAGACTTTGTTAACTTTCTTATTAGCATCAGTGAGTCATGTATATACAATGATGTTTCATTTTTACACACTTATTGGTGGACACAATGCATCTTGATATCTGTCCTTGTTTCACTGAACAAGATAGTCTTTAGTTCTATTCACAAAATAATGGTATCCTTCTTATAGCTCAGTAGTTCTGCATTGTGTATATGTACCACAATTTTTATATCCATTGATAGGCACCTGCACAGATTCACAGCTTAACTATTGTGAACAGGGCCCTGATAAACTTGGGTGTGCCTGCATCTATATGCCAAGTTACATTCCTTTGCATGTATGCTCAGGAGTGGTAAATAAGATTGTGATCTGAGGTTTGTGTTTGCTTTTCCTGCAGTACCAGAGATTGGACTCCGAGCCTGGTACTTATTCAGCAAGTGATCTGCCATGAAAAGCCATGTCCTGTCCTGTAGCTTTTAGCAGGTAGGGTCTCATGTTTTTGCCTGGGGTATACATTTTTCCCTCTGGGTCTGGTTTACTTTGCTTTTACTGCAGAGATAATGTACAGGGGAGTTATATAAGTTATGAATTGAGTACATTTCTTTTTTTTACAGTGTCATCTCTTCCCTCATTTTCTCCTGTTTTTGTCCCTTTTGACCACAAGTTTTATAGTTCATTTCCAACATTGTGTCTAGCAAGTATCACTACTGAATTAGTTCATTCTTTGTCCCATCATCTCTGTGCTTCCCCTTTCCCTCCCCAAAGCAGATAAACTTATAATTAAGCTAAAAGTATAGAAATCAAAAACAGTGAGAAAAGAGGAAAAACCGGAGGGGGAGAAAAGCCCACAAAAAGTAAAAAATTAAAAAAACTTCATTGTGGCTAGAAGTTTGGCCTAGTGGTAGAATGCTTGCCTAGCATGAACAAAGGTGCAGGTTTAATTCTTCAGTAGCAGATACACAGAAAAAAAGCCACAATGGTCCCAAGGCTCAAGTGTCAGAGTGCTAGCCTTGAGAAACCCAAGGACAGTGCTCAGGCTCTGAGTCTCAGACCCAGGACTGGCAAAAAAACTTCATTTCTGTTTCCTGGAGTTCATTTTGATAAACATGAAATGATATGATTATATGCGCCTAAATATTGAGCCTTTGTGCTTCTCTCCTAAGAATATCCTCATTTGTTTCCACTGTGTGGATGTTTAGAGTCCTATTTAATTAATCATGTGCAAGTATAATTTTTTTTTGTTTTTTCCTATCCATTGGGTTTACTACTAAATTTACAGGCATATTCTGATATTACAATTGAGGGAAAACACCAGGCATGGTGGCTCATGCATGTAATCCTAGCTATTCAGGAGACTGAGATCTGAAAATCAAGGTTCAAAGCCAGCCTGAGCAGAAAAGGACCAGAGACTCTTATCTCCAATAAACCTCTAGAAAATGGGAAGTGGGGCTTTGCTCACACAGAGAAAAATAACTAAAATTTTGACCCATTTAAATTTTTATTAGATATTGTTACTATTATACTATGGTATGGTATGCTATTACAACATGGTATGTTTATTAACCTTCATCTCAGGAAACTATCTGAAATTTCTACACCTTTCATACCTTTCATAATGTGTATAATGGAATGTACATTAAAATAGAACATTAATACATATCAAATAAATCAGCCTTGAGCTGAAGAGCTCAGTGAAAACGCCCAGGCTCAGGGATAGAGTGATGGCCTTGAGTTGAAGAGCTCAGGGACAGCACCTAGGCTGAGTTCAAGCCCCAAGACCCACAAAAAAAAGAAAAAGAAACCATGAAGCCTATGCTTCTTTGGGTCTGGCTTACTTTGTTTAATATAATTTTCCCTAGTCTTTCCATTTCCTTACAAATGGGACAATGTCATCCTTTCTAATTGAAGCTTAGAATTCCATTGTTTATATACACATATACCATATTTTCTTGATCCATTCATCCATTGAGGGGCATCTGGATTGATTCTATATCTTGGCTATAGTAAACCTTAACATGGTTGTGCTGGTGGCATTAGTACAGCCTGGTTATAGTCATTTGGGTAAAATATCCAGGAATGAAATTGCTGGGTCATGAGGAAGTTTTATGTTTAGTCTTTTGAGGAATCTCCATATTGCTTTCTCAAGTGGCTGAACAAGTTTACATTCCCACAGTGTAGTAACGTTTCCCTTTTGGCCACATCCCCACCAATATCTTCCTTTCATTTTTTTACCAGTCCTGGGACTAGAACTCAGGACCTGACCACTGTCCATAAGCTTCTTTCTTTTGCTCAAGGCTAGCATTCCACCACTTGAACCACAGCACCACTTCTTGGCTTTTTCTGTGTAAGTGGTACTAAGGAATTGACCCCAAGCTTGGTGCGTGCTAGGCAAACACTCTACCACTAGGCCATGCTCCTGGCCCTTTCAAGAATTTCTTTGGGGGTGGATTAATTTTTTAGCTCTAAATATATTTTAGATATGAGATTCTTGTCTAATGGATAGCTAGTAAAATCTTTTCCCATTCACTTGGCTTTCTAGTTATCTTGCTATCACCCAATCAAGAAGATACAACTTTATCATTAATGTTCAAGAGTTAAACTTTTTTCCTATGTAGAGCTTGATCCCTTTGTACTTTTTTGTTAACACAAGCTTTGGAAATCATAATGATTATCCTTACACGTGTAAAAATGATTGTGTGTATAATTAATCGCAATAAAGAAAAAAGCACCCATCTCTTTTCATGAACCATTTTTATTCTGGTAAAGTACACAGAGAAAAATAACTAACATTTTGACCCATTTAAATTTTTATTAGATATTAGTTTCTATTATACTATGGTATGGTATACTATTACAACATGGTATGTTTATTATCCTTCATCTCAGGAAACTATCTGAAATTTCTACACCTTTCATACCTTTCATAATGTGTATAATGGAATGTACATTAAAATAGAACATTTATACATATCAAATAAATCGATCATTGAACGATGCCCTTAAGGAGTGAACGTGATCAGCAATTATAATCAAAACATGATTTTTACTGTCTGGCTGAATTTAGAGTTCTGCATGCACAGATAGATTCGCTTTTCAAAAAAGACACTGCAGGTGATGCTTTACACCTGTATTCTTTCTCACTCAAGAGGCTGAGATCTGAGGATCCAAGCTGAAATCCAGCATCAATAGAAAAATCTGTGAGACTCTTATCACCAATTAATCACCAAAGTTTAGAAAGTGGAGGAATGATTCAAGTGGTAGAGGGACAACCATGATCATAAAAGCTCAGGAACAGTGCTTAGGTGCTGAGAAGAAGTCCCAGGAACACAATGGAATTCTATGCCGCTGTCAGAAAGAATGACATCGCCCCATTTGTTAGGAAATGGAAGGACTTAGAAAAAATCATATTAAGTGAAGTAAGCTAGACTCAAAGGAACTTAGGCTCAATGGTTTCCCTCATTCGTCATAATCAGTAGAAAACTTGGGCTCTACTGGCAGAGATTTGCAATAGAGCAAAATCTTGATACATAAGGACATATAATGTGAAGCTAATTGAAAGGACCTCCAGGATAGTGAAACAAAAGCCATATAATGAATGATTGTTGTCCTTAATGTACTATGTTGTCTCTCATCTCCTTTGCTGTCCCTTGGTTATCTCATATTGGTATAGTATCTCACTTTGTTATCTGATATATTGAATTCATTTGTATCTGAATATTTGAAATTTGATAGGGAAGGGGGGAAAACCAAGATGGGTTGGGGGTTTGGGGGGGAGGGAAACGGGTACCAAGACATGTGAAAGGGTATCAATGTATGTGAATTAATGCACTTTCTATCTGGCAAATATCATGTAACCCTTTTACTAATTACAATAAAAAAAGAAAAATTAACCTGTTTGAATATGTGATCATTAGCCTGTTAGAGACAATGATTGAAGATGAGGCAATGGCTTATTTTTGGTCTTGACTATACCAATTGAATTAGAATTCCCCATTTCTGAAATCTGCCTTTTAGTTATTGAAAGGCATTTTAGTGTGGCTTATGTATAAATGTCAAATAAAGAATAGGTAACACTTGAAAAAAAAGAAAAACATAAAGGTCTGTTTCTGTCCAATTTTATTGAGGTAAATTATGCATATTAAAAACTTGCCACTCAATCCTTGCTAAATTCTTTACTGGGCCCACCATCTGCAGACATTCATCATTCTTTGCAAAGGAACAATGTAAACATTGAAAACATACATTCCTCCTTTAGGAATCTATCCTGATATAGCCAGGACCTTTCTAAGGATGGATTGTACTAATGAAACTAGAATAATCAGGTATTCAAGCAGGTAGATTTTATCAGATTATATACTCAAGTTTGTTGCTTCTGCAAAAACTACATAACAAATAAACTTCCTACCTGCTGGTGTCAGCTCGTGGTTTATACAACCTGCTCAGGGCACTTTTGAGGTCCTTGTTCCTCAGGCTGTAGATGAAAGGGTTCAGGAGAGGAGTGACCACTGTGTACATTGCTGACACTAGACAATAGACAATAGACAAATGGAAAGTTACATTCACGCTGTTTTTTTTAATGAAACCATCTACCACCACTTCCATACGAATAGTTTTCTCAGTCATATTCTATCAGATAACAAGGCAGCCTATAGGAAAACAATAAGAAATTTTACGTAAGATTCCTGTGAGCTGCAGCGTAACAATGTAATAACTTACATCCTTCATTACTGCTGTTCCTTGATCTCCTCTAACAGAATTCCAAGTTTCTGTCTTGTCTTCATTATGCAGAAGCAGTACTTGCAGTTGTTTGCTCTTTAGTTAAGACATTTCACTGTATATTGAGAGAAGAAGGAAAACTCTAAATCACGAGGAAGCTTGCAGAAAACACACTTGTATGAATAGCGTGGTACACTCACTACACACTTGGTTGCTTTGTGTCTCTGATGGGTCATGTCCATGAAGTACAGATGAAAAGATTGTCCCATGCCTGAAGTGTATGAAAACCTCAGGCTCAATCCTCACAGTGGACCATGAATAGGGCAACACAGGAGATTTCTAACTGGGGATAATATTTCATTGGAGATATTTAGGGAGATGTCAGGGGACTGGCTGGTAATAGGCTCTTCTATGATTGTGGATGCACAATTCACAGAGCTCACAATTTTCCAAACTGGTGCCGAGCAAATCATCTCTAAGGACCCACTAACATGGATGGCGGGTGAGGCACAAAGGCCTGAAAGAATAGTTTTGAAGCATGTCCTTTCATAAACAAAGCTGGTCTAGTCTATGCATAGATGACATGATGCAAAGTATGGCTAATTATAGGCTATACAGGAAGACCATTCTGCGTTGCAATCCCTTTGGACAGTTCCCAGACAATTCATAAAGGAAATATCTAGAATATCAGTGTCTTGAATAGGGGACTACCAAGAAGGAATGGATCACATGGAATCAGTGAACAGACAGTGGAGAAATTTTTTTACAATACTCAATGTTCATGTATAAGAGGAAGTGTGGATATTAATGTGGCAGGTGGGGAAGGGGGAGAGGGAAAATTTTGGAGGGTGTGATTGGGTTTAAGATGCATTGTACATGTACATGAATGACTTAAATGGAAAGTTCTGTCTAAAAACAGGTGAAGAATTAATATCTCTGAATCGAGGCTGAACTGTTTGCTCCCATATGTGATCCTAGCTACTCAGGATGCTGTGAGTGAAGCCAGTATGGGCAGGAAAGTCTGTGAGACTCTGATCTCCAATAGACTACTCAGCAAGGGCTGGAAGTGGCACTGTGACTCAAGGAGTGGAGCACTGGACTTGAGCCACAAAACCCATGGGCAGTGTCTAATCCCTGAGTTCAATCACAAGGACCAGGACAAAAAAATGTTAAAAACAGAAAGTAATGTACATTTAACTCCCAACAATGACTCATGTGAAATGCAAAATTTTATTTAGAAATGCCAGTTAAAGCACATGGTGGTATGCTATAGCAGATTCCAGAAGTGACATCAGGACACACAGAGCCTCCCCATACTTCAAAACTATAAACGATGAGACACACTTTTCATATGATTTATTTTAGGCAGTTTCATTTGTTTGAACCATATTCTACATGCCAATGAACCTTCTGTCATGTGGGAGAGTGTATTTAATATTTTTCTAGGTTAAATAGCAAGGAAAGTCATGTATTATTTTTTTCCTGACCCAAAACACTAACACATGAAGAAAAGCTCAACATCTCTGGTCATAAAAGAAATGCAAAGCAGAACAATTCTAAAATTCCACCTCACTCTAGTTAAAATGGCCAGGATCAAGAAAACTAATAACAACAGATGGTGGAGGGGGTGTGCCCAGGAGGGATCACTACTACACTGTTGGTGGGAGTGCAAACTCGTACAACCACTATGGAAAGCAGTATGGCAGTTCCTCAAAAGACCAAACATACAGCTCTCCTATGACCCAGCATTTCCACTCCTTGACATTTACCCAATCGTCCAGAAACAAGGACAGACTAAATCCACTAGCACAACAATGTTCATTGCAGCACTATTTACCATAGCAAAGATATGGAACCAACCTAGATGTCCCTCAGTTGATGAGTGGATCAACAAGATGTGGTATTTGTACACAATGGAATTCTATGCTGCTGTCAGAAAGAATGACATCGCCCCATTTGTTAGGAAATGGAAAGACTTAGAAAAAATCATATTAAGTGAAGCCAGACTCAAAGGAAGATAGGCCCAATGTTTTCCCTCATTTTCATAATCAGTAGAAACCTTGGTCTCTCCTAGCAGAGATTTGCAATAGAGCAAAACCTGGATACATAAGGCAATACAGTATGACACTAAATGAAAGGACCTCTAGGATATAGAAACAAAATCCATATAATGAGTGATTGTTTTCCTTTATGTACTATGTTATCTCTCACCTCTTTTGTTGTCCCTTGGTTATCTCATGTTGTTAGAGTATCTCACTTTGTTATCTGATATATTGGACACATTTGTATTTGGTCATTTGAAAGTGGATAGGGAAGGCGGGAAAACAAAATGAGGGGTGGGGGTGGTGGGGAGAGAAATGGGGACCAAGGCATAAGAAAGGTATCAATGTATGTGAATTAATGCACCTTCTTTCTGGTGAATATACTGTAACCCTTCTAGTAATTACAATAAAAAGATATGAAAAAAACCACACCTTCCAAAATACTCCCCCTCTCCCTTCACCAACAGAAACATTAATAGACACACTTTGTCTTGTGCATGCATATTAAATATTGTGAGAAAATTCTCTACTGTTTCTTCACTGATTCCATGTGATTCAATCCTTCCTGCTAGTCCCCCATTTAATACACTGATATTCTAGGTATTTCCTTTATGAATTGTCTGGGAATTGTCCAAAGGGTTTGTAACATGGAATTGCCTTCCTGTATAGCCTATAATTAGTCATACTTTTCATCTTGTCATCTATGCATAGACTAAACCAGCTTGGTTTACAAAAGACATGTTTCAAAACTGTTAGGCATTTGTGCCCTTCACCACCTCATCCATGTTAGTGGGTCCTTAGCCCCCTTCCCTTTCCTATTTCAAATAATCCAACATATATAATACACCAGGGAACACATTCAAGTATAGTAACTATATGAGATTAACCAAAGGGCAACAAAGGAGTAGAGAAATAACATAGTACATTAAGAACAACTGTCACAAAAGATAACGCTTTTGTTTCCCTAACCTAGAGATCTTTTCATTTAGTCTCATCCTACATGACCTTATGAATCTAGGTTTTATGCTAATGTAATCCTCTGCTAGAAGAGTCCTAGATGTGTACTAATTATTGCCAATGAGAGAAACCACTGAGCCTATGTTCCTTTGGGTCTGGCTTACTTAGGTTACTTAATATGTTTTTACTTTTTATTTCGTCTTTCCTTTGGTTTATTCCCAGTTTTTGATTTCTGTAATCTTCATTTTGAGTGTAAATTTATCGGATCTGGGGAAGGAAAAGGGAATCACAGAAACAGTATAACCAAGAGTGAACCAATTCAACAGATACTCACTAGACAATATGCTGAAAATGAACTTTATAACTAGGGAGGGCACTGAGAGAGGGAAAATGGTGAGAAAATGAAGGAGTAGGTAACACTATTTTCAAAGCAATGTTCTCATTATCTTAATTATGTAACTGTAACCCACCTGTACATAACATTTACAATAAAATTTAAATGAAAAGCAAGTTGACTGCAATTTTTAGAAATTCCATTTTAGTTCCACACCTGAAGTCTTTTTTCCCCTACCATTATGTGTATGGTTTTCTGAGGTGAATGTTGAAAATTTGGCAACTATAATTTTGTTTTCATTTTTATAATCAATATTTATGAAAAATATTTTACCTACCTCATTCAGTTGAGTCCAGTGTACATAATGATATACACCTGCCATGTAATAATAGTCATTTATATAAAAAGACGGGAAGTTTTGATTTATAATTTTCATACATGATGTAAATTAAATTATTTTAAAAGCTAAAAAATAGAATAGTTCTGTCTAACTGGGGTCTTTGATTCTTCCATATGCAACTTTAGTGTATGTGCTTTAACTTCTTTGAGGTCTTTGATCTAGTATAAAGGAGCCTGAATGATTGCGTTGAGCTTCCAGATTTTTGTGTTGACCATCCTCCTGGATTGTTCTATCTGCTAATTATTGTTCTGCTTAAACGGGGTGTATCTGCTAAAAATTGTTCTATCGGCTAAGAATAGTTCAGTCTTTCATTCTTCCATATGCAACTTCAGTGAATCTGCCTTTACTTTTTCGAGGTCTTTGACCCTGTATATTGGAGAATGAATGTTCGAGGTTTACTTCCACCTGCATTGTTCTGTCACTAAGAGTTGTTCTGTCTAAACGGCGTCTTTTGTTCTTCCACATGCAACTTCAGTGTATCTGCTTTTATTTCTTCCAGCTCTTTGACCAAGTCTCCATTAGGAGACTGGATTTTTGCGTTGAAACTTCTGTTGCATTGCTATATCTGGTAAGAATAGTTGTGTTTAAATAGGTTCTTTTATTGTTCCATATGTAACTTCAGTGTATCTGCTTTTACTTCTTCGAGGTCTTTGATCCTGTGTAATGGAGACTGGATTATTCTGGTTGAATGTCCTTCGGCATTGTACTCTCTGATAAGTACTGTTCTGTCTAAATGGGGAATTTTATTCTTCCACATGCAACTTCAGTGTATCTGCTTTTACTTCTTCCAGCTATTTGACCAAGTAAAATGGAGACTGGATGTTTGGGTGAACCTTCTCTTGCATTGCTCTATCTGGGAAGAAAAGTTCTGTCTAAACGGGGTCTTTTATTCTTCCATATGCAACTTCAGTGTATCTGCGATTACTTCTTCGAGGTCTTTGAGCCAGTGTAATGGAGACAGGATTTTGGCGTTGAACTTTCTCCGTCATTATTCGATCAGCTAAGTATTGTTCTGTCTAAATGGGGACTTTTAGTCTACCATATGCAACTTCAGTGTATCTACGTTTACATTTCGAGGTATTTGATCGAAGACTTGATTTTTAGGTGGACGTTACTCCTGCATTGTTCCATCTGCTAAGTATTGTTCTGTCTAGGCAAGGTCTTATATTCTTCAATGTGCATCTTTAGTGTATCTGCTTTTACTTCTTCTAAGTCTTTTATCCAGTATAATGAAGACTGGATTTTTGCGCTGACCTTCCACCTGCACTGTTCTATCTGCTAATTTTTTGTATAGTCTTTTTTATTGTGATTAATAGAAGGGTTACGTTATATTTGCCAGATAGGAGGTGAATTACTTCTCAAACATTGATGCTCCCTCATGTTTTTGTCTCCGTTTCCCTCATCCCACGCCCTCCCTTCATCTTGTTTTCCCCTTCCCTATCCTATTTCAAATAAACATATATACCATATACCAGATAACAAGGTAAGATACTGTAACAATATGAGATAACCAAGGGACAACAAAAGCGATGAGAAATAACATAGTACATTAAGAAAAATAATCACACATTATATGGCTCTTGCTTCCATATCCTGGAGGTCCTTTCATTTAGCCTCATCCTATATGGCCTTATGTATCTAGGTCTTGCCCTGTGTAAACTGCTAGGAGAGTCCAAGGTTTATACTAATTATGACAAGTGAGGGAAACCATTGAACCTATGTTCCTTTGAGTCTGGCTTACTTCACTTTTTTCCAAGTCTTTGTATTTCCTTGCAAATGGGGCTATGTCATTCTTTCTGATTGCAGCATAGAATTCCATTGTGTATAAATATCACATTTTTTGATGCACTCATCAACTGAGGAGCATCTGAGTTGGTTCCATATCTTTGCTATGGTAAATAGTGCTGCAATGAACATCGTTGTACTAATGGGTTTAGTGTGTCCTTGGTTCTATCCAGTTTCTTTTTATGTATGAAGATGTTTAATCTCTGTGGAAAATGGTAATTGCATTGGCCATCAAAAAATTCAACATTTTCTTATGTCATCATTTGATCTTATCTCTTACTCTCCCTTAGATTAATTTTAATGCTTCTAGAGCTTGCCGTGCAATAAAAAATTTCTGAGTTATAAAAAATAATATCCATTGAATGCTTTTAAAGTAGTTGTGCTAAAGTGCAGTATTTTAACATATCCTTTTTGTTTATAATTTATCTTAATTGCATATCTGTCATTCTCCCTACCCATCTATTAGATCCCTACCTATCTCCTAAAATTTCCATTTTCCACATACATATAATTGAATATTATGACCATATATGGTCAGCATTCCTCTCTCCATTTGTCTACCAGTCTACATTTAGTCCTATAGTTCAGACAAAACATATTTTGGCTTCCAAATGTTCCTTTGTTAAACTGGTGTTTGATTGTTTAAGAAGTTTCACCATGGAAACCCATCCTAGTATGTATCATTCTTTCACCAGTCTGACTGTGTACATATGCATATGGACTTGTGTGTGTGTTTCATATGGGTTTATAGTTTGAATTCTATAATTTAAAATAATTATTTAATACATTCAAACAAATAGGTTTTTGAAAATTAAAAATGTTGTAAATAAGACTTAGTAGATTCAGTAGTGAAAATATATACTTTTTTCAATTATATGTTCAAATGTGTTCCTGCTGAAAAGATCTGCCCTTTGTAATATTTTTGTCTTCCTTTGTTATACTTAGGATAACCAAAGTGGTTTCACTTTAATTTTCTATTTGGTTATTACCAAGATCAAGATAAGTTGAAGTTGTAGCTGGTTATTTCTAACATCTTATGTGCAAAATAGTGGAGGTGCAGAGATACAATTAGACGCTTAACACTGTGCTTTTATAATTTCGCATTATCTTGAAGCTGAGGAACAATTATGGTTTGTTTTTTTTAACTTTATGGCTTTTTCTATTGCCAGAAACTTTCTCCACCATCTTTGTGATCTATGATATGACTAGTCTTTCAGGATGCCCCTGTGCTCTGGGAATGTTGCCAGCTCAAGGAGGAGGTCAATTTTTAGTGCTCTTAAACTGTCATTTGTTTGCTCCTTCCATCTTATATCTCTCCCTGCTCAGACTATGGTTTGGAAAGCCCAGTGGAAGAATTTATGTCTATATAGTTATGTTTGTATTTCCATTACCATGTCCATAGCTTTGGGTATGCAGTTACTGAGTCTTCGCTCTTGTACTCTTTGGACTTAATAGCCACATATTAGGGATAAAATGTGCCTTTTGTTACTTAGGTCTTGACTTGTCTCACTCAACATGATTCGCTCTAGTTTCATCCACTTCCCTGTGAATGCCATTATTTTATCTTGTCTGTTGGCTATGTAGAATTCCATTGTGTATATATACCACATTTTCTGTATCCATTCATCTGCAGTAGGGCATCTGGATTGTTTCCATCGCCTGGCTGTTGTGAATAGTGCCGAGATGAACATAGCTGAGCAGGTGTCTTTATAATATCCTGGGTCATGCTGTTCAGGATAGATGCCCAGAAGTGGTATGGCGGGATCATAGGGAAGGTCTATTTTCAGTTCTTTAAGGAACCTCCACACTGCTTTCCAGAGTGGCTGAACTAGTTTAAAATCCCACCAGCAGTGCAGTAGGGTTCCTTTTTCTCCACAACCCCGCCAGCAACTGTCATTGTCTGAGTTCAAAATCTTGGCCATTCTTGTTGGGGTAAGGTGGTATCTTAGGGTTGTTTTTATTTGCATTTCCTTTATGACCATAGATGATGAACATTTTCTCATATGTTTTTCTGCCATTGTAATCTCTTCTTCTGATAGGTCTCGCTTTAGTTCTCTTGCCCATTTAGTGAATGGTTTATTGGGTTTTCGGGGGATTACTTTCTTGAGTTCCCTGTAGATACTGGATATTAAGCATTTGTGAGATGTATTGTTGGTGAATGTCTTTTCCCAGTTGGTTGGCTGTCTCTCTACTTTTGCAACTATGTTTTTATCTGTACAGAAACTTTTTATTTTTAGGTAGTCCCATTTATCGAGACTCTCTCCAATCTGTTGTGACCATGTTCTGTTCAGGAATCTTTTGCCTGTGCCTATGAGTTCCAGTGTCTCTCCTACTTTATCATGTAGCAGTTTCACGATTTCCAGTCTGACGTTGAGGTCTTTGCTCCACTTTGAGTTGATGTTTGTGCATGGCGAAAGGCTAGTTTTCTGCATGTGGCTGGCCAGTTTTGCCAGCACCAATAATTGAATAGACTGTGTTTGTTCCATTGTATATCTTTGGCTCTCAATGGGGTCTTTTATTTATCCATGTACAACTTCAGTGTATCTGCCTTTATTTTCCGACTTCTTTGATCCAGTGTAAATGGATTTTTGCATCGAACTTCATGTTGCATGGTTCCATCTGCAAAGAATTGCGCTTTCTAAATGGGGTCTTTTATTCTTCCATATAGAAGTTCAGTGTATCTGATTTTATTTCTTCGTGGTCTTTGATCCAGGATAATGCAAACTGCATTTTTGCGTTGAACTTCCTCCTGCATTGTTCTCTCTGGTAAGAATTGTTTTGTTTGAACAATGTCTTTTATTGTTCCCACTGCAACTTCACTATATCTGCTTTTACTTCATCCCGGTGGTTGATCCAGTATAATGGAAACTGGATTTTTGCGTTGAACTTCCTCTGACATTGTTCTATCTGCAAAGAATTGTTCGGTCTCAGTGCGGTCATTTATTTATCCATGTGCAACTTCAGTGTTTCTGCTTTTACTTCTTCGACGTCTTTGATCCAGTATTATGGAGACCTGATTTTTGTATTGAACTTCGTGTTGCATTGTTCTATCTGCAAAGAATTGCACTGTCTAAACCGGGTCTTTTATTCTTCCCTCTGCAACTTTAGTGTATCTGCTTTCACTTATTCGAGGTCTTTGATCTGTTATAATGAAGACTGGTTTTCTGTGTTGTACTTCCTCCTGCATTGTTCTATCTGGTAAGTATTGTTCTGTCTAAACAGGGTTTTTTATTCTTCCATATGCAACTTCAGTGTATCTGAGTTTACTTCTTCGAGGTCTTTTATCCAGTACAATGTAGACTGAATGTTTGCATTGATCTTTGTCCTGCATTGTTCTATCTGCTAGGATTTGTTCTGACTAAATGGATATTTTATTCGTTCCTGTGCAACTTCAGTGTAACTGCTTTTACTTCTTTGAGGTATTTCTCCAGTATAATGTAGACTGAATTTTTGCATTGATCTTTGTCCTGCATACTTCTATCTGCTAGGAAGTTTTCTGACTGAACGGAGATTTTTATTCGTCCCTGGGCAACTTCAGTATATCTGCTTTCACTTAATTGAGGCTTTTGATCCAGTATAGTGGAAACTGAATTTTTGTATTCAACTTCCTCCTGCATTGTTCTATCTGTTAAGAATTGCTCTATCTAAACGGGAGCTTTTATTCGTACATATGCAACTTTAGTGTGTCTGGTTTTCCTTCTCAATGTTTTTGATCCAGTATAATGAAGTCTGAATTTTTGCATTGAACATCCTCCTGCATTGTTCTATCTGCAAAAGCTTGTTCTGTCTAAAAAGGGTCTTTTGTTCATCCATATGCAACTTCAGTGCATCTTTTTGTCTTATTCAAGGTCTGAGATCCTGTACAATGGAGACTGGATTTTTGCATTGAACTTGGTCTGAATGGTTCTATCTGGTAAGAATTTTTCGGTCTAAACGTTGTCTTTTATTCTTGCATATACCACTTCAGTGAATGTGGTATAACTACGAGTTCTTTGATCCATGGTTATGGAGACACGATTTTTCAGTTGAGCTTGGTGCAGTATGGTTCTATCTGCTAAGAACTGTTCTGTCCATACGAAGTTTTTTATTCTTCCACATGCAACTTGAGTGTATCTCATCTTATTTCTTCGTTGTCTTTAATCCAGTACAATGGACACGGGATTTTTGTGTTGAACTTCATCCTGCATTTTTCAATCTACTAAGAATTCTGTCTAAACGGGGTCTTTTAGTTTTCCATATTCAACTTTAGTGTATCTCCTTTTACCTTCATGTTGCATTGTTCTATCTGCAAAGAATTGCGCTGTCTAAATGGGGTCTTTTATTCTTCCATATGCTACTTCAGTGTATCATCTGATTTTATTTCTTCGAGGTCTTTGATCCAGGATAATGCAGACTGGATTTTGGGGTTGAACTTCCTCCTGCGTTGTTCTCTCTGCTAAGAATGGTTTTGTTTGAACAGTGTATTTTATTCTTCCCTCTGCAACTTTAGTTTATGTGCTTTCACTTATTGAACTGGTATAATGAAGACTGTTTTTGTGCGTTGTACTTCCTCCTGCATTGATGTATCTGCTAAGTATTATTCTGTCAAAGCAGATTCTTTTATTCCTCCATATGCAACTTCAGGGTATCTGATTTACTTCTTCGAGGTCTTTTATCCAGTATAATGTAGACTGAATTTTTGCATTGATCTTTGGGGAGCAAGGAATTTAGAAACCTGTCCCTTCCCTCAACAGCCCCCTTCCCCAGACCATTGACTGGCAACTGACAGGCAGGCGGCGCTAAGACCAAGCACCCCACCAAGGGAGGCGGAGGTGTCCCAGTCCCCACCCACACACCAGGTTCCTCTCCCAGGCCTCTGACTGGACACTGACAGGCGGGCTATGCCAAGACCCAGCATCCCACCAAGGTAGGTGGAAGTGTCCCAGCTCCCACCCGCCCACCAGGTTCCTCTCCCAGGCAACTGGGTCTGGAGAGTGGGGAGCGCTGAGACCCTGCCTTACAACAGAGGGTGGGGTGTGTGGGAAAATAGAAGCCAGCATCTGTCCCCCCAAATCTTGAGCCGGGCATCCTCCAGCTGGGAATCCTGAGCAAGACAGCACTGAGGGCCCCCCCCCCACAGTCACAGACTCTCTGACAAAGCAGCAGGGAACTGAAGGGCTGACCAGCAGCCAAGATCCCTTCTGAGAATCAGAAAGGTGCAGCTCCGTCCTTGGAGCCCATGTCCTCAGCTGGGCCCCACCCCTGGGAACAGAGCAGACAGCTGCAGGCCCTGCTGAGAGCCCCTGGAAACTCCCAAACCCCAGATCCTTGGCCGGGGGCCTGCCCCTAGAAGCAGCACAGGAAAACCAACCATCTGCCAAGCACACTGAGACTGAAGCTAGCAGATCCATCCCACAGCCCACTGTGAGGCTACTGGTTGGGCTGAGAGCTAGTCGTGTAGCAGCACACAGCCTCTGGGAATGGACCGAATACCTGCAAAAACTGCAAACTCTGACCTAGTTAGCAGAGGAATCAATTTGGCCGAGAACCACAGGTATTCACATATTCCCAGAACCACGGTCCCAATCCAAGTAAACAATGCTACCTACTGACCACAGAGTGAACTAAACAACAGTTCTCAATGCTGAGGAGAGTGCAAAGAAGAATTATGACATACATAAATAATCAAAGTCCCACGCAAAGCCCAAAAGGTAACAAGAGCGAAGGGACGAGAGAGATGTCACCATCCCAAGAAATGACCCCTGAAGAGACACAAAACAGGACCCTATTCAAGGAGATGATTGTGAACATGACTAAGAGATTAAAACAGAACTCCAAAATCAATTCCAGGAACATAAGCAGGAAATCTCCAAAGAGCTCCTCAAATTCAAAAGAGAAATGGAAGAAAATATTAATACCCTCAAAGCAGACATGATCACCTCAGTGTCCACACTTCAAGCAAAAATGGAGGCATTAAGCAGCAGATTGACTGAGATGGAGAATAGAGCATCAGAAACAGAAGACAAAACACAAGAGCTGGAACAGAGAATCGCCACCTTGGAAAAATCAGTCAGAATCTACCAGAGAGAGCTCCAGGAATTGGCAGATGTAGCAAAGAAGTCTAATCTTCGTATAATAGGGATTATTAGGAGGGTGCCGAATTCCAGGACAAAGGTATGCAACCTTATTCACCAAAATCATAGCAGAGAACTTCCCCAACTTCAAAAGGGAAAATACTCACATTATTGAAGGTTTTAGGACCCCAAGCAGGCAAGATCCTAGAAGGAACTCACCTAGACATATCATAGTAAAGACATTAGACGCGAATACTAAGAAATCGATCTTAAATGCTGCAAAAACAAAGAATGAGCTATATTATAATGGGAAGAACATTTGAATTACATCAGATCTCTCCACGCAAACCCTAAATGCAAGAAAAGCTTGGAAAAACATCATTGATGTCCTGAAGACCAACAACTGCCAACCCAGACTGATATATACAGCAAAACAAGCATTTACATTTAAGGGAGAAACAAGAATATTTCACTCCAAAGAGAAGCTTTATGAATAGGTGCACACTAAACCAGCATTACAAAGAATACTAATTAATCGAGAACAGATGGTAGAACATCAAGAACCCCCATCAAGATCAAGAAGCAAACACCTATAATTCACTAAACACAAAAGGGGAAAAAAGAGAGAAATGAAACCCAGAAGTAAAAATAAATTACGACAATGGACACTGACCACTTCTCCATAATCTTCCTAAATGTGAATGGGCTGAACAATCTAATCAAAAGACACAGAGCAGCAGACTGGATTAAGAAACACCACCCATCTATATGTTGCCTCCAAGAGACCTACCTCACTGCCAAAGACAGAAACAAATTCCAAGTGAAAGGATGGAAATGAATTTTCCACTCCAATGCACCATGCAAAAAAGCAGGAGTAGCAATCTAAATCTCCGACAAAACTAACTCCTCAGTAAAATCAATACATAAGGATAGAGACGGCCATTATATTTTAGTAAAGGATACAATCCATGCCCATAATATTACAGTTATAAACATCTACTCCCGCAACACGGGAGCACCCAAATTCGTCAAAAAACTCTTTTAGAACTACAGAACAAGATAGACTCAGACACAATCATTGTGCATGACCTCAATACACCACTCTCAACAAATGACAGGTCAACTCAACAAAAGTTAAGCAAAGACACCATTGAATTAAATGACACCATAGCCCAGCTGGGCTTAACAGATATACACAGAATCTTCCACCCAATGGCGAAACTTTTTACATTTTTCTCAGCAGCACACGGCACACACTCCAAAATAGATCGTATAATAGTTCATACAGAATACTTAAGCAGATACAAGAGGTCTGATATAATCCCATCCATCCTATCAGACCACAGTGGAGTCAGACTAATTCTGAACAATGCAGTCAAAGTAAAAAAACATTCAATCACATGGAAACTGAACAACACACTTCTGAATAACCCCTGGGTAACAGATCAGATCAGAAATGAAATTAAGAACTTCCTTGAATGTAATGACAATCAAGAAACATCACAAAGGAACTTATGGGACACAGCAAAGGCAGTTCTAAGAGGCAAATTTATCGCACTGCGAGCGCATATTAAAAAGACAGAAGAAGAGCACGTAAATAACCTTAAAATAAAACTGAAACACCTAGAGGAGCAAGAAAAAGTTAATTCTAAAACAGCTAGAAGGACAGAAATAACAAAAATAAAATCAGAAATTTCAGAGATTGAAATAAGATCTACTATACACAAAATTGATAAATCAAAAAGTTGGTTGTTTGAAAGTGTCAACAAAATAGACAGACCCTTAGCAAGATTAATCAAAAAAAGGAAAGGGGAGACTCAAATAAACAAGATTAGAAACCCCATGGGAACAATCACAACTGATTTCCAAGAAATCCAGTCCATAATGAATAGGTATTACCAGGGCCTATATTCAAAGAAACAAGAAAATCTAGTAGAAATGGATGATTTCTTAAATAAATATAGGCTACCCACACTGAACAACAATGAGGTAAACAAATTGAACAGACCAATTTCTTACAATGAAATTGTGGAAGCAATCAGGGAAATGCCAACCAAAAAAAGCCCAGGTCCAGATGGATTCACTGCAGAATTCTACAAGACGTTTAAAGATGAAATAACACCTATACTCTTGAAACTCTTCTGAGAAACAGAAACAGAAGGAGAAATACCAAACTCATTTTATGAAGCTAATATTACTCTCATCCCCAAACCAGGGAAAGACCCAACAAAAAAGAAAACTACAGACCTATCTTCTCTTATGAACACAGACGCAAAACTCCTCAATAAAATATTAACCACAGAATCCAGAAACAAATTAAAAAAAATCATACACTATGATCAAGTGGGCTTCATCCCACAGATGCAAGGCTGGTTTAACATTCACAAATCAATCAATGTAATACATCATATCAATAGAGTTAAGGATAAGAATCATATGATAATTTCTCTGGACGCGGAGAAGGCATTTGACAAAATACAGCATCCATTCATGTTGAAAGCACTAGAAAAAATAGGAATAAGAGGTACATTCCTCAAAATAGTGAAAGCCATATATGAAAAACCTACAGCCAATATTATACTAAATGGTGAAAGACTGGAACCATTCACCTTAAAATCAGGAACTAGACAGGGATGCCCACTCTCTCCACTTCTCTTCAATATAGTGCTGGAACCCTTAGACAGCGCAATAAGGCAAGAAAAGGACATCAAAGGGATCCACATAGGGAAAGAAGAAATTAAACTATCCTTATTCGCACTGACTTGAGTGACCAAACAAACTCCACTCCCAAACTTCTAGAATTAATAAACCACTTTAGCAAAGTGGCAGGATACAAAATCAATCTTCAGAAGTCAGTAGCCTTCTTGTACACCAACAATATATAAACAGAAGGTCAAATCAAGAAAATGATCCCATTCGCAATAGCCCCCAAAAGAATAAAATACTTAGGAATATACTTACCCAAAGATGTAAAGGAATTATTCAATGAAAAATATAAAAGCCTAATGAAAGAAATTAAAGAGGACACTAGGACATGGAAAGACATCCCATCCACATGGCTAGGGAGAATCAACACAGTGAAAATGGCTATACTGCCAAAATTTATATACAAATTTAATGCAAACCCCATCAAAATCCCAAAGACATTGATTACGGAAATTGAAGATATAATCCAAGGATTCATATGGAATAAAAAAAGACCTACAATAGCCAAAACAATTCTAGGCTAAAAGAGCAATGCTGGTGGTATTACAAAACCAAACTTCAAACTCTACTATAGAGCCATAATAACAAAAACTGTTGGTACTGGCACAAAATCAGACCAGAAGATCAGGGAACAGAATAGAAGACCCAGAAATAGAACCACATAACTATAGGCAACTTGTATTTGACAAAGGAGCCAAAGATATATACAACGGAACAAACACAGTCTATTCAATTATTGGTGCTGGCAAAACTGGCCAGCCACATGCAGAAAACTAAAAATTAACCCTAACATTTCGCCATGCACAAGCATTAATTCAAAGTGGATCAAAGACCTCAACGTCAGACTGGAAACCATGAAACTGCTACATGATAAAGTAGGAGAGACACTGGAACTCATAGGCACAGGCAAAAGATTCCTGAACAGAATCCCATGGACACAACAGATTGGAGAGAGACTCGATAAATGGGACTATCTAAAAATAAAAAGTTTCTGTACAGATAAAAGCATAGTTGCAAAAGTAGAGAGACAGCCAACCAAATGGGAAAAGATATTCACCAACAATACATCTCACAAATGCTTAACATCCAGTATCTACAGGGAACTCAAGAAAGTAATCCCCCGAAAACCCAATAAATCATTCACTAAATGGGCAAGAGAACTAAAGCGAGACCTGTCAGAAGAAGAGATTACAATGGCAGAAAAACATATGAGAAAATGTTCATCATCTATGGTCATAAAGGAAATGCAAATAAAAACAACCCTAAGATACCACCTTACGCAACAAGAATGGCCAAGATTTTGAACTCAGACAATTACAGTTGCTGGCGGGGTTGTGGAGAAAAAGGAACCCTACTGCACTGCTGGTGGGATTTTAAACTAGTTCAGCCACTCTGGAAAGCAGTGTGGAGGTTCCTTAAAGAACTGAAAATAGACCTTCCCTATGATCCCGCCATACCACTTCTGGGCATCTATCCTGAACAGCATGACCCAGGATACTATAAAGACACCTGCTCAGCTATGTTCATCTCTGCACTATTCAGAAAAGCCAGGCGATGGAAACAATCCAGATGCCCTACTGCAGATGAATGGATACAGAAAATGTGGTATATATACACAATGGAATTCTACATAGCCAACAGACAAGATAAAATAATGGCATTCACAGGGAAGTGGATGAATCTAGAGCGAATCATGTTGAGTGAGACAAGTCAAGGCCTAAGGAACAAAGGTCGCATGGTATGCGGTTATGAAATCCAAACATTACAAGAGCGAGGACTCAGTAACTGCATACCCAAAGCTATGGACATGGTAATGGAAATACAAACATAACTATATAGACATAAATTCTTTCACTGGGCTTTTCAAACCATAGTGTGTCTGGTTTTACTTCTCAACGTTTTTGATCCAATAAAATGGAGTCTGAATTTTTGTATTGAACATCCTCCTGCATTGTTCTATCTGCAAAGGATTGTTCTGTCTAAAAAGGGTCTTTTATTCATCCATGTGCAACTTCAAGTATCTGATTTTATTTCTTTGCAGTCCTTGATCCACTATAGTGGAGATTGAATTTTTGCGTTGAACTTCCTTCTGCTTTGATGACGTGCTAAGAATTGTTCGGTCTGAACTGCATATATTAATCTTCCCTATACAACTTCAGTGCATCTGCTTTCTCTTATTCAAAGTCTTTGATCCAGTATAATGGAGACTGGATATTTGCGTTGAACTTTGTCCGAATGGATCTATCTGCTAAGAATTTTTCGGTCTAAACGTTGTCTTTTATTCTTGCATATACACTTCGATGAATCTGGTTTTACTATGAGTTCTTTGATCCAGTGTAATGGAGACGTGATTTTTCAGTTGAGCTTGGTGCTGTAGTGTTCTATATCTTAAGAATTATTCTGTCTAAACGGAGGTTTTTATTCTTCCATATGCAACTTGAGTGTGTCTCATCTTATTTCTTCATGGTCTTTGATCCAGTAAAATGGACATGGGATTTTCAGTTGCACTTCATTCTGCATTTTTCTGTCTACTAAGAATTCTGTCTAAACGGGATCTTTAGTTTTCCAAATTCAACTTTAGTGTATCTGCTTTTACCTCTTCGAGGTATTTGACCCAGTATAATTTAGACTGGATTATTGCCTTGAACTTTCACATGGATTGTCCTATCTGCTAAATATTGTTCATTCTAAACCTGGTCTTTTATTCCCCCCATATGCAACTTCAGTGTGTCTGGTTTTACTTTTTCGAGGTCTTCGATCCAGTAAATGGGAGACTAGATTTTTGCCTTGAACTACCTCCTGCATTGTTCTACCTGCTAGGATTTGGTCTGTCGAAGCGTAGTCTTTTATTCCGCCCGGTGCAACTTCAGTGTGTGTGCTTTTACTTCTTCCAGGTCGTTGATCCAGTATAACGGAAACTGGATTTTTGCGTCGAACTTCCTCTGGCATTGTTCTTTCTGCTAAGAATTGTTCGGTCTCAACTCGGTCATTTATTTATCCATGTGCCACTTCAGTGTTTCTGCTTTTACCTCTTTGACGTCCTTGATCTAGTATTATGGATACCTGATTTTTGTATTGAACTTTGTGTTGCATTGTTCTATCTGCAAAGAATTGCACTGTCTAAACCGTGTCGTTTATTCTTCCCTCTCAACTTTAGTGTATCTGCTTTTACTCATTTGAGATCTTTGATCCGGTATAATGAAGACTGTTTTTGTGCGTTGAACTTCCTCCTGCATTGTTCTACCTTCTAAGTATTGTTCTGTCTAAACAGGGTCTTTTATTCTTCCCTATGCAACTTCAGTATATTTTATTTTACTTCTTTGAGTCCTTTTATCCAGTATAATTTAGACTGAATTTTTGCATTGATCTTTGTCCTGCATTATTCTGTCTGCTCGGAATTGTTCTAAGTGGAGATTTTTATTCGTTCCTGTGCAACTTCAGTGTAACTGCTTTTACTACTTTGAGGTATTTATCCAGTATAATGTAGACTGAATTTTTGCATTGATCTTTGTCCTGCATTGTTCTATCTGCTAGGAATTGTTCTGATTAAACGGAGTTTTTAATTCGTCCCTGTGCAACTTCATTGTACCTACTTTCACTTAATTGAGGCCTTTGATCCAGTATAGTGGAGACTGAATTTTTGTATTCAACTTCTCCCTGCATTGTTCTATCTGTTAAGAATTGCTCGATCTACACTAGTACACTGTTGGTGGGAGTGCAATCTCGTTCAACCACTATGGAAAGCAGTGTGGCAGTGCCTCAAAAGGCTAAACATAGAACTCCCCTATGACCCAGCAATCCCACTACTTGGCATTTACCCAACCATCCAGAAACAAGGACATACTAAATCCACTAGCACAACAATGTTCATTGCAGCACTATTCACCATAGCAAAGATATGGAACCAACCTAGATGTCCCTCAGTTGATGAGTGGATCAACAAGTTGTGGTATTTGTACACAATGGAATTCTATGCTGCTGTCAGAAAGAATGACATCGCCCCATTTGTTAGGAAATGGAAAGACTTAGAAAAAATCATATTAAGTGAAGTAAGCCAGACTCAAAGGAACTTAGGCTCAATGGTTTCCCTCATTTGTCATAATCAGTAGAAACCTTGGGCTCTACTAGCAGAAATCTGCAAAAGAGCAAAATCTTGATACATAAGGCCATATAATGTGAAGCTAATTGAAAGGACCTCCAGGATATTGAAACAAAAGCCATATAATGAATGATTGTTGTCCTTAATGTACTATGTTGTCTCTCATCTCCTTTGCTGTCCCTTGGTTATCTCATATTGGTATAGTATCTCACTTTGTTATCTGATATATTGAATTTATTTGTATTTGGATATTTGAAATTTGATAGGGAAGGGGGAAAACCAAGATGGGTGGGAGGTGTGGGGGAGGGAGAGAAATGGGTACCAAGACACGTGAAAGGGTATCAATGTATGGGAACTAATGCACCTTCTATCTGGCAAATATCATGTAACCCTTTTACTAATTACAATAAAAATATTAAAAAAAGAAAAAGAAATGAATTCAACTATCAAAGATGAAATCTATATTCAGATAAAATATACTGGATTAATTTGAGAAAGGATGAAATATATCAAAATAAATATTGACTATCTTTAAAAAAAAAGAATTGCTTGATCTAAACGGGGGCAACTTCAGTTTGTCTGGTTTTACTTCTCAACGTTTTGAATCCAGTATAATGGAATCTGAATTTTTGCATTGAACATCCTCCTACATTGTTCTATATGCAACTTCAGTTTGTCTGGTTTTACTTCTCAACGTTTTGAATCCAGTATAATGGAATCTGAATTTTTGCATTGAACACCCTCCTACATTGTTCTATCTGCAAAGGATTTTTCTGTCTAAAAAGGGTTTTTTATTCATCCATATGCAACTTCAAGTATCTGATTTTATTTCCTTGCAGTCTTTGATCCACTATAGTGGAGACTGAATTTTTGCCTTGAACTTACTTCTGCACTGATGATCTGCTAAGAATTGTTCTGTCTAAACTGCATCTGTCTCAAACTGTCTAAAATTGTTCTGCCTAAACTGTTTTGTCTAAAACTTCTGGGAATTCACAAAAAACAATATTTTCAGATTGTGACTTGTGTTCAGAAATGCTGTCCTGACTTACGTGGTGTTTACTCAAAAACAAAACCCAATTCCAGGAAAGTTTTATAATTTTTTTAAGAAAATAAGATAAACTTGATGGATGCTGAATTTATTTCCATTGGGATAATACTTTTCTACAAAGGGGTGGGATTGAACTAGTTTCTCTCTTTGTCCCTTCTTTCCTTGGGCCAGACCTTGGACTTGAACTGAGGTCCAGAGTGCTGTTCTTGCGCTTCCTTTTGCTCAAAATTGCTGCTCTACCACTCAAACCAAAGCTAAACCCGTTTCTTCATGGTTAATTGCAAATAAGGGTCAATGGACTTTTCTGCCCTGGTTGGCTTTGAACCACAATCCTCAGATCTCATCCTCCTGGGTAGCTAGAATTACAGCTGTGCGCCATCAGTACCCAGCTTCTCATTCTCTATTTTTGAAGACTAGATTGCAACTCAGTGTTATTGTACACTCTTAGACCCTTGCCTTCTATGGCTGTATGTCTCTATAGTAGAAGCAAATAGGAATTTGAGAGTGGAGCAACCAAAAGACAGAGTTCAAGACATTCAGGATATGTCACCATGGAGAATGATTTCAGACTATTTGGTACCAGGTGGTGACACTAACTTGCAGATACTTGAACAAGTATACATAGCTTTTGTTGCCCACTTAATTTTTCTAAAACATGTTCTTGTTTCAATAGGTGTCCAAGGAAGACAGAGTCAGATAATTTTACCCCAGTCTCAGAGTTCCATCTCCCAAGTCTCTCCGAGAATCCAGATCTGCAGCCCATCCTCTGTAGGATGTTTCTGTCTCTATTACTTGATCACTGTGCTCAGAAGTCTTCCTGAGTCTGCAGTGATCCCCAGGCAGTGAAGGGATTAAGATCTTGTCATAAACTTGCAGTTGGTGATTGAAATTCAAATGAGCACATTCACCTTTGTGGGAGAGGAATGGTCTAGGGGAGGCTATCGAAGCCTTCTTTTCTTCTTGGGGCATGCTTTCAATTCTTCACAGTCCTTCCATCCTCGAAGTGTTTTGACACTTCCTGGGTCCATAATTGTTGAAGGAATCTCTGATCATTCAGGTTTGCCCCAGACTTCAGGGTACTCTGTGGGCTTTGTTTTGTTTTTGCCAGTCTTGGGGCTTAAAGTCAGGGCCTGAGCACTTTGCCTGAGCTTCTTTTGCACTGGGATACCACTACCACTTGAGCCCCAACAGCACTTCCTGCTTTTTCAGAACCAAAGAATAGTACCCAGGTCTTCTGGCATGCTAGTCAAGCACAACTCCACCTGCTAAACTCTTGGCCCTAGCCTGTGCTTTTAGAGTATCTCTTTCTGAAAGAAAGCAGGGTGGGTTTGGGGGGTGGAAGTAAGGAAGGGTGGAAGAAAGGAAAACAAAAGTCCTCTGCTGCCAATTGCATAGAAAGTATAGAAAGTCCAGGATAAATGCATAATGAAGAAGTCTTAGAGGAAACTTGCTGTGACAATAATATAACTAATGAAATGAATAGTAACTTATTGTTGAAGGAATTCCTGAAATTCTACTGAGTTATGGCTGTCGAAATAGCACAGAATCTTTAAGCATTACAGGCAACACGTAACATTCACCTTACGGATTCTTGCTTACACAATGGGATGTATCTCTCTGAACTTTCGAAGAGAAATTCTCTCTGATCTTCTTGAGAATCTGTATCACGTCTTGCCTTTATTACCAGTACCACATGCACAGAAAAAAAAATCCAGAAGTTGTACTGTGGCTCAAGTGGTAGAGCTCTAGCCTAGAGTAAAAACACCAAGACAGTGCCCTGTCCCTGAGTAGAAGTCAGTAAGGCAAGATAAGCTAGTTTACACAGCTTATCTGGCTCTTTTTCTGGGTCTGTGTTGGATGTTCAGCAAAATGTAGGGGACATGGGAACGACGCACACAACCACCCACCCACTGTCCAGCACTGTAGGGGACAGGAAAGAGAAGCTGGGCTTAGCGGGGTCTGTGCTGCTGGCTCCAGAGCTAGTGATGTGATGAGCTGAGTGGGATGATGGGCAGTGTCCAGAAAACACCTGCTAGGTTGAACCCTCTAGGTGAAAACGGTGTGGTGAGGACACAGGTGTTCCCTTTAGATGTGTTAGGCCCCCAGAAGTGGTGCCATTGGCCATGGAAGTGCTCCTCTGTGTGTTCCTCCTCTTCCCTCTGCCTCTCCTCCTAGTGCTTTCACGGACAGGAAGTGCTGGTTTCTCCAGTAGCTCGGTGGTGAACTGCCTGGCTCCAGTGTGTCTCTACCACCTCACAGGCTGAAGCCCATACTGAGGGCCACAGCCTGTGTCCCCTGCCTTTCTACCAATCATAGATCTCATGGATATACTTAAATGTTTTAAACTCTTTTATTTACCAAATAATTTTAATGTTTTTATATTGCTGTCTCTATTTATTTGTGAATTTATTTCTTGGGCTCTGGTCCTGGTACTTAAAAAAGTGTATTAGGCTGTCCAAATCTAGGAAATAGTTTTTATCTACCAATACAGAATAGAATTCTTACAATATATTCTGGGAAATTCATATCACAGGGGATATCTGGTTAGGCCATAATACACACACACACACACACACACACACACACACACACAATCATTTTGTCTTTCTCTTTATCTCTCTTTCTCTGTCTTTGTGTCTTTGACACCTATGTCAGTGACATAGTGTACTTTTACTTGCTTCTAGTGTCACTTGCATTTTCCTCTTCTATCTTCAGGATTTTCTATCTGTCCTGTGAATTTCATAAAGTCAGTCTGGTTAGAAAAACTGTTTGAAAACATATTTTAATTATTCAGCAAAAAGGCAGGCTGGAGATGTAGTTGAAATCAGCAAACAAGAGCTGAACAAAGGGGATATAATGAGGAGATCCTGAATTTAAACCCTGGTATTAGACGGAAAACCCCACTGGTGTTCGCATTCCTTTCCATGTCAATCCATGAAGTTGTAATTGTGCCTAGATTTATCCTTAGAATAGCACAGATATAAGGATAAGGAAAGTACTACCTCTCTATATTCATAACTAGAAAGCTATACAAATAGTTTCTGTGCATGTGTGTCAATGGTGAGCATGCGACTATGAATGATACAGGAGTTTCTTCAATCTCCATGTGCGGGGCTGACAATATTTGGACCAAGCCGATGTCCCTTACTCTTGGTTTTTCTTCAAGTGAATTTTGGATGAAAACTCAACTTTCTGTCCAAGGAACCACTCAAATCCCTGTAGATTATGTAATGGATTGCTATTTCACTGCTTCCTCCAGCTTACTCAAGCATTACGAGACCCCCATATCATAGAGTTCATGTACCCAGAAAATCAAGAAGCCTAGAACCAAATGTAGGTGCCAGTGGATTAGGTTTGTCTATCCTCACGTAATTTCACTAGGAAACAAAATTTTTAATTTTCTTTGAAAGATATTATGGAAGAAAGGGAAGGGAGGAATTACACTGTCCCGAATGAAATGCACTCTTTACTTGAATTAGATAATGGTAGCCCATCTGCATATCACCTTTAAAATAACAAAATGCATTACAGGAAACAATTAGGAGACGAAGTTATAAGTCTAAAATAACTCAAAACCAAAGGGCAGGAAGCAGGATATCTTGCTACCAATTAGAAAGTTATGACTTCAAAGTCTGCTTATTAAGAAAAAAATGTCTGTTTCTGCCCAATTTTATTGAGCTAAATTGTCTATATTACAAACTTGCCACTCAATCCTTGCTAAAATCTTTGCTGGGCCCACCATCTGCAGACGTTCATCATTCTTTACAAAGTAACAATTTAAACATTAAAATCATACATTCCTCCTTTAGGAATCTATCCTGAATTAGCCAGGAGCTTTATAAGGATGGATTGTACTAATGAAACTAGAATAATCAGGTATTCAAACAGGTAGGATTTATCAGATTATATACTCAAGTTTGTTGCTTCTGCAAAACTACGTAACAAATAAACTTCCTACCTGCTGTTGTCAGCTCGTGGTTTGTACAACCTGCTCAGGGCACTTTTGAGGTCATTGTTCCTCAGGCTGTAGATGAAAGGGTTCAGGAGAGGAGTGACCACTGTGTACATTGCTGAGGACACAGAGCTGCCCCTGGGAGAATGTGACAGAGGTGACTCAAAGTAGACCCTCATTGAGGTCACAAATAATAAGCATACCACTGACAGGTGAGAGCCACATGTGGAGAAGGCTTTGTACTTCCCACTTGAAGATGACATTTTCAGCACTGAAGAAATAATCTTGTAATAGGAGAAAAGGATCCCTAAGATAGGAAGGAAACAGAAAATGTTACCAATAATGTATTTAAATAAATTATCAGTGAGTGTGAGGACAGTTCCAGGACTTGAGAGGGTCACAGAAGAAACTTGGGATTTCCACATCCTTGAAATCAGTCTTTTGTAATGCCATCCACACGTGCATCTGTACATCCAAGAAGCTGGTGACAAATGGTAGCAGAACCAAGGAGACACAGAGACGAGGGTTCATGCTGAGAGGGTAATTCAGGGGGTGACAGATGGCCACAAATCAGTCATAGGCAATCACACTAAGAAGCAAAACTTCCATACAACCAAAAGTAAGAAAAATAAAAGCCTGGATGAGTCAGCCCTCATAGGAGATGGCTCTGCTGTGAGTCTGGATGTCCACCTCCACCTTGGGGAGGGTGGTGGAGGTGAAGCCAATGTCGGCTAAGGAGAGGATGGAGAGGAAGAAGTACATGGGGGTGTGGAGGTGGGGATCAGAGGTGACGGCCAGGATGATGAGCAGATTTCTGAGCACAGTGATCAGGTGCATGGACAGAAAGAGTCCAAATAGCATGGGTTGTAGCTCGGGGTCCTCTGAGAATGCCAGGTGATAAAATTCTGAGATGTGTGTGTTAGATTGCACAGCTCTGCATTAATTGGAAACCTTCAATGAAAAGAGAGAGCAATACAAAATGAAGAAGTCAGAATTCCAGAATTATTTTGAACTCAAATATGCATAGATGATATTTACATTCTGTTCCACACTTTTCAGTTGTGACAAACACAATCATCCTAGATATTTTATGTCTCATATATTCCTATTTATATATTCATTGTACATACTCAACCATGTTAGAACATTATAGGCAGTGTTTTCTCATCAGAGAAAATACATATTATTCTTCATTACAGGGTAAGTCACAGCAGTAATTTCTTTTAATCTGTGAAATTCAGTTTCATCCAATGTGCGTGCAAGCTCCCAGAAGATTTCTGCATTGTTGTTTTTTCTCTCTCTCTCTCTCCCTTCCTCCAGTCCCTCCATATCCCCCCCTATCTCCCCATATGGATCCTAGTATTTTGACTGTGGGCTTGGGTAGAGGCCTTGAGGTTTTCCTGCCCAAAGGAAAGCTCAAACTTTTGAGTAAGAAACTCAACTTTTTGCTTCCTGGTAGCAAATTGGAGATGAGAGCTCACAGGTTTTGCTGCCTAGGCTGGCTTTGAACTTCTACCTACAGAGCTCAGCCTGTTAAGTAGCTAGGATTCCAGGTATGAAGCCCCAGGACTGGGACTGAAGTATACTTTAAAAAAACATGAATTCTTAAGTCTCCATCATATAAATAAATCAAGATCTCCGATATGATATCTGTTTCTTCCCGAAGTATTTTCTGGAATTGAGGAATCTGCTGACAATGTAGCAAGGGATTCCTGAGATTTAGGGGTAGGGGGTGTGGGAAAATAGGAGCCAGCATCAGCCCCCCCTCAATTCCTGAGCGGGGCATCCTCCAGCTGGGAATCCTGAGCAAGACACCACCGAGGGGCCCCACACATTCACAGACTCTGACAAAGCAGTGGAAACACAGCAGGGATCTGAAGCGCGGACCAGCACCCAAGCTCCCCTTCTGAGAACCAAAATTGCGCAGCTCTGCCCTTGGAGCCCACATCCCCAGCTGATCCCCGCCCCTGGGAACAGAGAGGTCTCCTGCTGGTCCTGCTGAGAGCCCCTGAATCTCTCAATCGCCAGACCCTTGGCTTGGGACCGTCCCTGGAAGCAGCACAGGAAAACGTCTGCCAACCATCCTCAGACAGAAGCTCGCAGAGCCATCCCATGGTCCACTTTGAGGCCACTGGTTGGGCTAAGAGCTAGTTGTGCAGCAACACATAAGTTTTATTCTAATACTTTCCAAACTTTGTACTCAAATACGCTACCTACTTACCCCCTGATCTCTCTCATTCTACTTTTCTATCTCTGGACCTCTGCTCATCTTTCAACCCTTATACTTCATGGATATACACTTGATGGCTGTTGAGCAACACTGTATAGCTAGGTGTTTAATTATTCTCTAGGCTCCGAGGGACTTAAAGACAATAGAGATTGGATTGAGAGGATTATTATTTTGGGTATAAGTCGCTTATCAGTGGATTATGAGACTGGTCGGTAACTGCACAAAAAGAAAGAGTGATAACACCAATCAAAACTTCTGAACATCTAGAGTCTGCCAGCTACAGAGGACTAGGTTGGTTATATCTGAAAAACTATAATCGTGTTTAGTATTAATCTTGCTCCCATTTTCAAATGGGCAGAACAAGAAACTCAAGAAAAATGTCAAAACAAGAAACAACATCCCCCACCCAATCTAAACAGAAAATGGAACTGTCCCTGGCAAACCTAGAGGAGAGTCTTCCAAGTGCTATACAAATGCAATTGATAAACATCATTAATGAAAAATGTGAAAATAGGGCCGGGAGTTTGGCCTAGTTGTTAAAGTGCTTGCCTACCATGCATGAAGACCCGGGTTTGATTCCTCGGTACCACATACATAGAAAAAAGCCGGAAGTGGTGCTCAGGCTCAAGTGGTAGAGCTCTAGCCTTGAGAAAGTCCAAAGACAGTGCTCAGGCCCTGAGCTCAAGCCCAGGACTGGCAAAAAAAAAAAGAAAAATGTGAAAATATAAAGAAAGAGATAAGGGAGAAGCCATAGCTAAACAAGAGGAAATCATAAACAAGGTGATAAGTGAAAAAGAAGAAGCCATAAAGGAGGTCATAATAAAGGTTTTTCAAAGAAAGATGGATGAATTCATAGAATCCACAAATAAAAGGGTGACCAAACTCCAGCAAATGTCCAAAGAAAATAAAGTTACTGAGCTAACCACTCAAATGGAAATCAAGGAGCTAATGAAATCCATACATGATCTAAAAGAAGAGATGCAAGGCATCAAAAAAGAGCAATTAGAAGCAAGGGAGATGAAAAATAAAGTATATAGCTTTGATAGCAGGTTAGACAATGCAGAGGAGAGAATTTCAGGGGCTGAAGATAATTTAGTTCTTATAGAGAAAGAAAAGAAAATGAGTCAAATCAAGGAAATATGGGAGAGCGCTTCAGGAGGTCCAAGATACAATTAGAAAGCCTAATTTATGGCTAATTAGTATTCAGGAGGGCGTGGAGAAACAGGTCAATGGTATTGACCTTCAGGGAATACTCTCAGAGAATTTCCCAAATATCCAGAAGGGCAGGCCCATCCAGATACAAGAAGCTTTTAGAACCCCAAACAGACCTGACCAGAAAAGCACATCCCACCGCCACATCGTAATCTGAACTGGATCAACAGAAACCAAAAAAAGGATCCTAAAGGCAGCCAGGGAAAAGGGTTCAGTAACCTATAAAGGAAAACCAATCAGAATAACCCCAGATTTCTCAGCAGATACCATGCAAGCAAGAAGTAACTGGAAGGATATATGTCATGCCCTTAAGTCAAATAACTACCAACCAAGAATACTGTACCCAGCTAATCTCTCATTCATAACTGAGGGAACAATAAAAACATTCCATTCGAGGGAAAAGCTGCAACAATACATCGCAACAAAACCAACACTACAGAGAATTCTCAAAGATGTTCTATACATAGAAAACCAAAATAAATGCAATATAGGGAAAGAAATGGCACCTAAACACCATACCATCTAAGGACCAAAAGAACTGTCAAGACACAGGCCCAAATAAAAGCTTTTAAAAATGGTAGGACCTAATAAATATCTCTGAATCCTAACTCTCAATATCAATGGACTCAACTCTCCAATTAAACGGCATAGGCTGTCTAGTTGGATCAAAAAGCCAGAGCCATCGTTCTGCTGTCTTCAAGAGACACATCTTACCCAAAAAGACAAGCATCTTTTGAAAAAGAAAGGTTGGAATAAACTCTATCAAGCTGACGGCCCCCATAAACAGGCTGGAGTTGCCATCCTCATATCAGATAAAATAGACTTCAAACCAAAATTAGTAAGAAAAGACAAAGAAGGTTACTACATACTACTAAAGGGATCTTTCCTCCAGGAAGACATAACGATCCTAAATATTTACACACCCAATCCCGGAGCTCCAAACTTCATCAAGCAAACTTTTCTTAAACTGAGACCATACATAGTTCGAAATACAGTGATTGTCGGTGACTTTAACACACCACTTTCACCTACGGACAGATCAACAAGGCAAAAACTCAACAGAGAAACCTTAGAACTGAACAACTATATAGACCAACTAGATCTAACAGACATCTGCAGAATATTCCACCCAGCAACAACACAATATACGTTTTTCTCAGCAGCACATGCAACATTTTCCAAAATAGATCACATCTTAGGCCATAAAACAAACCTGGACAGATTCAGAAACACAGAAATTATTCCATGCACACTCTCAGACAACAAAGGCATCAAACTGGAACTGAACACACATCTCCACCAACGAAAACCCTGTAACTCATGGAGACTGAACAACACATTGTTGAATCACCAATGGGTCATCGAAGAGATCAGAACAGAAATCCAACAGTTTATGAAATTTAACAGTAAGGATCACACAAACTACCAACTCCTTTGGGACACAGCAAAGGCAGTACTCAGAGGAAAATTTATAACGCTGAGTGCCTACAACAACAAGTTGGAAAAATTGGAAACCAACAAGTTAATGTCTCACCTTAAGCTCCTGGAAAAAGAGCAACAAACCAACCCTAATCCCAGTAGAAGAAAGCAAATAATTAAAATCAAAGCAGAATTAAATGATTTGGAATCCAAAAAAACTATAGAAAGAATCAACAAAACAAGGAGTTGGTTCTTTGAAAGAATTAACAAAATTGACAAGCCCTTAGAAAATCTTACCAAAAAAAGAAGAGAGCATATCGAAATAAACAAAATCGCAGATGAAAATGGTAATATCACGACAGAAATTACCAAGATCCAGAATATCATGAGGGAATAATTCTCAAACCTTTACGCCCACAAATTTGAGAATCTATATGAAATGGATGAATTCCTAGGCAATATTAACATACCCACACTGAACCAAGAAGAACTAAGCCAACTCAACAGGCCTATTTCAAGCTCTGAAATAGAAATGGCAATTAGAGAACTTCCACCTAAGAAAAGCCCAGGGCCAGATGGATTCACAGCTGAATTCTATAAGGTCTTCAAAGCAGAGCTCACACCAATACTCCTCAAGCTATTCAACGAAATTGAAAATGAAGGTTCCTTACCACACTCATTCTATGAAGCCAGTATAACCCTCATCCCCAAACCAGACAGAGATTAATCAAAGAAAGAGGACTATAGACCTATATCTTTGATGAACATCGATGCAAAATTTCTCAACAAAATACTGGCCAACCGTCTACAACAACTCATGAAAAAAATTATACAATACGATCAAACTGGATTCATCACAGGGAGGCAAAGCTGGTTCAACATACGCAAATCAATTAATATAATTCAACACATCAACAGGAGCAAGGACAAAAATCACATGATTGTCTCAATAGATGCGGAAAAGGCATTTGACAAGATCCAACACCCCTTTATGTTAAAAGCTCAGGAGAAACTCGGAATCCATGGAACATTCCTAAATATACTAAAGGCTGTGTATGACAAACCCACTGCCAGTATTATACTTAATGGTGAAAATCTAAAGCCATTCCCTCTAAAATCAGGAATGAGACAAGGATGCCCACTCTCTCCATTCCTCCTTAACATAGTGTTAGAATTCCTGGCCAGTGGAATAAAGCAAGAAGCAAGCATAAAGGGGAAACAAGCAGGGAAAGAGGAAATAAAACCATCCTTCTTTGCAGATGACATGATTCTGTATTTAAAGAATCCTATAGACTCTACTCCCAAGCTCCTTGAGCTGATTCAAAATTTTGGAAGAGTAGCAGGCTATAAAATCAACCCTCAAAAATCAACTGCCTTCCTTTATGCCAACAGTGAGAGGAACAAGGCAATAATCAGGAAAGAAACTCCTTTCACAATAGCCTCAAAGAAAATAAAGTACCTAGGAATGAGCTTAACTAAGAATGTAAAGGACCTTTCTGATGAAAACTTTAAAACCCTAAAAAAGGAAAATAAAGCAGAACTAAGGAAATGGAAAAACCTCCCATGCTCCTGGATTGGAAGAATCAACATTGTGAAAATGACAATCTTGCCAAGAGCTATCTACAAATTCAATGCAATAACCATCAACATCCCAATGTCATTCTTTAAAGAAATAGAAGAGGCAATCCAAAATTTCATATGGAATAATAAAAGACCCCATATAGCAAAAACACTTCTTAGCAGAAAGAACAGCGCTGGAGGAATTTCAATTCCAAACTTTAGACTCTATTACAGAGCTATAATTCTCAAAACAGCTTGGTACTGGCGCAGGAACAGGCCTGAAGACCAATGGAATAGAACTGAGGACCCAGGTATTAAACCACAGACCTATGGCCACCTAATCTTTGACAAGGGAGCCAAAAAAATAGAATGGAAGAAAGACAGCCTCTTCAACAAGTTGTGCTGGCAGAAGTGGTTAAGCACCTGCAGAAAACTAAAGCTGGATCCTTCTTTGTCACCTTGCACTAGAATTAACTCCAAATGGATCAAAGACCTGGAGGTAAAAGCTGACACACTGAAAACTCTACAGGAAGGAATAGGAGATACACTAGGCCTCCTTGGCACAGGTCGAAACTTTCTTAATAAAGACCAAGAATCACAACAAGTCAGAGAAAGGCTGAATAAGTGGGACTGCATTAAAGTGCAGAGCTTTTGTATGGCAAAGTACATAGCTAGTAAACTAATCAGGAAGCCTACAGAGTGGGAGAAGATCTTCACCGACCAAACAACGGACAAAGGCCTCATATCTAAAATATATCAACAACTCAAAAAATTGAATCAATCCAAAACTAACCTCCAAAGTAACAACCACCCCATTAAAAAATGGGCCAAAGTCTTAAAGAGAGTCTTCTCTGAACAAGAAACAAAAATGGCCTATAGATACATGAAGAAATGCTCAACATCTCTGGTCATAAAAGAAATGCAAATCAAAACAACTCTAAGAGTCCACCTCACTCCAGCTAGAATGGCCAAGATCAGGAAAACGAATGACAACAGATGCTGGAGGGGATGTGGCCAGGAGGGATCACTACTACACTGTTGGTGGGAGTGCAAACTCGTTCAACCACTATGGAAAGCAGTGTGGCAGTGCCTCAAAAGGCTAAACGTAGAACTCCCCTATGACCCAGCAATTCCACTACTTGGCATTTACCCAACTACCCCGAAACAAGGACATACTAAACCCACTAGCACAACCATGTTCATTGCAGCACTATTCACCATTGCAAAGATATGGAACCAACCTAGATGTCCCTCAGTTGATGAGTGGATCAACAAGTTGTGGTATTTGTACACAATGGAATTCTTTGCTGCTGCCAGAAAGAATGACATCGCCCCATTTGTTAGGAAATGGAAGGACTTAGAAAAAATCATATTAAGTGAAGTAAGCCAGACTCAAAGGAACTTAGGCTCAATGGTTTCCCTCATTCGTCATAATCAGTAGAAACCTTGGGCTCTACTAGCAGAGATTTGCAATAGAGCAAACTCTTGATACATAAGGCCATATAATGTGAAGCTAATTGAAAGGACCTCCAGGATAATGAATTAATGCACCTTCTATCTGGCAAATATCATGCAACCCTTTTACTAATTACAATAAAAAAATAAAATAAAATTTAGTAAAAAAAATACCAAAAAAAGGAAATATTGAACCTCTTTAGCTACACACGGTGAGCAAATCCATAAAACACTGTGATTTTGTGTTATATCAGTCATGAAGGAAATCTACAACTAGTTGTGGTGAGGCTGAGAAGAAACAGGCATCCTCAGACACTGTTGGTGTGGATGTCACCTATACAGTTACCATAGAAACAAGTTTATACCTGAGTGGGAAATTGAAATTAGTAAAAAAACAAAGAAAAAAATAAAACTCTTGACTTAAAATCTCATATGTATGGCCATAATTGCTGTTCAGAAAGTGTAGGAATTCTACTTGGATTCTTGTATGTGTTTATTTCGGTTCTGCGAAGTCAAAAATAAAAGTCATCTTGCCAGGTGGCAGAGACTGATATCTGTAATCCCAGCTGTGAGGGTGTGATGCTGAGATCTGAGGATTGTGGTTTAAAGGCAGCACAGACAAAAGTCTATGAGAGTTCCATCTCTGAATAGCTTCCCCAAAAGGGGATTGTGTAGATGTGTCTCAAATGGTAGAGGGATAACCCTGACCAAAAATGCTAATGGAGAGCACCCAGGGGCTGAATTCAAGTTCCAGGGCTATCACAGAAGAAGGAGTAAGAGAAGGAGGAGGAGGAGGAGAAGGAGAAGGAAAAAGAGGAGGAGGAGGAAGAGGATAAGTAGTCGTTCAGAATGTCAAGAGGAAGAATTGACATTGAAGAGGATAATTTAGGGGGATACCGTGTAAGTTTGGATTGTGATAAGTGCTTTCTATGTTCAATTTAGAAATGCATTAATATGCCTGAATGGGTATATTAAGGACAATTCACATTGAAAAGAAAAAAGATTTTAAAAAGATAGCAATTAGAATTCTTTGTAAGACATGGCCACACATTGACAAACAAAGCCATAGGGCTTTGCAGATTAGACATGACCTAATATCTCTTTTTTAGATGGAAAATATATACTGAGTCCTAAAATGTGGAAAAATTTTGACCATGGTGAAATTCAGCCGCTTTTTTTCTCTCTTCCAATGGACTACTTTTTTATGTGGTTCACAATCCATCAAGACAGGAGACTACTCTGCCTGGCAGTTTCCTCAGAGCGCCCATCACGTCCTGGTTCCTCAGGGTGTAGATGAAGGGGTTTAGCATGGGAGTGACCACTGTGTACAACACTGAGGCCATCTTGCTTCTGTGGGCAGAGGAGGACACTGCAGAGCTGAGGTACACCCCAAGTCCTGTCTCGTAGAACAAAGAGACCACACAGAAGTGAGAGCCACAGGTGGAGAAGGCTTTGTGCTTGCTAGCCATGTTGGACAGCTTCATTAGAGAGGAGAGGATCTGACGGTAAGAGAAGAAGATTCCTAAGGCAGGAAACACACAGAACAGCACAGTAGCCACATATATAGAAATATCATTGATGAGGGTGTCAGAGCTGGCCACCTGGAGAACCTGAGCTAGTTCACAGAAGAAATGGGGGATGGTGGTTCCTGGGGAGAAGGTTAATTTCTTCATCAGTAAAACATGGATTAGTGATATGCAGAAAATGATAAGCCAAGACACGAGGACCAGGAGGCCAGAGAAGTGAGCATTCATGCTAAGTGGGTAGTTCAGTGGGTGACAGATGGCCACAAAATGGTCATAAGCCATCACGGTCAATAGGAAATTATCCATTCCAGCAAAAACCAGAAAGAAATACCCCTGAGTGAGGCACTCTGGGTAGAAGATGTCTTTCCTCTGGGTCTGGATGTTCACCAGCATCTTGGGGATGGTAGTAGTACTAAAACAGACGTCCACAAAAGACAGGTTGGAGAGGAAGAAGTACATGGGGGTGTGGAAGAGGGGGTCAGAAGTGATGGCCAGGATGATGAGCAGATTTCCGAGCACGGTGATCAGGTACATGGACAGGAAGATCCCACAGAGCATGGGCTGGAGTTGAGGGTCGTCTGAGAGTCCCAAGAGGAGGAATGATGATTCCCCTGTGTGGTTTTGTGTGGTCATAGCCCTGGCTGTTCTCCTTGGAGCAAGAAAGCAAAGATTCAATCAATACCCACTGCTAGCTCAGGTGCTCATGCCCACCCAGGGAAGCCTTTTTCTTTCTCTGATTGCTTTGCACGGGAGTGCTGTGCAAAGCCAATCACTTTAACATTATAGTATTTGGGTAAATATCCTTTGTTTTATATTCCCTGAGTTTTTGATGTCTTTATTTTCTGGTGGTATTCCTGAGGCATTTAACTCAGGGCTTGGGTGCTGCACGTAAGTTTTTTTTACTTAAGGCATTTTGCTAATTCAGATCCACTTCCAGCTCTTTGGTGGCTCATGGAAAATAAGAGTCTCACAGTTTTCTCTTGACCGGGGTGGCTTTGAACCATGGTCTTCAGTTTTCAGTCTCTTGAGTAGCTTGGACGACATGTGTATCACCAGTGCTTTTCTTTGATTTCCCTTTTGAAATTTAAAGAGATTGATTTTGTTACAACCTTGTAGAATATTGGAAAGTGATTTCATGTGCCCCTTTTGATAACCTCCATATTTTTTAATCCTATCAACTGTGTAATAGTGATGTATTATTTATTTACAATGGCAACAATCTTTATTTTCTGATGTGACTCTTGTCATGGAAGTATTTTTTTATATAAATACAGTTCTTGTAGAAGCCACTTTTAGATTTCAAATCATCCCTATCTATCTGTCTATTTGTTTGCCTATAAGCTATCTCCTAAGTGACATAAAGGCCATTGCTTTATTCAGCTGTATTAATTAGTAGCCCTTAGAAAGTTATTCTTTTAATATTAAATATATTTTTAACTTATCCTTAAGTAGTTGTACCAAGGGGTTTCAATTCACCCTATCAGTTTGTGAGCACAATGCCTGTTCATCAAAGTCACTCCTTCCTTGCTCTTCCCATCTCTCCCAGCTCTCCCCATCCCAAAGTTTATCTGGTTCTAGCTTCCTACTTGTTCATTGAACATTAGTAGTGTTTTTCCCCACCCTTCCTCCTCCCCCATACATCCTCCCTCCCCTTCCCCGGGACCTCATCTCTCAGAAAGTTCTTTCAACAATTATTTTACCACTTGTGTATGTGGCACAAATATTCACAACCTAATAGGCCTGAATAGGGAAATGCGATGGTGTCTTCATGGAACAGTCCTGTGGGGTTTATAGAACATGGAGCAAGCGTCTGTCTCCTAAATCTGAAGATTTGCTGGGAACATCCTAACAAGTGGGGGTCCTAGCTGTCATCAGCCATATCGTCTTAAACCCAGGCAGTGTTGATGGACAGAACAGTTTTCACGACACAACACGGTAAGTCTGTTACCTGTGTGGCTCGAATGCAATATGTAGTCTGGCTGATTGTGGATGGCTCCTCCCAGACAATGCTTTCCAGGTGACCTCTTTCAAGATGAGGGAGTGAGAAAAAAAAGCATATGAGCAACATAGAAAAGAAGAGAAAGCAGTATTATGCCAATAAAACAACCCACAATGAGCTTAGTGCCTGTGGTCTGTATGCCTAGCTACTCAGGAGGCTGAGAGCTGAGGTTTGAAGTTCCAAAACGTCCTGGACTAGAAAAGTCTGTGTGATTCTTACCTCCAGTTTGAAGCACCATCCTAAAACAGACTGAAGTGGAGGAGCTGTGGCCTTAGTGTTAGAGCTGTAGCCTTGAGTAACAAAGTTCCGAGACAGTATCCAAGCCCTGAGCTCAAGCTTCAGGACTGGTGCATATGAGCATTCGTGAACATGTACACACACACACACACACACACACACACACACACACACACACACACACACACCAACACACACAGACACACACACACACTACAATGCGCACGTGAGATTTCTGAGTACAATAAAAGCTCTTGAAGTACCAAAGCAAAACCCCTTTGTACAACCCACACATATGGATTAAAAACATTCTTTTTTTCCTTATTCACAGTAGTTTATTGGTATTAGTACAATTAACTTACAACATATGTTTTAATGGCAATTTAAAACCCAATTAGAAGAATATGCACATAGCTTATGACATAAACAATAGTGTACATTTACATTCTGATAAGTGGTAATTGCTAGTGGTCTCAGAAGCATAAAATACTGGTAGATTGCTATTCTAGAAATTACCTATTAATATCTGTGGATTCAAAAACCTTCTATGCACAGAGAAGAGAATGTGCATGTGCTCTGTATTCAGTGGGCTGGTAGAGGAGGGGAATTGAGAAGTTGCTGTGATGATCAGAGAATGAGGGTGAAGAAGGCCCATTGTAAAGATTTCTTTTTCCATAGCCTTAATGTTTCCTTTACATGGGTAAATTCTGTCCATTTGTGGATTGTGGGGGATTTCTTGTGTCACTATTTATCATTGTGTGGATATCACTTGGGTCCTGTGACAATCTAAGTTTAGAAGGAATGAAAATGTCGGCTATGTAATAAGAAGTTAAGATCATGGTAGGCATGGTGACAGAACGCTATCATCCTAGATACTCAGAAGTTAGAGGATAGTCACTCAAAGTTAGCCTAGAAGCATAAGACTCTACCTGGAAAAAGAAGAAGGTGGAGGGGCCTTGGCTTAGTTTGTAGACCCCTTTTTCTATCAAGTGTAAGATATTGATATGAGCCTGAGTGCCACCTTTTCCAGGATAACTCAGACCAGCTTGTCAACCATATAACAATCCTAACATATAGATCTAGACAAAACCAAATAGAAACAAACAAGACATTCAAAACTGTTGAAGAACAATAAGAGAGTGTGTTGGCAACAACTTCAGAAATGGAAGCCCACGGAACATAAGGATGTTGGTTAACACCAAAATTCACTGCAAAAATAAGTCACTGAAGTTGGGTGTCAGCGGCTCACATCTGCCATCTTAGTTACCCAGGAGGCTGAGACCTGAGAATCAGGTGCTGGTGCTGACCAGCTGGAGTCTGTGAGACTCATTCCTAATTAAGTACCCAAAAACTGGAAATACAGCTGAGGTTCCAGAGATAGAATACTAGAGCACAAAAGTTCAGGAACAGGGCACAGCCACTGAGTTCAAGGCCCTTCACACACACACACACACACACACACACACAAACACACACACACACACACACACACTTAGAATTCCTCTAAGTACTAGCCTTATGAATACTGGGCTAGGCATTTGGCCTAGTGGTAGAGTGCTTGTCTAGCATGTACGAAGATCTGGGTTTGATTCCTCTGTACCACATGCATAGTAAAGCCACAAGTGGGGCTGTGGCTCATGTGGTAGAGCACTAGTGTTGAAGAAAATGCCCACGGACAGTGCTCAGGTCCTGACTTCAAGCCCCAGGTCTGGCAAAGCAGGAAAGAAAGAAAGAAAGAGAGAAAGAAAGAAAGAAAGAAAGAAAGAAAGAAAGAAAGAAAGAAAGAAAGAAAGAAAATAAGAAAGAAAGAGAGACAAAGAAAGAAAGAAAGACAGAAAGAAAGAAAGAGAGAAAGAAAGAAAGAAAGAAAGAAAGAAAGAAAGAAAGAAAGAAAGAAAGAAAGAAAGAAAGAAAACCATTGGGGGTAGATTTTCTTATGGACACTAAGTGGAAACAAACAATACATCTTTTTTTACCCCCCCAACCCCACCCGGTCAAACAATACATCTTAAATCATATATGCCAGCAAACTATTCAGTGAACATACCTGAAAAATAAAGTCTAATCAATACCTGGTGTCCAATATATCTTTTGTGGGTGGTTAATGATTGCATATTTGGACACAGAGAAGCTGACCCACAGGCTGATTCTTGGGAAAGAGTGGGGGAAGCTAGAGACTTTCCAGAAATGAACTTTATGGGGAAAGATGTTCTGGGCTCTAGAAAATGAGAGAAAGAAAGGAAATCAGAGCTTGGCAAAGCATAAGCTTAGTAAGGATGAGAAGTTCCTTGAAGTCGTGGGACCTCACCGGCAGATGTGGGCATCTGCCCTTTCCAATCTCATCATTCCAAGGGTTTGCCTGGTACTTACTCAGTTTTCTTGTTACCTCACTCTTGTCATGAATTTATATTCCATCTTTCTTTACCAGGACACCCCCGTTCTGTCTTTTGGTTATCACCAAAGCTTTCCCTTGTCCCCAATTTCTCCTCAGAAGATCGGCTACAGTTTTCATGAAGACTGGAATCAGAGAAGGGAGTCAGAAATGCATGGAAAGTTTCTTGCATCTCCATAGGTGAATTATAATCAGATCTCTTCATTAACTAAATTGTCCTGTTGTCTTTCTGGTAGTCTCCAAACGGTTTTGTTCCCATGAGGTATCATGTAGATTACAGAATGGAAAAGGAATGGTAGGCCCAAATACCACAGAGGCCTTCTCCTGTGAAATAACAAATTCTCTCCTCCCCACCCCCTTGCCCCCACCCTGATTCCGGTTGTCTTACAAGGACAGCCAATCACAGCACAAAAGCAGAGACTCCAGTAAGCGATTTTATATCTGATATTGGGAGAAACAACATGCCCCCCACCCGTGAAGTTGGAGAACCTATATTTTTTGTTCTTCTTAGTTTATTTTTCTTTTTGCTATTCTGCTTAGTCTTAGATATATAGTCTAAAGTGAGCCCTAGGCCAGTTTTAGTTGTGTGCATATGTGTGCATACTTAATTCTGGTTATATATATATATATATATATATATATATATATATTACCACTTCTGGGCCTTGAACTCAGGGCCTGAGCACTTTCCTTGGGCTTTCTCAAGGACAGAGCTCCACTACTTGAGTCACAGTACCACTTCCAGCTTTTTTCTATGTATGTGGTACTGAGGAATCTAACCTGGGTCTTAGTGCATGCTATGCAAGCACTTCACCACTAGGCCAAACTCCTGGCCTCTGGTTATATGTTTTATTGCTCAATTTTCTATTATTATTATTATTATTATTATTATTATTATTATTATTATTATTATTATTACTAGTCCTGGGGCATGAAATCAGGGCCTGAGTGCCGTCCTTAAGCTTTCTCAAGGCTAGAGCTCTACCACTTGAATCACAGCCCCACTTCCAGCTTTTACTATGTATGTGATATTGAGGAATTGAACCTGGGTCTTTGTGCATGCTAGGCAAACACTCCACCACTAGGCCAAACTCCCGGAACTTATTATTATTTTTTATTGTTGGGGTAATATATAGAGGTGTTACAGTTACATTTGCCAGATAGTAGGTGCATTACTTCTCACACAGTGATACCCTTCTTATATTTTTGTCCCCATTTTCCTCCCCCACCCCCATCCAATCACTTATTTCCCCCTTCCCTTTCCTATTTCAAATAGACTAATAAACATATATACAATATCTCAGGTAACAAAGTCAGATACAGTAATAATATGACATTAACCAAAGGCAACGAAAGAGAAGAGAATAACAGTACATTAAGAACAACAATCACATAAGATAAAGCTCTTGTTTCCAGATCCTAGAGTTCCTTTCATTTAGCTTCATCCTATATGACATTATGTACCTAGGTTTTGAGCTTTTGTAATTCTCTGCTAGGAGAGTCCTAGGTTTGTGTTGATTATTACAAATGAGGGAATCCATTGAGCCTATGTTCCTTTGGGTCTAGCTTACTTCACGCAAAATGATTTTTTTCCAAGCCTTTCCATTTTCTTGTGAATGGGGATATGTCATTCTTTCTGATGGCAGCATAGAATTCCATTGTGTAGAAGTATCACATCTTCTTAATCATCTACTGAGAGACATCTGGTTTGGGTCCATGTCTTTGCTATGGTAAATAGTGCTGCAAAACAGTGGCTTTAATATGTCCTTGTTTCTGGATGAGTGGGTAAATGCCAAGGAGTGGAATTGCTAGGTCACATGGGAGCTCTATGTTTAGTCTTTTAAGGAACCACCGTGTTGCATTCCACAGTGGTTGAATGAGCTTACACTCCCATCAGAAGTGTAATTATTGCTCAATTTTCTATCTACTTTCCTTATTTTCTTCTATTTTATTACATATTTATTTTATGGCCAGAGATGTTGAGCATTTATTCATGTGTCCATTGGCCATTCTTATTTCCTTTTAGAGCAGTCTCCTTTAAGTCTTTAGGCTACCTTTTAATGCGATGGTTGTTTCTTTGAGAACTTGTCTTTGAGATATTTAAGTTTTTGAACCATAGGTATATTTTAGCTATGAGCTATATCTGTTGTATGGCTAAGTGAAGACCTTCTCTTGCTCTGTGTGTTTTCTATTTAACTTGCTAGCTATGTCCTCTGCCATATAGAAGCACTGAAGTTTAATGAAATCTCATTTGTCCAAACTTTCTTTAATTTGTTGTATTTCTGGACCTTTATTAAGAAAGTTTTGATCTGAGCCAAGGATCCCTAGTTTATCTCCTATTCTTTCCTGTAGAGTTTTCAGAGTGTTTGCTTTTACCTCGAGGTCTTTGATCCATGTGGAATTTATTCTGCTGTAGGGTGAATATAAGAATCCAATTTTAGTTTTCTACAGATGCTTTAAGCAATTCTGTCAGCACCATTTGTTGAGGAGGCTTTCTTCCATTCTATTTCTCTTTTTTTGGTCTTCTTATTGAATATTCGGTGACCATAGTTCTGTCGGTTGATTTCTGGGTTTTCAGTTCTAGTCCATTGGTCTTCAGGCTTGTTCTTGTGCCAGTACCAAGCTGTTTTTCTTTTTTGTCCATGGAGCTTGAACTCTGGGCCTGGGGGCTGTCCCTGAGCTCTTCAGATCAAGGATAGCACTCTACCTCTTGAGTCTCAGCACCACTTCCGGTTTTCTGGTGCTTCATTGGAGATAAGAGTCTCATGGACTTATGTCTTCCATGCCCAGGCTGGAGTTGAATTGCAATCCTCAGATCTCAGCCTCCTGAGTAGCTAGATTAGAGCCATGAGCCTCCAGTGCCCAGCTCCAAGCTGTTATTTTATTGCTATAGCTCTGTAATAGACTCTGAAGCTTGGTATTGATATTCCTCCAGCGCTGTTCTTTCTGCTAAGGATTGCTTTTGCTATTTGGGGTCTTTTATTATTCCATATGAATTTTTGGATTGCTTATTCTATGTCATTAAAGAATGACATTGGGATATTGATGGGCATTGCATTGAATTTGTAGATAGCCCTTGGCAGGATTGCTATTTTCACTATGTTAGTTCTTCCAATCCAGGAGCTTTAATTTCCTTTTCAGGTTTTTAAAATTTTCATCTTAGAGGTCCTTTAATTCTTTGGCTAAGTTAATTCTTATTTTTTTGAGGCTATTGCAAAAGGAGTTGCTTTCCTGATTTCTGCCTTGCTCTTCTCATTGTTGGTATACAGGAAAATCATTGATTTTTTTGCCAGTTCTGGGGTATGAACTCAGGGCTTGAGCACTGTCCTTGGGCTTTCCTCAAAGCAAGCACTCTACCACTTGAGCCACAGCACCACTTCTGCCTTTTTCTATGTATGTGGTTTCCAGGAACTGAACCTGGGTCTTTGTGCAAGCACTCTACCACTAGGCCAGACTCCTGGACCAGCCACTGACATTTTGAAGGTTAATTTTATACCCTGCTGCTTTACCAAAGTTTTGAATCAGCTCAAGTAACTTGGGAATGGAGTCCATAGGGTTCTTTAAATACAGAATCATGTCAACTGCAAAGAAGTAAAGTTTCACTTCCTCTTTCCCTATTTGGGTCCTCTTTATGTTTGCTTCTTGCCTTATTGCTCTGGCTAGAAATCATAATTACAATATTGAAGAGGAATGACACATTTCACTGACACATTTTTATATAAAATTTGCATTTGACAGAAGTCACTGGTGAGAGTTAAATAATACATAATTTAACAATATGATTAAGTTACATTCTGTTTTTAGTAATTGCCTATCTTCGCATTTGATAGATGGAGGTTTCAGCTTAACAACTCCCTGTAGATGTACATTGCATGTTAAGACAAGTCAGATCTCCCATCACTCTTCCTTTCCTCTTACTCCTTCTCCCATCAGACACATGAAGAACCACACTTCATTTTTTTCTCATATGGACCTTCAGTATTATGACTATATTCTCTCATAGCTCCCTCTTCCCATTCATTTCAGCCTCTTCCTCCAGCCTCCCATTGAAGAGTCTGGTTTTCTAGGTATTTCTTTGGTTAAAATTTCTGGGAGCTATTCTAAGGCCTTACAATACACCACTGCATTCCTGCATCTTCCATTCTGAACCATACTTTTCATCCTCTCATCTATGTATAGAACACACAAGCTTTTCTTATCAGAGGAAGAGCCTCAAATCTATTCTTTTGGACATTCTTTCCACTTTAGTGAGTCCATAGAGATTTGTATGCCTAGAAAAAATCTGCTTAATTGTGAGCTCTGGGAATGAACCATCTAAGATCAAAGGAAAGCCGATTATCAGCCTGTCCTCTGACATCTCCATAAATATCTCCAATGTTATATTATTCTACACCTGGAATTTCTCCTATGTCAACCTATGTATGATTGATTGTGAGGAGTGGGGCTGAGATTTTATTATACTTCAGGCATGCAGGTATCTTCTGATCTGTACTTCATGACCATGACCCAACAGAGAAACAGTTCAACCCAGTAAGTAGAGAGTGATATCACAGTAAATATGCAAGCATGCTTTGTATAACTTTCCTTGTGATCTAGAGGTATCATTCCTATAGAAAAACACAGTTCTATGTCCTGTGTGTCCTTAACTAGAGAGCAGAACAGCTATTTCTACATAACAAGGACAAGCCAGCAGCTGCAATATGCAACTGGAAGAGGATGAGGAATAGCAGTAATGAGAACTTTCGTGGGACTTTTGTTCTGCTGAAGGTTACAGAAATCTGACTTCAAAGCTTTCTACTGTGTTTTGCTTTTCCTGTAGTTGAAAATTTTTCCTAATAGAATATGATTGAACACACTATTCTTTCTTTTTTCTTTTTGTCGGTCATGAGGCTTGAACTCTGGGCCTGGGTGCTGTCCCTGAGCTCTTCAGCTCAAGGCTACTGCCCTTAAGCCACACTGTCACTTCTGGGTATTTTTAGTGGCTAATTGGAGCTAAGAGTCTCAGGGACTTTCAAGCCTAGGCTGCCTTTGAGCCGTGATCCTCAGATCTCAATCTTCTGAGTAGCTAGGATCACAGGTGGGGGCCACTGTGACCAGCTTGAACACACTACTCTTTTAGAAGCTGTGGTAGATGGTAAGGTTAAAAAAGAAAACTGTGAAGACATATTTCTGTTTGTCTATTGACACAGAATATCAAATTTCGGAAAGTGGGATTTGTTAAAGACTTTGATAGGCACACAGTGGAAACCAGAGCATCTGTCTCACTTCTCTCTGACATCCAAGAAGAGGATGTTGATTTCTTCTTTGGGAGATTCCTAATTGGTCACAAAACAGAAAAGCAGGAGTCATGGCTTGAAATCAGTACAGGAAGTGCAAGGTTTGATCTATGGCAGAACAGGAAGGACTAAATGTCAACCACCATTGCTCATATCAACATACTCCTAAATTCCTGAAATTGGTTCAGGGAAAAGTAGATATAACATCAGGTATTGATTTAGTCATGTTCAGAAAAATGCAAAGAGTTAAAAATGTCTGCTTTATTCCCAGTGCTGGTGGCTTACCCCTGCAATCCTAGCTACTGAAGAGGCTGAGAGAGGTTCTGAGGATTCAAGTTCAAGGCAGCCCAGGGAGCAGAACCCCAGAGGCTCTTATCTCCATTTAGTCACTTGAAAGTCAAAAGTGGAGCTGTGCATCAGATTGGCTCTCTTTAGAGCCAATCTAAAGCAATGTCGATTATATATGTCTACAAAGAAATGAAGACCTGAATGTTTATGGAAAAACATTGTTTTCATTTCTCAATTAAACAACAGATATTGAAATCCCAAAAAATGTATAGCTTTGGCTCACGTGGAAGAGCACTACTTTGGGCAGGAAGGAAAGATTCAAATTCTAGGAATCACTGTCTCTGTCTCTGTCTCTCTGTTTTTTTCTCTCTCTCTCTCTTTTACACACACAAACACACACACACTCACACACACAGAATATCAAGATGGAAATTAGTAACTGAAAGAATGAGGAAGAAATTTCCTGGGAGATAACAGGTGCTTTACAATATTTTCTAGAACTGATTTGTTTGTATGAAATTAATGTTTGATAATTCAGTTCTGTATATTTTATGAAGTGTTTTAAGTGGCATATCTCTAGAAATTTCACTATTCATGACTTTAGTATTTCTTTATGATAAAATAAAGTTTGTAGGAATGTTTCTTTCTTTCTTTTTGTTGGTTGGGAGACTTGAACTCTGGGCCTGGGTACTGACTCTGAGTTCTTCAGCTTAAGGCTACAGCCCTACCCCTGAGTCGCAGTGCCACTTCTGGTTTTCTGGTGGTTCATTGGAGATAAGAGTCTCATGGACTTTAGCACCGAGCTGGCTTTGAACCATGATTCTAAGATCTCAGCCTCCTGAGTAGCTAGGATTACAGGTGTGAGCCACCATGTCCAGGAAGAAAGTTTCTTTATAGAATGTATGAGAATGAACCTCACAAAGAAAGAAGACCACTGTGGAATATCTTGTAATAATCTTACAAGAACATGCTGTATTTTCTGTGATAAGAAAGCACTTCCTGTAATGTTCTAACATAGTTGAGTATCTAAAATGCATTTATAAAAGGGGTATATGAGAAAGAAGAAATCCAGGATGACTGGGTAGATGACAACGGAAACTATTATTGATGGACTCAAAAGAGTCCTCAACTAAAACACTTGAATTCAAAATTATTGCTGAATTCTGAGTTCTTCAGTAGTTATTGCTCTCTTTTTTACATCAAAGGTGTCCAATAAATATAGGGCTGCGTAATCTAACACACATCTCAGAATTTTATCTCCTGGGACTCTTAGATGACCTTGAGCTACAACCTATGCTCTTTGGGCTCTTCCTGTCCATGTATCTGACCACTGTGCTTGGAAATCTGCTCATCATCCTGGCCGTCACCTCTGACCCCCACCTCCACACCCCCATGTACTTCTTCCTCTCCATCTTGTCTTGTGTTGACAGTGGCTTCACCTCTACCACGGTCCCCAAGATGTTGGTGGACATTCAGAGTCACAGCAGAACCATCTCCTATGTGGGCTGCCTCACCCAGATGTCTGTTTTTCTCATTTTTGGCAGTATGGAAGTTTTGCTTCTTACTTTCATGGCCTATGACCGCTTTGTGGCCATCTGTCACCCCCTGAATTACCTACTCATCATGAACCCTCATCTCTGTGTCTCCTTGGTTCTGATATCATTTGTAACCAGCATCTTGGAATCTGAACTTCATGTGTTGATGGCATTACAGATCACCACTTTCAGAGTGGTGGAAATCAGGACTTTCTTCTGTGACCCTTCTCAAGTCCTGGATCTTGCCTGTGTTCACAGCTTCACAGATAACATCATTAAATATTTTATAGGTACATTATTTGGTTTCTTTCTCACCTTAGGGACTCTTTTCTCTTATTATAAAATTACTACCTCACTACTGAGAATTCCAACATCAGGAGGGAAGTACAAAGCCTTCTCCTCCTGTGGCTCTCACCTGTCTGTGGTCTGCTTATTCTTTGGGACAGGAATTGGAGTCTACATTGGATCTGCTGTGTCACATTCTCCCAGGAATATTGCAGTGCCCTCAGCAATGTACACAGTGGTCACTCCTCTTCTGAACCCCTTCATCTACAGCTTGAGGAACAGGGACATTAAAAGAGCCCTGAGGAGACTCTACAAGGCAGCAAGCTGGTGACAAGATAGGTTACATTTGGTTATGTTGTTGGTTTTCTTGTTGCTCATTGTGTGTGTGTGTGTGTGTGTGTGTGTGTGTGTGTGTGTGTGTGTGTGTGTTGTTCCTGGGACTTGTTCCCTACACCTAAGCACTGTTCCTGAGCTTTTATGCTCATGGTTGTCCCTCTACCACTTGAACCATTTCTCCACTTTCTAAACTTTGGTGATCAATTGGTGATAAGAGTCTCACAGATTGTCCTATTGATGCTGGATTTCAGCTGGGATCCTCAGATCTCAGCCGCTTGAGTGAGAAAGAATACAGGTGTAAAGCATCACCTGCATTATGTTTTTTGAAAAGTGAATCTATCTGTGCATGCAGACCTCTAAATTCAGCCAGACAGCAAAAATGATGTTTTGGAAAAAGAAAAGATGAATATGTTCACATAAAATTTCAAAAAAAATCATGTTTTGGTTATAATTGCTGATCATGTTCACTCCTTAAGGACATCGTTCAATGATGCATTTATTTGATATGTATAAATGTTCTATTTTAATGTACATTCCTTTATACACATTATGAAAGGTATGAAAGGTGTAGAAATTTCAGACAGAAAATTTCCTGAGATGAAGGTTAAAAAAACATACCATGTTGTAATAGTATACCATACCATATTATAATAGTAACTAATATCTAATAAAAATTTATTTTTTTATTTTTTTATTTTTATTTTTTTATTGTAATTAGTAAAAGGGTTACATGATATTTGCCAGATAGAAGGTGCATTATTTCACATACATTGACACCCTTTCACATGTCTTGGTACGCATTACCCTCACTCCTACACCCTCTAATAAAAATTTAAATGGGTCAGAATGTTAGTTATTTTTCTCTGTGTACTTTACCAGACTAAAAATGGTTCATGAAAAGAGATGGGTGCTTTCTTCTTTATTGCGATTAATTATATACACAATCCTTTTTACACGTATAAGGATCATCATTACGATTTCCAAAGCTTGTGTTAACAAAAAGATAGAAAGAGATCAAGCTCCACATATGAAAAAAGTTTAACTCTTGAACATTAATGATAAAGTTGTATCTTCTTGATTGGGTGATAGCAAGATAACTAGAAAGCCAAGAGAATGGGAAAAGGTTTTACTAGCTATATATTAGACAAGAATCTCATATCTAAAATATACTTAGAGCTAAAAAATTAATCCAACCCCAAAGAAATTCTTGAAAGCGCCAGGAGTTTGGCCTAGTGGTAGAGTGTTTGCCTAGCACGCACCAAGCTTGGGTTAAATTCCTTAGTACCTCATACACAGAAAAAGCCAAGAAGAGGTGCTGTGGTTCAAGTGGTGGAATGCTAGCCTTGAGCAAAAGAAAGAAGCTCATTCCTGAGCCAAGTCCTGAGTTCTAATCCCATGACTGGCAAAAAAATGAAAGGAAGTCCTTCAAAGGACAACAACAACCACCTGGTTAATAAGTGGGCTAAACATTTAAAGAGAGACTTCTCTGATGAAGAAATAAGAAGAGGCAATAGATACACAAATAAATGTTCTCCATTTTTGGCCATAAAACATTTGTCAATAAAAACCACATTGAGATTTTTTCTCACTCCAGTTAGAATGGCCATTATCAAGAAAACAAATTATAACAGATATTGGTGGGGATGTGGCCAAAAGGGAAACGTTACTACATTGTGGGAATGTAAACTTGTTCAGCCACTTGAGAAAGCAATATGGAGATTCCTCAAGAGACTAAACATAAAACTTCCTTATGACCCAGCAATCTCATTCCTGGATATTTTACCCAAATGACTATAACCAGGCTGTACAGCCACCAGCATAACCATGTTAAGGTTTACTATATCCAAGATATAGAATCAATCCAGATGCCCCTCAGTGGATGAATGGATCAAGAAAATATGGTATATGTGTATATACACAATGGAATTCTATGCTTCAATTAGAAAGGATGACATTGCCCCATTTGTAAGGAAATGGAAAGACTAGGGAAAATTATATTAAACAAAGTAAGCCAGACCCAAAGAAGCATAGGCTTCATGGTTTCTTTTTCTTTTTTTTTGTGGGTCATGGGGCTTGAACTCAGCCTAGGTGTTGATCCTGAGCTCTTCAACTCAAGGCCATCACTCTATCCCTGAGCCTGGGCATTTTCACTGAGCTCTTCAGCTCAAGGCTACCACCCTACACTTGAGCAAAGCCCCATTTCCCATTTTCTAGCGGTTAATTGGAGATAAGAGTCTCTGTCCTTTTGTGCTCAGGCTGGCTTTGAACCTTGATCTTCAGATCTCAGTCTCCTGAATAGCTAGGATTACAGGCATGAGCCACCATGCCTGGTGTTTTCCCTCATTTGTAATATCAGAATATGCCTGTAAATTTAGAAGTAAACCCAATGGATAGGAAAAAACAAAAAAATTATACTTGCACATGATTAATTAAATAGGACTCTAAACATCCACTCAGTGGGAACAAATGAGGATATTCTTAGGAGAGAATCACAAGGGCTCAATATTTAGGAGCATATAATCATATCATTTAATGTTTATCAAGATGAACTTCAAGAAATAGAAATGAAGATTTTTTTGCCCGTCCTGGGTCTCAGACTCAGAACCTGAGCACTGTCCTTGTGCTTTCTCAAAGCTAGCACTCTGACACAATTTTGGCTTTTTTTCTGTGTATCTGGTACTGAAGAATTGAAACTGGGTCTTTGTTCATGCTAGGCAAGCATTTTACCACTAGGCCAATCTCCTAGCCAAAATGAAGTTTTTTTAATTTTTTACTTTTTGTGGGCTTTTCCCCCCTTCTGTTTTTCCTCTTTTCTCACTGTTTTTGATTTCTATACTTTTATCTTGATTATAAGTTTATCTGCTTTGGGGAGGGAAAGGGGAAGCACAGAGATGATAGGACAAAGAGTGAACTAATTCAGTAGTGATACTTGCTAGACACAGTGTTGGAAATGAACTATAAAACTTGTGGTCAGAAGGGACAAAAACAGGAGAAAATGAGGGAAGAGATGACACTGTTCAGAAAGAAATGTACTCAATGCATAACTTATATAACTCCCCTGTACATTATCTCTGCAGTAAAAGCAAAGTAAACCAGACCCAGAGGGAAAAATAAATATCCCAGGCAAAAACATGAGACCCTACCTGCTAAAAGCCACAGGACAGAGACATGCCTTTTCATGGCAGATCACTTGCTGAATAAGTACCAGGCTCAGAGTCCAATCTCTAGTACTGCAGGAAAAGCAAACACAAACCTCAGATCACAATCTTATTCACCACTCCTGAGAATACATGCAAAGGAATGTAACTTGGCATATAGATGCAGGCACACCCAAGTTTATCAGGGCCCTGTTCACAATAGTTAAGCTGTGAATCTGTGCAGGTGCCTATCAATGGATATAAAAATTGTGGTACATATACACAATGCTATAAGAAGGATACCATTATTTTGTGAATAGAACTAAAGACTATCTTGTTCAGTGAAACAAGGACAGATATCAAGATGCACTGTGTTCACCAATAAGTGTGTAAAAATGAAACAGCCTTGTATATACATGACTCATTGATGCTAATAAGAAAGTTAACAAAGTCTGGTAGAAAGACACAGATAAAAAGAAGAAAGACGAGTATGAAGATTTGTCTACTATGGCACATGCAGGTGCTATATACATGCACATCTGAATAGTATTGAAACAGATTGTAGCTATGAAAATAACACAATTGAAACCATGAAGATTCTAGAAGGAAGGATGAGGGAGGAGGGAAAGAAAGAATAATGCTGGGTGTGAATTTCATTTAAACTGGTTATATAACTGTATGGAAATATAAAACCTGTGTGTAAATACTTTGATAGGATAAAATAAAAATTTAAGTATGATACTGTGATTCAGGTACTGGTGGCTCACACCTGTAATCTAGTTATTCAGGAGGCTGAGATGTGAGAATTGTGGTTCAAAGCCAGCCAGAGTGGGAATGTCTGTGAGAATCTTGTCCCCAGTTTACCACCAGAAAATCCAGAAGTGGAGCTGTAACTCACATGGTAGACTAGTAGCCTTGAGTAAAAGACTGGGGACAGTGCCCAGGCCCCATGTTTAAGCCCCAGGGCTGTCATTCACATACACAAAGAAACCACAACCACGAAAAAAATTTTACTTAGAGATAAAACTACTAAGAATATATAATGATTATTGATTCTTGATATTTATCTAACTCTCCAAATTTATATGTAATTTGTGTGCTGTTAGTGCAATTAACAATTTTTTTAAAAATGTGCTGGATTTTATTTATTATTATTATTATTATTATTATTATTATTATTATAATACCAGTCCTTGGGACTGAACTCAGGGTCTGAGCACTGTCCTTGGGCTTTCCTCAAGGCAACTGCTCTACCACTTGGGCCACAGCACCACTTTTCTATGTATGTGGTACTGAGGAATTGAACCTGGGTCTTCGTGCATGCTAGGCAAGCACTCTACCACTAGGCCAAACTACAGGATTCTATTTTATTATTTTTGAGGTAGGGTCTTGGTAGGTAGCCAAGCTTTGAACTTTTCATTCTCCTATGTCAGTATTTGAAGTTCTGAGATTATAGGCATGAGTCACCTTGCCTTTGTGTGTACAATTTATTTTATTAAGATTCATGGGAATTAGAAAATATTGACAGGGGTGATACTGGTCAAGATGCATTGTATTCATAAGCTGTTTTTTTAAATGGCAACTCCTCTGCATAACTACTTAAAGATAAATTTGAGCAAAGAAAAAGGAAAATAAAGATTTATATATCTTAAAGTCAGAAGAAAGGAATCCAGGTGACATAGCCCCCTTGAGGAGTGAAAGGTCTCAAGCCTTACCAAAAATACTAGGTTTTTATTTTGTTCCTATTTCATCAACATTAACAAGTCCTCAGAGACAGAGATACCATGAGCTAATTTGCCTGATGATCAGTGTTCAGCCTTGAGCTCTCAAACCTAGATGATTGTAAATAACCAGCTGGTGTTCTTCAGTTTTGAAGTTTACTGATTCAAGTCCAGTTGTCTTGCTTCATCTCTATCCAGACTTGAGGCTTGTGTCAGGAGTCCACACAGGATTCTGGTATTCTGTGGGTCCTGAGGACAGAGCTTTCCTCTCCATCATGCACCACTGATCCCGGAGGGGATGGGTGGTCATTCCTTTCTTATTCTCCCTGGTAATGGTGGCATAGTCTGGTGAGTGCTGTGGGTGAGCCTGACAGGCTGGATTTGGGTAGCATTAAGAACCTCACCATTAAGATGCAAAGGGAGCAGCTTGCTAAAAGCTGTGCCCCAAATGCAGAGTCTTCCACCTTCTTTCCCCCAGTGGTCCTCCATCCCCACTGGTGCCTGGATCATTTTCATATGATATGAAATCATTTTCAATTTCCTCTCTGATTTCTTCTTCGGCCCAGAGAGCATGCAAAACTTTGTCATGCTATCTCCATGTGTCTGTATATTTCAATTAATTTCTCATTTTTTCCCCTTTAGGATCCTTGAAGATATAGAGAATTCTTTTCTTTCACTTTGGTATTTGTTAAGACTTGCTTTATGGCCTGAAATGTGATCTAACTTATAGAAAGTTCAACGGGTGACTAAGAAGGGATGGTGACTCACCCCTACAATCTGAGCTACTCAGGAGGCTAATAGAGTACTGTGGAGGTATCTATCTGTTAAGCTTATTTTATCTATGGAGCTGTTTAACTCTTTGAGTTATCTTTGTGATTTTATTTTATTTAGTGGTCTATCCAATGTTGAAAACACTGTATTGAAGTTATTAATTTTTATTGTATCTAGTTTTATTTTTCCGGTCCTGGGACTTGAATGCTGAGCATTCTGGACATTGTTCTTTAGCTTATATACTCAAGGCTGGCATTCTACTACTTGAGTCAAATCTCCATTTTTGGCCTTTTGCTGGTTATTTGGAGATATGAGTCTCATGGACTTTTCTGTCCAACTGGCTTGGAACAATGGTACTCAGATGCCAGTCCCCTGAGTAGCTGGGATTACAGGTGGGAGTCACTAGATATTTTATTGTACTCAAAGCTTTACCTGGATTGCTCAAATGCACATCACTTGGGTATATCTCTAAAATAAATGGAGTGCAGCAAAGGGCAAATGACGGACGATGGGATTTGTCAGAAATTAATATTTTGGATAAGATTTTCCTCTCCCTTGAGAACTTCCCTGTTGGATTGATTTAATCTGAATGTAGTTTTAGTGTCACACTCTGGTATACTTACATTTCTTTCTTTTGACACATTTTTTTCATTTTCAAAAGGTGCCCAGGCAACATAGATGCCCACAACCTAACTCCAGTCACCGAGTTCCATCTCCTGGGCCTCTCAGATGACACTGAGCTACAGTCCGTCCTCTTTGGGCTCTTCCTGTCCATGTACCTGATCACCGTGCTCGGAAATCTGCTCATCATCCTGGCTGTCACCTCTGACCCCCACCTCCACACCACATGTACTTCTTCCTCTCCATCCTCTCCTTGGCTGACATTGGCTTCACCTCCACCATGGTCCCCAAGATGCTGGTGGACACATGGAGTCACAGCAAACCCATCTCCTCTAGTGGGTGCCTGACTCAGATGTCCTTTTTTATGCTTTTTGGTTGTCTGGACAGTCTGCTTCTGACTTTCATGGCTTATGACCACTTTGTGGCCATCTGTCACCCCCTGCATTACAATGTCATGATGGACCCTCGACGTTGTGGTGTCTGTTGTCATCAGCCTGCTGGAGTCCCAGTTACATAACTCTATGGTCTTACAGCTCACTTTCTTCAGGAGTGTGGCCATTTCTCATTTCTTCTGTGATCCTTCCCAGCTCCTCAGCCTTGCCTGCTCTGACCCTTTCACCGATGACCTTATCATGTATTTTGTGGGTGCCATGTCTGGTTTCCTCCCTATTTCGGGAATCCTTTTTTCCTACACTGGAATAGTTTCTTCCATACTCAGTGTGTCATCGCCAGGCGGGAGGTGGAAAGCTTTCTCCACCTGTGGGTTCACCTGTGTGTGGTGTGCTTGTTTTATGGCACAGGACTTGGAGTGTACCCCAGTTTGGCGGAGTCAGTGTCTCCCAGGATGGGGGCTGTGGCTTCTGTGGCATACACAGTGGTCACGCCCATGCTGAACCCCTTCATTTACAGCCGCAGGAACAGGGACATCAAACGTGCCATAGGGAGATTGCTGAGGAAAGTCTAATCTCAGTGGGATCAGAGTCGTCCTTCTGGAGAAAGCAGCAAGCCCACGTTGAGACTCAGAAAACAACAACACCAAACATCTCCCATCGCTGACCATGCCATTCATGTTTAAAAAATTGTTATTGTAAAGGTCATGTATGGAGAGGTTACAGTTAGGTAAGTCAGGTAATGAACACCTTTCTTTTTGGACAACGTAAACCCTTCCCTTTCCTCCCCACCCTCCACAAGTTGTAGAGTTCATTTTCAGCATAGTGTGTAGTGAGTATCACTGCTGAATTAGTTCATCTTTTGTCCTACCATTTTAGTGCTTCCCGCTTACACTTTGCAAACAGGTAAACTTATAATCAAGACAAAAGGCACAGAAAACCAAAATAGCAACAGATAGAAGACAAAGACAAATAAACCCCTTTCGTCTCCATTTCTTGGAGTTCATGTCTATAAATATCATTTTATATGACCTTATGCACAGACCTATTGAGACTTTGAGATCCTCTCCTAAGAATATCCTTCTTTGGTCTCACTGTGTGAATGTGTATAGTACTGTAAATTTATCATGTTCAAATGTGTCTTTGTCTTTTATCATCCAGTGTGTTTACTTGTAGAATTATAGGCACATTCTAATGATTAAAAATGGTGGAAACCATGCAACCCATGTTTCATTGGATCTGGCTTACTTCACTGAATATAATTTGTTACAAGCCTTTCCATTTTATTATGAATGGCACAAAGTCATTCTTTCTGATGGAAGCATAGAATGCCACTGTGTATATATAAGCACCATATTTTCTTGATCCATTTCTCCATTGAAGGGCATCTGGGTTGATTCCATATCTTGGCTATGGCAAACAATGTTGGAACCAGTATGGTTGCCCTGGTAGCCTTAGGGTGGATTTGTATGTGTCCAGTTGGATAGATGACCAGGAGTAGGACTGCTGGGTCATATTATTTTGAGGAACCTCCATACTGTTGTCTAGAGTGGTTGAACAAGTTTACATCCCCACCAACTGTGTAGCAGAGTTTCATCTTGGCTGCATTCCCACCAGAATCTGTTATTGTTATTTCTTGATAATAACCATCTAACTAGGGTGAGGTGGAATCTCAATGTTGTCTTTATTTGCATTTCTTTTATGGCAAGAGATGTTGAACATTTCTTCATGTGTCTATTGGCCATTCTTACTTCTTCTGAGAAGTCTCTCTTTAATTCTTTATTTTTTGCCGGTCCTGGCCTTTGCCCTCGGGGCCTCAGCACTGTCCTTGGGCTTTCTCAAAGCTACAGCTCTACCACTTGAGCCACAGCACCACTTCTGGCTTTTTCCATGTATGTGGCACTGAGGAATCAAATCTGCATCTTTGTGCATGTTAGGCAAGCATTTTACCACTAGGACAAAATCCTGGCCTCTTTTTCATTCTTTTACCTCCTTATTAAATGGGTAGTTGTTTATCTGAAGATTTTTTTGAGGGTTTAATTTTTTGAGCACTAGGTAAATGTTAGATATGAGACCCTTCTTGTCTGAAGCATAGCTGGTAAAAATCTCCTATCCTGTGTGCTTTCTATATATCTTGTTAGCCATGTTGGCCATGCAGAAACTCTTCAGTTTGATGCGATCTTTGGTTTCTTGTCATACTGGATCTTTTCTTAACAAGTTTTGACCTGTGCCTAGGAACCCTAGTGCTTTCCCTACCTCTTCCTGTAATATTTTCATGGTATCTTGATTTACACTGGGAGATGCCTAGGGTGGCTTCAGATAATGATCTTGAGATCTCAGCCTCCCAAGTAGCTAGAATTACAGGTATGAAACACAGGCGCCTAAGTAAATTTTTACTCTTATTTTTTAAGCATCATTGTCTTGATGTTTGTGTGTACTTGTATTCAGCCCCTCAGCGGGTCTTTTTTTTCCAGTCATGGGGGTTGAACTCAGGGCCTGAGCACTGTCCTTGGGCCTCTTCCTCAAGGCTAGAGCTCTACCACTTGAGCCTCAGCACCACTTCTGGAATTTTTCTATGTATGTGGTACCAAGGAATCAAACCTGGGTCTTTGTGCATGGTAGACAAGCATGCTACCATTGGGCCAAACTCCTGATCTCACCTAGGAAGCCTTTCAGATGGTTATTTTGAACTTGCTGTCAGATAAATTAGAGATCTCTATTTCTTTAAGGAAGACTTGATACTTTTTTATGTACATGTGTGAAAATGGGACAATGAAGCTTGTTGAGATTGATTTCAGAAGAGGAACAGATGAGAGAGTTCTTGTGGGGCTGATTTTGATCATGCTACATCATCTTCACATGTGGACATGTTAAATGGAACCTTCTTGTATACTGATGGATGCTTTTTATTAAAATAGGTGGGAAGAACATAAATATTGTCTCAACAATTTAATGTATTTCTTCGCATTGCCCCCACCCTTACATTTTGCAAGATTGTTCTTTTTTGATGGCTAATGGGGCTTGAACTCATCCTGGGCGTTGTAATCCTGAGCTCTTTAGCTCAAGGCTACCTCTCTACCCTTGAGCCAAGCCCCACTTTCCATTTTCTAGAGGTTAATTGGAGATAAGAGACTCTGGTTCTTTTGTGCCTGGGCTGGATTTGAACCTTGATCCTCAGATTTCAGCCTCCTGAGTAGCTAGGATTACAAGTGTGAGCCACCACACACAGCTTATTTGGGTAATTTTTTGTGCCAGTCCTGGGGCTTGAACTCATGGTCTGAATGCTATCCCTGAGTTTTTTTTGTTCAAGATTAGCACTCTACTGCTCTTCTTCCAGGTTTTTGATGGTCAATTGGTGATCTGACTCTCTCAGACTTTCCTGCACAGGCTGGTTTCAAACTATGTTTTTTTTTTCAGATCTCAGCCTAATGAGACGCTAGGATTAGAGGCATGAGCTACTGGCATCCGTGTTTATTTCTATTTTTAAATTGTATTTTATCGTTAGGGTGATGTATAGAGGAGTTACAGATAGCAGGTACATTACTTCTTGAACATTGATACCCTTTCCCATTTTTTCCCAGCTTCCCACCTCCACCCCCTCCCAGTTATCTTGATTTTCCCCCTTTCCCTTCCCATTTCAAATAAACAAATAAACATATATACAATATACCAGGTACCAAAGTCAGATACAGTAACAACATAAGATAAATCATATGGAGGGAGGGAGGGAGGGAGGGAGAGAGAAGAAGAGAAATACAATCACAGGTAGGTTAAGAACAACAAACACAAAGATAAACCTCTTGTTTCCATATCCTGGAATTCATTTTGTGGATCCTCATCCTGTATTGCTATATGCACATAGCTTTTGAGCTATTGTGATCCTCAGCTAGGAGAATCCTGGATGTGTACTAGTTCTTGCAAATGAGGGAAACCAGGGAGCTATGATCCTTTAGGTCTGGCTTACTTTATTTAATATTTTTTACAGGTTTTTCCATTTCCTTTTGAATGGGTTGATGCCACTCTTTCTGATGGCAGCATAGAATTCCATTGTGTATAGATACCACATCTTCTTGATCCAATCATGCACTAAGGGGCACCTATCTTCGCTATGGTAAATGATGGCATCTGTGTTCCTTATTCTTTTGCATGGTTGTGTTCTTTGTTTATATTGGGGTATTTAGTAAAGTCAGACATATATACTTGTTTCTTTGCTTTTGTTTGTTTAGTGTTAGTTCTAGGGCTTAAACTCAGATCATAGGGATGATTTTCTTTTGCTTAAGTCTAGTAATCTTCTACTTGAGCTGCAGCTGGACTTCTGGACTTTATTTTTCTAATTGGAGATAAAGAGCTGCATGCATTTTTCTACCTGGGCTGACTTTGAATGATGTTCTTTAGAATTCAGGCTCTTGAATCCCTAGGTTACAGTTATAAGCTATCACTGTCCAGTGAGTAGTTGAAAATGTAGACAAGTGGATATATACATACATGAGAGTTAGAACCACTAGTTAAGCTATTTAAAAACTTTAAAGATCCTTACTACAATGCTCCTGTGCTAGACAATTTTTACCCTCATTTTCCCAATAAGAAGTTGCCCATATGTGTTTTCAAGTATTCATGCATTTTTTCTTTTACCTCTTCTCAGTTAAACCATAGTGAAAGGAAACCAAATAATGAATCTGAGTTACCTTTAAGTAGTAAAAATAAAGCATTTTTGTGTGTATGCATGTATATGCCATATCTTGGGAGGATTTAATTCAGGGCCTGGGCACTGTCTCTTTTCTGGGTACCTTCTCACTCAAGGCTGATGCTCTACCATTTGAGCCACAGCTCCACTTCTGTGAATCCTATTCTCAGTTGCATCCATTCACAAATGGAGCAAGAAAGAGAGGTTCTTACAAATAAACCTTTGAATGTAACCAAAAGCACTTATGTAAGCCCATAAGCGCTGTCCTGAAAGGTAGGAATTTTAATTAGCTTGCTGTATGGTTTTTTTTTATCAGATAACAAGAAATTATCTTTCTTGCAGGGCCCTGGTGGTTCACACCTGTAATCCTAGCTTTTTACACAATATGCTTGTGATGCAATTTAAAAACTTCAAGCATGTGGAAATTTCAAATTTCTCTTGTGACCCTTCTTGAATTCTTCATCTCAGCTGTGTTGACACTTTTCTTTAGTCACCTTGTCAACGATTTTCTAGTTGTTCTCTGTGGTTTCTGCCCCATGTCAGGAATCTTCTTCTCCGATTATACAATTATTTAATCCATCATGAGGCTTTTTCTCAGGTGGGAAATACAAAGCCTTCTTCACCTGTGGCTCTCATCTCTCTGTGGTGTGCTTATTTTATGGAAGCGCCACTGGTGTGGGTCAACAGTATCAAAGTCTCCTAAAGACTTGGTGCTGTATGATGTGGTCACCCTATTTGAACCCCTTCATCTACAGCCTGAGGAACAGGGACATCAAGTGTGCTTTATTTTAGCTGGGGGGCAGACTAGTCCAATTACATTCACTACCTTTGTTGCACTGTCCAAGGTATTTATTTTTGGCTTCTTATGCTTATCATCCTATGCCAAACCTGTGTTTCTCCAGGCCTGCATCCTCAGATCTCAGACTACTGAGTAGCTAGGATTACAGGTGTGAACCATCGTTCCTCGCAAGATAGGGGTTTGTTCACTTATCTAAGATTCAGAGCTCTCCTGAAGTCACAAACCTCAGCCTTCTGAGTAGCTGAGATTACAGGTGTTAAACCAATGGTACTCATTTCTACTTAGTGTTAAATTTGACCTGCCCAGTTCTTCATCACAGCTATCTCTACCATCATTCTTCCCATCTTGACTATTCCCCCCACAAAAAATTAATTTGAGGTTTCCCACTTCTGTTATCACAGATACACATTGTCTGTTGTTCTTTTTTGCCATCCTTGGGGCTTGAACTCAGGGTCTGAGCACTGTCCTTGGGCTTTTTCCTCAAGGCTAGAGCTCTACCATTTGAGCCACAGCAACATTTCTGGCTTTTCTATGTATGTGGTGTTGAGGAATCAAACCTGGGTCTTCATGCATGCTAGCACTCTACCACTAAAACAAACTCCCAGCCCCTTTGTTCTTTTTTGATTCATCCACCTGCTATCGCTCCAACTAGCAACCTTCCCATTAAACTTATTTTTGCTAAAATCTGTTTTCCTACTTAGTGTTTAGCTCACCCTTCTTGGCATTCATGGAACTTTATCAATTGTTTATTTTTTCCTTATCATCTGTATTTGCCTATAATGTGGTCAAATGTAATTGAAGGATTTTGTATTTTGTGCAGGCTTTGGGGCTTGGACTCAGGGAATGGGCACTATTCCTGAGGGTTTTTTTTCTCAAGGCTAGCACTCTGTCATTTGAACCATAGCCCTACTTTCAGACTTATGGTAGTTAATTGGAGATAAGAATCTCAGAGACTTTTCTGCCTGGGCTGACATTAAACCATGATCTTCAGATCTCAGCTTCCTGGATAGCTAGCATTACAGGTGTGAATACTGGTGTCTGACTAAGTCATTTTTGATGCTATTAAATGCATTCCCACTTGCATCTGAAGTGGGAACTCAAAGCGATCTTGCCTACCCACTCTGTATGGATCTTCTGTCCAAGGCTCAGTGAACAGTTGTGCTTGCTGTTGTCAAGGGCCTCTGTAATAATTTTGAACCAGGTCAAGAAATATTACTTTGCACCAGTGGCTCATGACTGCAATCCTAGCTACTCAGGAGGCTGAGATCTGGGGATAATGGTTCAAAGCCAGCCCAAGCAGGAAAGTCTGTGAGCCTCTTATGCCCAATTAACCACTAGAAAACTGGAAGTGGCACTGTGGCTCAAATGGAAAAGTGTTATCCTTGAGCAAAATGAGCACAGGGACAGAGCCTAGGCTCCATGACCCACACAGAAAAGAGAGAGAGAGAGAGAGAGAGAGAGAGAGAGAGAGAGAGAGAGAGAGAGAGAGAGAGAGAGAGAGAGAGACAGAGAGAGACAGAGAGAGACAGAGAGAGACAGAGAGAGAGACAGAGAGAGAGAGAAATTTAAGAACTTGATCCTTACATTCATTATTCATCCATTCAAAAAGAAGCCAAGACTTTAGAGAATGTCTAGCCCTCAAGGATTGATCGATAACAGAAGTATAATAGCCTCAAATTGGAAATAATCCAAAATGTCCATTAACTGATGACTAGATAGGCAAAACAAGAAATATTTATACAATAGGCCATTATTCAAAGGGGTGAATTCCTTGATAGATGAATCATACATTGATGAACTATGTCCATAAACAATAAAAAAAGGGGCCTGGAGTTTGGCCTAGTGGTAGAGTGCTTGCCTAGCATGCACAAAGACCCAGGTTTGATTATCTGTACCACATACATAGAAAAAGCCAGAAGTGTTGCTTTGGGTCAAGTGGTGGAGCTTTAGCCTTGAGAAAGCTCAAGATAAGCTCTGAGTTCAAGCGCCAGGACTGGTAAAAGAAAAACAAAAAACAAAAACAATAAAAAGTATTCCCTTATCTAAGCACGAGTGGTGGTTTATGTCTGTAACCTGCTACTCAAAAATGCTGAGATCTGAGCTTCACAGATGGAAGCCAGTCCAGGAGAGGAGAGTCCATAAGACTCTCATCTTCAGTTAGCCAGCAAAAGAAAGAGAGACATGTCTCAAGTTTTAGAGCCTTGAGCAAAAATGTTCAAGGACAGCACGCAGGTCCTGAGTTCAAGCCTCAGGATTGGAACACACACACACACACACACACACACACAGACACAGACACACACACACACACACACTGCACCCCCATAATGTGCATAACATGAAACACATGCATTGCTGTATGGTTGCTTTGGGGGTATTGCCTCATTTTTGGCACGGGGGGGATTTGCTTTTACTTTATATTCTACTTTCTGCACGGATTCTTCTCTCCTCAAATTCATTCACATTTTGTCTTCCTACTTCCAGGATGCTAGCACCTGTGTGAGCTGCACCACCAAAGCCATTAAAGACATTTCTAGTCCTCAATATGCTTGATGGCTCAGTAGCAGAGCCAGAGGAACTGTGGTTGCTCATTGTAAGATGGTGATGATGGGTTATTTCTCATACAGTTCATTTTTGGTACAAATGGGATCCTGAAAGTCAAGGCTATTGAGACTTCCTGTGACACTAATATGTCACTCAGGGAGAAACTTCTATTTTGAAATTAATTTTTTTTGCCAGTCCTGGGCTTGAGCTCAGGGCCTGAGCACTGTCCTTGGACTTTCTCAAGGCTAGAGCTCTACAACTTGAGTCTCAGTACCACTTCCGGCTTTTATCTATATGTGGTAATGAGGAATCGAACCTGGGTCTTCACGCATGGTAGGCAAGCACTTCAACCACTAGGCCAATCTTCCGGCCCCTGAAATTAAAATCTTTAAAAAAATTTTTGTGCCAGTCCTGATGCTTGAACTCAGGGATTGGGCACCTTGAGCTATTTTGCTCTGTCAGTTGTGCTAGATCTCCATTTCCAGTTTTTGTTTTGTTTGTTTGTTTTTTGGTGGCTAAATTGGAGAAAAGAGTCTCATGGGATTTCCTTCCTGGGCTGGCTTTGAACTGCCATCCTCAGATCTTAGCTTCTTCAGTAGCTAGGATGACAGGCGTGAGCCACTGGCACTCAGCCTGAAATTAAAATCTTTTAATGGGAGACAGCAATTAGTGAAGTTTGATAAACAGTTATGGGAAACTTCTTTTTTAGAATGAGAAAGGCGATTAAAAATCTCCAGGGCACTGATCATATTAACTAAAAATGATCAAACATAGTATATAAAGAAAAAAATAGAGAAAACAAATGTATCTGTCTTTAGAGATAGGTGGCTGGCAAGACATTTATTCTGTTTCTCCGTTAAAGTAAAGAACAATTAAATGAAGGAGTTGCTCTGAGAATTCTTTTCTCAAGGTCTTGGAAATATCCCCAAAGAAAACATGGGGACTCTTACCACTTAGGGATTACCTAAGGGGGATATCTCCTTGAGCTTGCTTGTTTTGTTTGTTGGAAAAAGTTACCGGGGGAAAGGAGACGTGTCAGACAGGGTTCTATGATGCAGTCTGAAAGTGATGCGTCTTATAATTGCAAGTGCTTATTTATAAGTAAATGAAAATTAAATGGAAGCAATAAGGACCCAATAAAGGTCCGAAGTCTCTAAAGTATCTTCTCCAAATTAGCAAAACCAGTCTCCCTGGGTGCTTATTAAACACGAGAATTCTTGGCTCCTTTCACAGATCTTTTAAGTCTGAAACTCCTGGAGTCAGACTCAGATTCTTAATGAGCTCTTAAAGTCATTTCGGCATGGTTGAAGTTTGGGAATGTGTGGCTCTAAGGGGTTTGTTAGCATGAATAACTTTAATGAACAACGAGAGACCCACAGAGGACTGCCCTTTTCAGATTTCAGGGCTCTTTGCCTCCTTCCTAATGCTCATCTGAAGAAAGAATGATGTGTTCATTTTGGAATTCATTAAAAATAATCTGCATTTTTTTTCTTTTGGGAACACTGCACTTTTTCCGTATATTTTTTATTGTAATTAATAGAAGGGTTACATTATATTCATCAAATAGAAGGTGCATTACTTCACAAATATTGATACCCTTTCTCATGTCCTGTTTCCCATTTTCCTCCCCTCTCCCCCTTCACAACTTGATTTCCCCCTTCCCTCTCCTATTTCAAATAACCAATTAAGCATATATAAGATATATCAGATAACAAGGTGAAGTATTGTAACAATGTGAGATAATATGAGACAGTAAAAGAGATGAGAGATAACATAGTACATCAAGGACAACAATCACTCATTATATTGCTTTTGTTTCCTTATCCTGGAGGTCCTTACATTTAGTGTTGTACGATTTGGCCTAATGTCTCTAGATTTTGTTCTATTTTAAATCCCTGCTAGGAGAGCCCTAGGTTTCTACTGATTATGACAAATGAGGGAGATTATTGGGCCAATGGTCCTTTGAGTCTGGCTTACTTCACTTAATATGTTTTTTTCTACGTCTTTCCATTTCCTTACAAATGGGGCGATGTCATTCTTTCTGACAGCAGCATAGTATTCAATTAACACTGCATTTTTTTAAAACCACCATTTCTTAATGTTTCTATGTTCAGTGGAATGTTATTCCTCATATGAAAATCTAATTATCTTATTTTTTATTAGAGTTTATTAACATTGATTTTTACATCATATTTCAAATGATGTATTTAACAAATAAATATTCAAGAATTGAATCTCTATTAATCACTGGCACTTACATTTTAGAACATAATTAAAATTAGGCTGAGGGTTTGTATATCATAGATACATATTTGCCAATCCTGGGACTTGAACTCAGGGCCTTGTCACAGTCTTTGGACCTTCAAGGCTAATGGTCTGCCACTTGAGCCACAGCGCTATTTCCAGCTTTTTCTGTGTATGTGGTGCTGAGGAATTGAACCCAAGTCTCCATGTATACTAGGTGAGCACTCTACCATTAGTCTGTGTTCTGGCCCCAATTATTTATCATTTTAAAGGGGCATCTTGATCTTTTCCATTTGAGTGTCTGCATGCATGCTTCTCCCTTCTCATGCACATTGGCAATTGCTGGTGACATTAAAAATTACAGACATTAGCTGGGAATTTGGCCTAGTGATGGAGTGCTTGCCTAGCATGCACAAAGACCCAGGTTTTATTCCTCGGTACCACATCCATAGAAAAAATTCAGAAGTGGTACTGAGGCTCAGGTGGTAGAGCTCTAGCATTGAGAAAGTCCAAGGACAGGGTTCAGGCCCTGAGTTCAAGCTGAGGACTGGCAAAAAAATTAGATGTAAATTTTGATTTCTATTGTACTGAAGTAGATATATTTACCTGAACACTTAATGCATATTTATTTATTTTTTGTTTGTTAATGCATATTTATATCTTTTTTTTTGCCAGTCCTGGGCTTGAGCTCAGGGCCTGGGCACTCTCCT